>NC_137083.1:22135124-22304398 GCF_951640355.1 Cnephaeus nilssonii | reverse complement strand
AAAAAAATATGGTACTACTTATGATGAATAAATAATGCTAATTCAAATTAAAAGTGATCAATTTGAATATAAACCTTTGTGGACAAATATGAGTGCCAGCTTAACATGACCTGCCATCAGTTGTACGTGTATTTCCATGTGGGCCTATGACTGATTTTTTTTCCTCTTGATTTTTCATTTTGAAGGTCTACATCTATTCCCATCAAAGGGTTTTACCCACAATGCACAGTATAATATCTTTCGTTTTATTTTATTATTTGATAAAAACTTCTTTTTAAACTTAGCATTTATTTGTGGACCACATTATTTTTATCCTTCTTATACCATGTCTGACTTAAATCTAGTTACTTCTTTCCTGTTTCTTGACACAAAATTAATGATATTTTTATAATATTTTAAATGTTTAAGAGCTATTTGAGTACAAAGCACTAGAAAGAAATCCCAGATCTTTCATGGAATATTTTTGTTACATTGTAGTTGGACTTCGAAGGAATTAGCTAATTGATTGATAATCTCATGACCCTTTTATTTTCTGCTCTTAGCATTGATTCTTGATGAGTGAAATGTATTCTCAAATAAGTATGAAGCTATAATTAAAACTATAACTTGTCAAAATATAAAGCCTGGTAGAATAGATGTTCTTTCTCTGAACATGATTGACTTTATTATTTAGTGGAAAATACTTCCTATGTAATATTCCAAAAATCTCATTGAGCATATTTAAAAAAAGATATTCTATAAATAAAAAATTCTCACTAGTTTTGTGAGTTCATTAAGTACTGATCACTGTATCCCAGTCAACCTAACATGAACACACACTCCTCTCCCAACAAATATACATTCACTCCCACTCACTCTCTTACATATCCCTTCACTACAAACACAATCACCCACCCACCTACAAGCATGCTCACACATACTCAAAGACTGTCATTTTTTTTTAAATGTAATTGAAAGGAAGCAAAGATATACAAATCTCTTGAGGCAAGGATATTCTTTGTAACTAAAATCTCAGCTGTAAGTGACTCTGTTGCTAGTAGAAGAAGAAATCAAGTTTTTTAAAGTGCACCTAAGGATTAAGGTTACTACTTTTTGCAAAACAGACTGGCTTCATCTCTGTGCATCCAATTATCCATTTGTCTTTAAAACTTCTCAAACTGAAAATAAAGAAAAACAAAGCCACTGAGGGTAAAACATTGCTTATCATCCATGGACTATACAAATTGGACACCAAAAACCATTTCAAATATATCAGTGCTTTCCAACACATTTCATCACAAAAATATTTAGAAATCAGCATTGAATTAAATCAATCATACTTCCCTGTCACACTGATGAAGGGATTGTATGCTCTGTTTTCATGACAAGCACATCATTAGTGTACATACTTTTAAACTGATTATTGCATTCAGCACAAGGGACATTAGGGTTAGAGTTATATAAAAACTCAAATCACACTTGATGTTTCTCAAATATCATGCTTTGTGTGGCCTAATCAAGATTTCATCAAATGTTTTATTAAGCTCTGTCACAGGAACCAAGCTAAAGCCAGATGATCCCTTATTATTAAACAAAAGTAAATTGCATTCTGTTTTGGTCTGAATTTCAATGAAACAGTTCCTAATATACATGGGAACTATGTGGAAGTCAATTGTAACACCACCACAGTTCTGTAGTACATTTATGTAGCAGGAGAGCTGAAAGAATGATGAATTGTAAAACTGGGGTTTATCTAAAGAAACCAGAACTAGTATGCCTGTGCAAACATCTGCACATCACTAACATGAGAATTAATATGCAAAGGTGAATGAATGCTTACTTTTACTACAGTTTTACATTTATCACATTTCTGATACAACCACAAAATCAAGAAAATAGTGGGTTGGTCATTTATCGATCAAAAACAAGTAAATATTTTATAAAAGTATTTTCAACTATTGTTTATAATATGAAACAGCTTGAAGATTAAAAACACCTTCCAATATCAAAATATATTCTAATGATTTGAAACACAATATTTTAACACAATCATTCGAATTGCTAGAGAAGGATCAGAATTGAAGAGAAATTGTATATAAAATCTTGTAAGTCAGGATGATGTAACCCAGTTTGCCTCAGACAGTTCTATTTTATGACTGGTTCTGCCGATATTACTAAAAGTACTCTCTTTCACTTCCTAAATGTTCTTGTTTAGTTGATAATAAATTAGATGGGCATTTCCCCCCTCAATTTTAAATACAGGTAATCCAGAAAAGTGATCTTTCAACTGGCCTTGAGAGCAACAAGTCTTCATTGTCTTAATTCAAGATTATGTCTCCTCCTTTCTTGATATTACCAGAACATTGTTATTGTCCTTTTTTATAGAAGGTATGGATGAAATAATGCTAATTATGTCTCATGAGATAGAAGTTACATGTTCCTAGACATTTTTATAAAAAGCATGCATACCACACAGTGAGATATCAGCAACCCCACGAAGGCCTTCCACACGGGTGACATTTCTTGGAGTACAATAGTTTGGGCCATGCTGCAGTATTCCCTCTGAAATGAAATACAAATTTCTCCACCTTCATTTTCTCATATAAAATGGTGCACTATGCCTGGGGGATATCTTTGGATTTTTGAGGACACATTTATCCCATTTGGTTGTGAACCTCAGATTAGTTTATTGAGAGAGGCTCAGAGGGAAATTCATTCGGTGGTATAAGCAAACTTGCCAGTTGGTCATATGACAGAATCACGTGCTGAAGGCTGATTTACAGTGACTCTGGGAGGTTTATGAGTGGAGCTGGTTTACGAGTGTACCTTGTGAAGCTGGGCACTGGTCTATAAGAGATAATATACACTTTCAACCAGTGACCAAGAGCCAGAATTCATATCTAAGAACCAAAGAGATAGAAATGGCAAATGTTCTTTATCTAATAGTTCACTTAGTACATTTTTTCTTCCCATGCCTGCCATTGATCCTAGTTCCCAAGGGAGAAAGCCTTCCTTCAAGGAACAAAGCTATAATTCTACTCAATCGAAAGATAACATTTTCATGTCTCTTGCCATTTTGTATGTCCTGTTTGGAGAAGTGTCTATTTAGGTCCTCTGCCCATTTTTAAATTGGGTTTCTTGTCTTATTTTTGTTGAGTTGTATGAGTACTTTATATATTTTGGAAATTAACCCCTTATCAGATGTATTATTACCAAATATATTCTCCCATACAGTGGGTTATCTTTTCATTTGGAGGTTGGGTTCTTTTTTAAAATGTTTTTATTGATTTCAGAGACTGGAACGAGAGATAGAGAGAGATAGAGATAGAGAGAGAGAGAGAGAGAGAGAGAGAGAGAGAAACATCAATGATGAGAGAGAATCCTTGATTGGCTGCCTTGTGCAAGCTCCCTACTGGGGATCCAGCATGTAACTCTGGCATGTTCCCTTGACTGGAATCGAACCCAGAACCCCTTTGTCCTCAGTCCGATGCTCTATCCACTGAGGCAAATCAACTAGGGCTCTGCTCAATATTCTTATTCTACAGTTCACCTCCATCATCTCTCTACCCTTCCCTGTTTTGCCCCGAATCCAAGGAGGCTGATCTCTGGTTGCATCACCTAGGTTCTCCTGATGACTGGTGGTTGGACTTGGCTAATAGGAGAGTGAAAGTTGAGAGAGAAAAGAATGTTGAGTTATTTGTTTTCTGCTCCTAACTTCCCCCTCAACTCCTAGCTATGTGAGTTAAGTCTTCCCACTGCTAACTCATGCTATGTGATTCCTCCTCGAGGTGATTCCAATTCCCACTGAGTTATGATAGTTCTCTTCACCCTGCCCTTCCCCCCCCCCCCGACCTTGTTATTTTAGCCTTGTGGGTAACAGAGCTTTTACCATCCCTCATTTATTTGTTTGACCTTGGTCACAACTTTATAAGTAGCCCCTTTTAAAAACTTTCTGCATCTTAACTATTTGGAGTAAATTATGTTTTCTACCCTCACTGACACTGATCCAAATGAATTCTCAATTTATTTTACACAGGAATCCATAACTATTTTCTTTTACTTTTCATTGAACTTAGCACAATGCCTAACATATTACAAAAATTAGTATTAAGGTTGAATGAGTGAAGAATAAATGAATGAATGACTTTATTACGATATTTTATACTTCATTTGGCTATAAAGAGTTGGAGCATGCATAGGGGGATATGCTGTGATTATTAAATTTCCTCACAGGAGTATCCCTCTGGCCATAAGGGAAAACCAGATAATTGGTACATAGGCAATCACAAATCCCTATGTTACTTCTGCTGATGATGGCCCAAGTAAAAGCTTGAATTATTGAGCTATGAGATGGAATGGTATTTTAAATATCTTCTATTAATTTAACTATGTATTTCAGTATGTGAAGAATATATATATATATCAAGGTCATTTTATAGGTTAAAACTTAAATTGAATTGCCCAATTTAATACTCCTACTATGTTTAGAACCAAGGCTAACATGTAGATCTTTTGTCAATTATTCTGTACCATTCCCTGAAAAAGCATTAATATTATTTGGCACACCTAATAGTCCATCCACTCTGTTACATTCATTAATTGTATTAAATGCAATTGCTATATAAAAGAGATTCATAAGTAAGTGGAAAATATATACAGTTTTCTCTTTTTTATATGATAAGGGTACAGGAGAGATATATGGATCTAAAATTGAGAATGCATCAGAAAGTAATGGGGAGACCACCAATCAGGCCAGACAGGTATCTCTGAATTATTATCTATTCTACAACTATATTTTGGGGACTCTTAAAGTCATAGCATGTATGGGTGTTTAATTATGAGCATTTCAAGGTGAAGTAATAGTACTTCCTTTTATAATAGTGCAGAATAAAAGTTATAGGTATTTTATGATGAGATATTTTAGGAAATATTCTAATAGCTATACTGGTAAAGAATATGCTTGTGCTTTCAAAAGGAGAAACCAATTTGGCCTTTACTTTGAAAATAGTGACATAAACCATAATTAGTCATGTCTGATCACTGTCACTGGTCTATCAACTTGTTTTGTCATAATAGTTATAGTTATAAAACATAATTGCACAATAACATGACTATATAACATAATTGCATGAGTGATTTTACATTTTAATAACTATTCACATACAAAATTTAAGAAACTTAGAAACTAAAAAAAATCGGTGGTATCTAATTTTATGTGTAATAATTCACTTAATTGTAATTAAATTTATTTTCAAGTTTTATTTTTTGTGTTCTGACACCTTTAAAGTCATAAAAAATTGTTTTGTTTCATGCAGTTATCTGTTTGAGACACTGTTAAGCGTAATGTTTTGCCTGTGATGTTTTCAATATCTAACCCATTATTTCAGCTGGGTATATATAATTCATTATATTTTTATGGCAGTTATATATTCATTCATGTAGTGAGCTTCATCAAAAACAGGGAATAAAGCTATAGTGTCAATTAATTATTAGCACTGCTCTGCTGGAATTGGCCTTATGCAATGGATTTGTGCCCCAAATAAAAACAACAACATGAGGTAGATTGTGTATTCTAAATTATATCTGCGACCACACTCATTTGTTCATTAAAACACATTTTACCCCATTGTAATTATTTTTCTTATATTTGAAAATTTGACTTGAAATGAAAATTATTAGATGTCATATAGCAATCAAAGCCAGATGCATTTTAGTTTTAATAGAAGCATTGTTCAGTATTTCATTTTAACATCTCACATTAAATGAAGAGTTTCTAAATGAACTCTTTGTGAATCAGTCAATGAATGGGAGGAAATGCTGAGAAAATAAAATTTATAGTAACAAGTTATAGAATGATTGAAAATTTTCTAATGTCAGTCAATTTTTTAAAACTCTTCTGTAAACATATATCAATTGCATTTGTTTTAAATTCTAAATCTGCAGAACTCCTTGGTTTTGCCCCTTTTTAAAAATGATCTTCATTTCTACTGATTTCCTGAATCTGATAGATAAATCAGGTCACTACTGGCACTATATATAGAAAAGCCAACTACCTTACTCTTTGTTCTGTTGAGGGTCATCTTCTTATACACCCAGACCTTTCCTGACAGTCTCCATTTATTCAACAGGAAGTATCTGTCCATTGAAATGGTGGACATTGTTGTATATGAAGTAGTGTAATCTTCCTGGCTACCTTATATCTCCATCATGTAACACTGAGATAAATGCTCTCATTTCTTAAAGTGCTGTTACTTACCAAGAATAAGTAACTGTGTAGGCAGATTTTATTTTCTATACTTATGGTATTTACTTTCTATTTATTAAAAATAGCACAGCAAATGAAAATATATTTCAGATGTGATTTGATTATGGACCCCTTTCTGTCTAAATGGATGTTAGATTGATCTTGGAGCATAAACTTCTGGGTAGAGCTTCCTGAATCTAGAATCTAAATCCATTATATAAGGTTTATTATTAAATCCCAAATCTTCAACTTACTATTTATTCCCAGATTCCTTATTATCTATTAGTATTCAACCTTACCTCTGAATATTTCCCAAGAAGGTTATTTTCTTTAATCGGGGCAATTCTTCTAAAAATTTTTATTCTGGTCTCAATGAATTTTCCCTTATTCTTTTCTCTTACCTAAAATGGCTTGAAATTTCATTTCCAGTGTTGCAAATTTCACTAGTAAACTTTCCTTACAGAATCACCCTTTCTATGAAGCTTCCTATAGCAATGTGTCACGAAATGCCTGCTATCAAAATACTGACTTACCTCTGACTTCTGGCCAGGTATTGTGACTTCTTCATGCTGACTGCAGTAGCAGCTGCATTAGAGCCTCTAAATGAAGTATCCAGCTTCCTATTACTACAAAGGATCGCCCATCCCCTCTACATCAGGAAGAAAGCTGTGGTGTTTATATATCAGCTACTGTTCGGCTGAGCCTGGCTACCTTAACATCCCTGGCACTTTCTACTTTCTTTGGTCTGAACATGCTCCTCTAGTAAGGCAGAGCTCTTGGCAAAGAATTGCAGGTGCTAGCGATAGGATGCTGTGCAACCTTGACATGAGGTAGCTGCTCACATCAGCCCCCCTCTGAGGCACGTTTTATGCAGTCTCCCAAAGTCCCCAGGGGGACTGAGTAAAATTGATCAAAAATGGCTTTTGAAATGAAATAAACCAGAGTTTCCATTTTGATTCTAATACTTGTGAGCTACGATTTGATGGTCACTTATATTACTAGAAATATTTATCATATTACAGGAATGTTGTTGAAATACAGGAGTAAACCTTGATTTATGATACATGATTTGTGATGTGGCCAATATATCAACTGGTTTGAGTCTTTGGTCTGCCCCTGAGATTGTTCTTCCTTTTCTCTGTCTGATTTCTCTGGATGAGGAACTACTAAACTTAAAGCATAACTTGTAATCTTTTAACCTGAAATGTGATCCTGATCCACGTCTTCCTAAGGGGAATATGTGACACAAATTGAATCTCAAACAATCACTTAAGGTTGGGGGAGAGAATCCAGGTCTCTTCCGAGCTGAACTGCTGCTAAAGTGACCTTCAGTAAGCAACTCAACCTCTGTATTCATTAGCTTCTCCCTTGCCAGAGTAAGTGGCTAAAAATATATGACTACCAGTCGTGCATGGCCATTGTGAAGAGAGATGGAAACATTAGAACCCTAAAATATAAAGATTTGCTGTGGAAATATACCATGTATGTGGAAATGTTATTAGTCTTCAATGTTTTGTTTGTAGTTGACCTTGAATGGGTGATGTTTAGACATTTTGTCATTTTGGTTGTTGCTTGTTTTCATCTCATACAAGACTTTCACAAATAAATTAGATTTTATGATATCTTCCCACTTAAAAGAAGCAGATAGTTACATGGCTGGTTTCACCTAATTGCAGAGATTTATTGTCATGCTGAAGTAAAAATGTGATAAATGTATGTCCTAATTCAACCTTTTCTCAATCTGCATATTTCACATTTCAATCAAATATAAATGACTGTCAAGCAATACTTTTATATACTTGAATTACATAAAATGGTAGAAATATAAATATTAAAGAGGTCAAACTGTAAGTAAAATGGCTCTTTATTAATTCTGGGAACCAACTACTTGACTTGTATTATTATAACATTGAAATATTTTTTAAAATACAAGAAAATGCCAATTTCTGAGAAATAAAATCTAAAGTATCATCTTTAAACAAGTAAGAAAAAGTTAACACAAGTTTAGAAAGTAAGGAAAGAGATTACATTGGTTCTAATATAAAATTATTATATTCTTTACTATTTTTGTATTCTTCTTCCTTACCTTGATCTACTGCTCACTGATTCCATAATTAGCATTGTTCAAAACTTAGGTTATCAATTTTCTATGGAAAGTTTATTCTTCTGTTGGGGGGTTGGACAAGAAATAAAGTAGTACAATCTATATATATAAAAGCCTAAGCGACCATCCAACCATTTGACCATCCGACCAGTAGCTATGACGTGCAATGACCACCAGGGGGCAGATGCTCTGACCGGTAGCTATGACATGCACTGACCCCCAGGGGGCAGACTCTCAATGCAGGAGCTGCTGAGCTGCAGTGACTTGGCAGCTGTGGTTCTCGGGTGATGCACCCAGAACCAGAGAGGAGGGAGCCCGATTCTGGGGTGCATCACCCAAGAACCACCCTCTTGCATTTTGGGGCCCCTAGGGGATTGTTGGAGGGTCAGTTTCAGGCCAATCCCTTCAGGCCAGGCTGAGGATCCTACCGGTACACAAATCCATGCACCGGGTCTCTAGTTGTACAATAAAGAAGAATGAAGTTAGTATACCTTATGTAGAAATGAGGAAGAATCTATGTATGAAATTATTTGTTAACATGTGTTTAAAATCAATAATACTACAGGATATTGAATTAGAAAACTTGGAAGTTGGGTAAGTGCCAACTCCTGTTAATAGTGGGATCAGGATTCACTTCCTCATCCTACAAAGGTTTGGAATTTGGAGGTCTGTAAGGTTCCTGTTAGCACTGAGATTCTGTGATTCTTCTATGATGTTATTCGTTTAGATAACCAATTCATGAACTGGTGTTGTAGCTTTGAGAAGAGGCCACCAATCTGTCTAGATTTATGGAGATCTAGAATTAGTGAAAATAGACTCCTTTTGTAGGCCTCTCAAGGTTTGAGGATTTAAATGTTATACATAAGGTACGTGGTTGCTTTACTCACAGGAAATGTAGATATTCACAAAGACCTTGTCTCTTGGGATTTTACCATGTTACTATTCACTGTTTAAAAATCCTTTAAAAGTTTGGAAACAGCCTTCATCCTGAGAAGCTTTGACCAAAGTGGATCAATTCAGTCATATCTGAAATTTGTAGCTCTTCTGAAATTTCTTCTAGTCAATTGCTTATTAACAGTTATCCTAGTAGATCTATTTCTTTGTTTATTTTTAGAAAAGATTAGATGATAGCGTGTATAAAGTTAATATAAATATTTAAGACTTTAAATGATGAGTTTTATTTTACTTTATTTCTACAAAAAACAACCCCTATTCTCAAAAGAAAACAGTGATAACAGGCTAATATATATATAATTCTAAATGTGCACTCAGCTGGGATAGAATCATTTTGAGGATGAAAAATAATATGTCTGACCCAGAAGTAAAGTTCTCATCATAAAAGAAGTAAAGGTTATTATGACTGTTGTTCATGAAATTAAATGTCTTACTGAAAAACTCATTTTGTTCTTAAAAATCATTGTAATGCTATAATGGTTTTCCTTTTTATTTATATTTTTGTTGTAGTTCATGATCTTTGACATAAAGTCTAAGTATCTTCCTTTGAACACTGATTCTGTCGCATGTATAATAATTTGCTTCTGGGTATAATTGACATTTTTTAAAAAAGTCATTAACATGTCAGTAGAGGATTTACTTTTTTTATAACTCAGAACTATCTCTTTCATATATTTAAGTTGAGGAATATTTTTTCCCCATAAATTGAAAGTAAAGTCTTGTAGATAAATTGGCTGTGTGACCATTTCTAAGAGCAGATGACAGTTGGATAGGTGGTTAGAAATATATAGCAATCCTAGGAATGTCAGGGTTAGCCAAATATTTGCCACTCTGATTCCTAAAATTTGACCAAAATCAATCTGATAACTTTCCCCATTCTATTAGTCCAATATTTAAATTCATAAAGGCACAATTTAAATAATTTCCAATTAAAAAAATAAATTCACATTTAATTGTACATGCATAAAAGAAAAGGAGCAATATTAGAAAGATAAATGAGTGGGAGAAAGTGATTACCAACAGAAGGTTGTGAACTTGAAACTTTTCTAAAAAATAGTCTTAAAAAGTATTACATAGAAAAAATATCATCTATAGGTAGAAGACACTATAATCTTTGATATTTTGACAGTATATTAAAGAGAAAATTTAATTTGTGTTTGGAGCTTTTGGAAAACTAGCTGCAATGGAGGGTCAATATTTTAAGGAATTTAAACTAAGTATAATGTATTTTTAATTTGTTTCTATAAGAAAATAATATTAATTGTTATTATCTTTTAATGTTTAATTATTTTGCAAATACTGATTTACATTTTGTTGTACAATATACCTTCCCCCATCACTTTTGTTATTGGATATTCTTTAAAATACCTCAATTTTACATCAAAATCTCACATATAGTCACAAAATTTTGTGTATATCTTCAGATGGGTAAGGTTGAGAACCTATGAAAGTAAGTCCTTTCATCAAGTAATGAAATTATAATCTTTATATGGCTTAATCATCTTTAGTCAATGATAATAATAAAAAACATACATATATTGATTCTAGTTTGTTTAATGTATGAAGGTGAAGAAGTTATATAGAAAGTTAAGGACAACTGTCAGGGAACCAGTTTTTGCTATTGATTTCATATTGAGATGCCATATTTGAAAACTCAAAGAAAGTCAATTAAGTGCCTGTGAAGCTAGCACTAGCCAGAAACAATTTCAGTCATATGTTTTATGGCCCAATAAAGTATATGGGTGATGTTATTAATTCAAATACAATGAAGTTAGACATTTAAATATTCATTGAAACTCATGAAGTTAGTTAAAATACTCTGTAGACATTCCTAGACTAATACATTTATTGAAAATTAATTATTAGGTAGGCCTAAATTGACCCAATGAAGAAAATATTAAGAAAATAAGATCAGCTTATGACTATTTAGGTAACATGCTTTGAATTTATATAGTTAGTATTTTTCTCCTTTAATATATTTAAATAACACATTTGGTAACATGACATATTTAGAAATGTATTTTACTTTGTTCTCTTAGGTTATTAGAAAACCAGATAGGACTTCCCTTCAAAATGTCTCTGGGCCTAGTTTTTTAAGGTTCCCTGGTGAATAATTAAATTTATTTTTATATTAGTGCAAAATATTGTCGGATGGCATTACTAGGTTCTGACAATGCTTCATGAAAGTTATCAGTTTAGCAAGTTACTTAACATATTCAAACTGGTAATTTGATAGGTCTATTGCGGATAATGGATAATGAATGTTAATCATTTAGCATGGTGCTTGGAACATAATAAACACTCCCTAACTTTAAACTTTCATAATTATCATCATAATCATCTTCATAAATATTGTAGTTATTGTCTTCACTGCAGTTTCATTTGGTGAAGTACTTTAAAAGTCTTATAAGGGGATTTTGTTTGTTTATAATGATGCTTACATTATACTGTTAAAAAAAAAAGAGTAGATATGTTGGGATTGGTTCTCTAGGACACAAGGGCAAATCAATAAAGAATGAGTGCTAAAACTAGAAGGGGAAGAAATTCAGAATATTTTTGCAACATAATCCCTAATATTTATGAATATGCAAATCTGAATTTCATTAATTTTGATTGATAACTGTTTAGTATAAACACTAAATAAAATATATTTAAAGTGGCCTAGTTAAAATTATATTAGAGGAAATTTTCTAAAGAGAAAAATTTTAGATAGTATATTATTATTTTGTTATATTAAATTTTCAAACATGTAAAGTTAATTTTTAATCCTTAAATATAATTTTTATTATTATATGTAAATATTAAATGTATTACTCATCCCTCATCTTTCACTATTGTGGCTGAATTTTCTTTTTAGATATTAATATTTCAAAACAAATTTATATGACTTACAATAATTTTATTAAACCATTCTTTATATTTTGGTATCTAAGTTTGACTTACTTATAGAAAGTTTAGATGCCTGACATTAATAATAATATCGTCAATCTTAGTTCTAAGTGCTTAGAATTTATCCATTAATGTTGAAGGTGTTTTCACATTTACACAGAAGTTTTGTTGTGGTGCTTTTTCTATACGATTTCTCCCCCTTGGTCTATACTATATTGTAAGGGAACAGTTTTATTTTTACCTATGTGGATTTCCTTATCTCTATTAGACACAGTTATTTCCATTTTTAAATAATGACAAATTAGTAGAAACTGAGTATACTGACTTTCATGTAAAAGAGATGCTTTATGTTTTGTTGTACTTAACTACGCAATTAATTTGTATTGGCTTAGATATTTTTCTTTTGTTTCAATGTCATTATTGCTTATGCTCTTTGTTTATAACCTCAGCAATCTATATTTATATTCAATGCTGCTTTCTTTATAACATAATTAACTTGTGACTCATAATGGGATTGGGATGAGTAAATGAGTGTTTTAAAGATATACTTGATCCTAACCTGCACCTTTGGAGGAAATGTGCATTTCTCCAGCAATTCATAGTCACAGTAAGAAGATTATCAGGCTCTATCTGAAACATTGGGCCTTAATATAAATATCTTCTCATGTTTATTAATAATGAGTTATTAATGATCAAACATACTCTCTAAATAAATTTTTTTCCTACCCTAATGTCTATATTATGTGGTTAACTAGCCTTGCATTAAATTTGAGCTTACTCATAATTTTCTCCAAATTGGATTATCAATTTAGTACACTAATTGTGATGTGAATGTTTGGTATTCACAAGATAAGTTCTTTAAAGTTGTACTTTAACATTTTTTTTTTTAAATCCTCATCCGAGGTTATTTTCCATTGATTTTTAGAGAAAGTGGAAGGGAGAGGGAAAAACAGAGAGAAATATTGATGTGAGAGAAATGCATCTATTGGTTGCCTCCTGCTCGTGCCCGGACCAGGGCCAAGGAGGAGCCTGCAACCAAGGTACATGCCCTTGACCAGAATCAAACCCGGGACTTTTAGGTCTGCAGGCCAACGCTCTATCCATTGAGCCAAACTGGCCAGAGCTAACATTTTTTTTTTTTTTACAATTATATGCACTTATTATTGATAGCCATACAATCTCTAGTAATTGACATTGACTATTAGAGCAAGATTTACTGTCTTCTCATTCTTGTATAAAATTAATTAATTTTTATTTTTTAAAAAATATCTTTATTGTTGAAAATATTACATATGTTCCCTTTCCCTCCCTCCCCCATTGATCTCTTCTAGCATGCCCCCAACCCCCACTCCAGGTCTTCACCACCATATTGGCAGTGACCATGGGTTATGCATATATGCATACAAGTTCTTTAGTTGATCTCTTCCCACCCATCCACCCTTACCTTCCTTCCCTCTGAATTTCAGCAGTCTGTTTCATGCTTCTATGTCCCTGGATCTATTTTGTTCATCAATTTATTTTATTCATTAGATTCCACATATGAGTGAGATCATGTGATACTTATCTTTCTCTGTTTGGCTTATTTCTCTGTATTCTCATTCTTAATCAAAGAATAGTTCTGTCAGTGTTTTATGCTAGATAGTCATAAAATTTGTATGTAAGACTTATGAACTTAAGCAATTATACATTCAAATTTAATCTAAATATTCAATTTGATTCTAAACAAACCATCAATGTTCACTATTAGAAATTTATTTTCAACCATGGCATTAATTTCTGTGAAGTTGTATTTTTCCCCCTTCTAAAATGAGAATATAGTGTGGTGTGATGTCAAGGTTGCTAAAGAATTGAAGATATTAGAATTTTCAAATAATTCAGGAGAAAGTCATTTGGGCTTCATGACATGAATTCTCTCAGAAAAACAAACAAATAAGCATTGTTTGAGTTTATATTCAAAATATTATGGGTGATAAATGTTGAAGGTAGTAACAGTTTTTCCTAAATATTACCAAAATTAAACATTCTGTATATTCTATGAGTTACATAAGCATGGGTTTGGCAAAGCAATTGTCTCCTGATTTTTATGTTGAATATGGAATAGTATGTTGCTACTTTTGGCTATCTATCCATTTAAACTTCTGAAAACAAATATTTTTGAATTGTAAAATATACTATCATTACTTAAATGGGGTCTGAATTTTTATTCCAAAAATTATGCAGGAACAATTGATGAGCTTGTATGCAGGAGGATAACAAACATTCAGACATTTCCAGTTACTTCTTTATATAATTTCTACTGTTCTCACCCGCTCTCAGATCTAGTTCTTAGCATGTAATATGTAAGAAATGATGTGTCCCTTTATCAGTTACAATATGTGTTTTTTGAAATGCTTTAAAGTTGAGAAGGCTGATTTTCTAAAGGTGTAAGTATTTCTAATAAATATTCAGATGTTTCTTGGAGCAGCTGGATAACTCCTGCACAAACTAGCTCAATTAAAGGTGAAGTAGGTCACCTATTTGTTCACCTCGGTGGCCAGCCCTACTTTTACATTTCCATGAAAGATTTAGGGGTGGTATTGGATAGACTCCTAAAATCAATTCATATTATTGAATCTTAAACATTAAGACCCATTCAGTATTTTGATTACCATGTAGCCGAATGAAAAGGAATAGGAAAAATGAAAAGTGGAAGTAATTGAGTTGAAAATGCTTTGCTTTTGTATTCATTGCATTGGAAAGATATCTGAATTGGAGCACAAGGGAATAATACAGTTTCTGGTGATTATTAAATACACATAATTTAAAGGAGGGAAGTAACTCTTTAAACAAGGCAGCATAGAGGAAGAAAGATGGTTTTCTTCTTTCCTGAATTCTTGGCTGATAAAAACAGAAGTTTATTAACATGTATCCCTCATCTTTTATATAGAAAATTGACTAACTCACTGACGTGGGTAAGAGTTCAAAATTTAATACCATTTTAATCGGGAAAGGGAAGGGGGGAATGTAGGCCTCTTAGGGGAGAGTAAATGATTTGCAGGAAAGATGAATGAGCCTTTAGTTAGCAGAATAGATGGGGAGTATAAGAGTTTTGGCAAAGTTTAAGTGTGGTGTCAACATCCAGTCCTCTTTTCAGAGATTAAAGTCAATCTTCCCTAGCTGGTGAAACTCCCTGGGGGGGAGAGGAGGGAGATTTTGGACAACTGGGTTCCTTATGGAGGGCCTGTCTTTAGGTAGATAAGGGGAGTTCAGAGAAAGCTTCTGCCCGTATTTGCTGTTTTTCAAGTACCTACAGCTCAGAATAATCAATAGAACAAAGTAGCATATTTGAGGGTGGCATATCCTAAACTCCTACAGTCATATTTTGGTGTGGCATATCCCACTACCCTTCAGTATTTCATACTACTGCTTCCTATGCATGAAGGGACAAAGTGTTTTCAATATAGCTCCAATATGTACTGTGATTGTTAAATTTCAAGGTATCTTTTTAATATTTAATAGAAATACATGGAGAAACTATAACAAAATATATAAAAGTTAATAAAAATGTTTAATAGTTGCCATCAAGTATAAATACAACATAAAAATACATCTACACTATGAAAAAAATATGTAATTTTTTATTTTAATTTGTATAATAAAATAATATTGGAAAACAGTCATACAAAACATTGAAAATGGATATAATTAATGTTTCCTAATAACAAATTTATAAAAGAAAATATTCAACTCACAAAAGTGGTCATTGGTTCTTCAAAAATAATGACTTACAAGAATACCATTTTGAGCTAGCACGAGAATTTTATAAAGAAATAATATGTACATAAATATCTTCTGTTGACAATAAATATATATGAATTTGTGTTAGTGTATTCAGAATTTGGCAATGGTTTAAAAATTATATTTCTATGTAGAATGCCTTTTTAGCAAAGAAAATATTCACTTGAAAAGTCTAATATAATGAACTAAATTTAAATTTAATTTTAATTAATTTGAATTACAATATATAAACTAAAGTAGTGTGTTATGGGCTGAAAAGCATTCCCCTCAAATTTGTATATTGAATTTTTCCCCCAGTATATCAGTGTGTGACTGTATTTAGAGATAAGATCTTTAAGGAGGCAATTAAGTTAGAATGAGAGGTAGACCCTAATTCAGTATATGGCTGCTGTCCTTATAAGAAGAGGAGATTAGAGCCCTAGCTGGTTTGGCTCAGTGGATAGAGCCTCAGCCTGTGGACTGAAGCGTCCCAGGTTTGATTCTGGCCAAGGGCACATGCCTAGGTTGCAGGCTCGATCCCCAGTAGGGGGCATGCAGGAGGCAGCAGATCAATGATTCTCTCTCATCATTGATGTTCCTTTCTCTCTATCCCCCTTCCTTACTCTCTGAAATCAATAAAAATATATTTTAAAAAATTAAAAAGAAGAGGAGATTAGAACACAGACACACACAGAGGGAGGGCCATAAGAAAATACAGGGAGAAGACAGCCATCTACAAGCTCAGAGGGACACAAGCCCTGATGACACCTTGATCTTGGATGCCTAGCATCCAGACCTGTGAGGAAACACATTTCTGTGTTGTATAGGTCACGCAGTCTGGGGTACTTTATAATGGAAGGCTTAGTAAACTAATATAGAATATAAAATGAATTTCTGTTAAGTGCAACTTTTATTACTTTACTAGAGGCCTGGTGCAAGGATTCATGCACTGGTGGGGTCCCTCAGCCTGGCCTGTGCCCTCTCGCAATCCGGGATCCCTTAGGGGGATGTTGGAAAGTAGGTTCAGGCCTGCGAGGCCGGAGCGGTGCGGGGGGGGGGGGGGGGGGGTATCAGGCCAAACCCAGCAGTCCAACATCCCCCGAGGGACATAGTAGTGTGCAAAGCTGCAGGCGGCCGGGGAGGAGCCTGAGCCTGGGCCAAGTGCCGCACTGCTCCCGCTCATCCTGGCCCGCTGCACCTGCAGCAGCTGCTTGGTAGTACTGCCACGGAGGCCGGAGAGACTCACGCTGTGGCAGCTGCGCTTGCCAGCTGTGAGCCCAGCGTCTGGTGCCTGTTGGTCAGCTGAACAGTGCTCCTGCTGTATGAATGCACTGACCACCAGGGGGCAGCTCCTGAGTTGAGTGTCTGCCCCCTGGTGGTCAGTGTGCATCATAGCGACCAGTCGACTGGTCATTCGGTCATTCATTCTCTTGGGTTTTTATATCTATAGATAGGACTGCATTTAACTTTAATAATTTAAAAATTTAGCAGCTAAATTGGAATGTGCTGTAACTTTAAAATACACACCAGATTTCAAAACTCTCCTTGGCAAAAATAAATATAAAATGTACATACTTTTTGTAGTGATTACAAAAAAGTGATTTTATAAGTCACTTTTTTTCTTTTCTAATGTGACTTTTTAAATCCTTAGAGAATAGACCCAGGTAAAGTATCCCAAGCAATTATGCCTCATACTCCCTTTGACCCTCTACTCTATTAATTTGAAAGGCTGCCTTCACTCTTCTTGATAAACCTCACTCACTGGTCTGCTCTGGGCCTATTGAACATTACACACCTATAACTCAGTCATAATAAGTTCTGGTTCACAGATGCAGCCTTGAGGTCTTTGGACACATTTTCTGAAAAGATCGCCAGGCATTATGCAGGTAATGATGCAATAATTCATTACTCTGATGTCTTCCTCTTAGAAGCTCAGGAACTCTACCCATCTGTCTAAAGACTGAAAATTTCCTAGTAAATCTCTATGTTTTAGAACATTTAATAAAAGTAAAACATTTAATAAGAACTAGTTGCATTTTCATGAACTAGGTAAGGGAGAGCCTGACATGGAAAGCCAGATTGTTCAAACTCATTAGCCCAGCTATTACTTGCCTATTTTTGTGTGTTATCTTTCAAAGCCCAAGACCTACCTTTGATTTAGACTCAGATGGTAGTACTAGGGCTTCACGAACAAAATAATAATGCATAGGCTTTTGGGCAAATAATACATTTAAAATGTATTATGAATGTCGGTTTTGAGCTCCTCCTTCCCTTGTTGCTGAGCCACTACTGTGGCAGGTGGGTGGCAGGCCGATTGGGGCCTGCTGGCTGGGGAGAGAAACAGGGCAAGGGAGGTTGGCCACCGGCCCTGAGGAGGGAGCTGGCCCTCAGCCCACCTGGGAAAGTGGCCGTGTCCACTGCCACCCACCCCTGGTTTCCCGTCTCAGCCTGGGTCCTGGCCCTGATCAAGTGATCAGGGCCTGCTGGCCGGGGGGGCGGGGGGGGGGGTCGCAGGGAGAGGAGTGACCATGGGAGGTTGGCTGGGTGGGGGAGGTTGGCTGTTGGAGCACACTGACCACCAGGGGCAGCTCCTTGTGTTGAGCATCTGCCCCCTGGTAGTCAGTATGCATCACAGCTACCAGTCCTTCCGGTTGCTTAGGCTTTTATATATATAGATATATGAAGCTAGGGGAAAAAAATTAGAAAAACAACAACACAAAAAACAGAGTTTTGTGGCATGTGTTTTTTTCTTTTTATTCCTAACATATTCTATGTGGAAGAGAAAGAAAATTATATATCCTTTACCTTCCTTTTCACACTAGAAGTATTCTCAAATTTACACCAAAAATCATTTTACTGGTAAATTGGATTATAACTTAAATGTATTAAAGGTGCTCACAAAAGGAAGCATAATGTAAATACAATGACAACTGACCATCTATTCTGAACATTTGAATTTTATATACTCTGAGTTTCTCAAAGCAGAATACATCTGTGTTTCTATTAATCATTCATTAAGTATAAAATGATTTCCATGCTAGGGAAAACAGGAATACCTAGGGGGTAATTGTTTGAAGTTTCAGGTTCTCCTGACTTTACTCTGTACTCCCATGTCCTCTAGGAAAGAAATCATAATTACTGAAATGGTAACACATTCTGTCAACTTCTCATTCATTAAGAAATTGATAAATTATGATGCATAAGGCTTTTAGGTTTCTTAGAGAAAAGATATTCTTCATGCTGTGTCAGAAGTGAGTTGTGATTTCTTTAATCTGATTCCTAAAGTAAGAAAGGTGAAATGAAGGACACTCCAAGGTCAGAAAACTACTAATTGGTTAAAATGTTGTGGGATAGTAGCCAGGAAAATCATCACTAGAGTGAGACAAATTGTTGAGGGATTGAAGTGTAGGTAGGGGCTGGTTGACAAATTTTTTCAATTGTGGGGCAAGTGTTTTGGAAATTCCTGGGAATTTTATGAATGTCGGTTTTGAGCTGCAATTTCAAAAGGACATATTTGTAACCAAAAAGAACAACAACAAGGAAATAATAGGAATTGATTCCTATGCCGAATATGATTTCTCCCCTATCCTTCTTTCTCTGTTGGCAATTGTCAGAGCAAATGACACAAAGTTGGATCACACACTGCACAGCTTCTCTACCTGTTGGCAATACTGATCATTAGGAATCTGTTTGCATTCTTTAGTTGGTTCCTCCTCCCTCCCTTCTCTCTCCATCCTCCTTCCTTTTACTCATTCCTTGGTCTCTGCATTGATACAAGTTGATACAGGAAGGTATGGTGTGTGGAGATGACCCTGTCTTTGTAGGTATATAGCACACTGGTTCAGTGCTAGAGGTGTTAGTTTGCCCCTAGACACATATCATCAAATGGCTCATGACCTGCTCATGTTTTTACCTCCTTCTTCTTTGAGCCTGGATTTACATTGGAAAATTCCTGTACTTATTTCTCATGAGGTTCTATCATCCATCTAGCTTCAAATTGAAACCTAGGCTAGTCAGTCTTGCTCCCTCTTGCAATGCAATCCCTTCTACTCCATATGCAGAAGGTACTTAAACAGACAGGTACTTTGATTTGATCATTTCCTATTTTTCAGGACTACACATTTCTTCTGGTCTTATTTGCAAATTTCTTTAATCATTTCAATGGGATTTTGGAAAAGAGTGGAGTAAACATTTGAATTCAGATCTCCCTAATTGATTTTGGGGTAAGATTCAAATCATAAATAGGGCTTATCAAGTTTTTCATGCCTGCATCTGTCTATCTACCCTTACACTCCAGTCTCAGGTTTTGCTTCCTTCCATCCCTTGAACATGTCAGGCCCTCTCAACAATTTAGGTCTTTGAACCAAAAGAAATTTAAATAAAATGACAGATAACGATACATTATATTAGTTGGAGCTTGTATTCGATGCATTTGTGTATAGTTGTTGACACTCAAATGACTATAAATTAATGCCCATTTCTTTTACAGGCTCCCAGCCTGGTTCTTCTCTATCTCTCCATCTTCACTTCTCAACTTGCCCCCATTTACACCTTTGCTTTAGTCATACCTAAAATGACATGTTATTCTTATGCTTACCTTCAGCCTCTGCTATGGCCTGCCTGGAAAGCATGGCTTTTTACAATTTATTCATAAACACTTCTATAAAGCACTTACTGACCTTCAAGATTGAGTTGATGTCTTTCTCTTTTCTGCCCCATATATAGAGTATTATCATACTGCCTATTACATTTTATTGCACTTGCCTTTTTTTCCTGCATTTGTCTCTATCAATTTAAATGAGGGCTGGAACTCTGTCTTAGTACATTTTGTATTTCTAGCACAGTTCCTAACACGTATTGGTAGGCAATAGATTCTAGGCTAATGTCTGAACAAGTGAATGAATGTATGTGTGATGCATAGGTCTGGGACACTGTCAAGGGGGCATAATAGGATGCCCCAGTGTGCAATACAAAACATGGATTATTGATGGTTCCTGCCCTAGCTTGGTTGAAAATGGCTGACCTCAGTGACGTTATTTATGCTAGCAGAGCTCAAGCAGTTCTACAGTCCCTTTTTGTTAGAAGGGTTCTCTTAGCAGGGAGAATAGCTGTTGAGTTAATAGTTGTTACCTGCTTGTAGTATCATGGGCTCAGAGAACATGGGCAGTCACTTCTATCTCTGCTTCAGTAATCAGCCTTCGTCTCTACTAGAAACTGACACTACCAGGAGAAAGACAGCAGCTGGTTTTGTAATCCATGCCCATTCTCATCCTGTTATAATCCTGGGCAAGAGCGGAATAGTAAAGGAATGTTCCTTAGAGTCAAGAAACTGACTTGGATCTGCTAAAAGGGTGCATTAGTCTTGCTCCAGCTACATTCAATTAGAAGCCCTGTGTGAAATTCTAACTATTAGAGAGTTTTCTTCCCACCAAATTAATTTCTGGTAGGTTGTTCTAACAAGGTGAAAATAACTACATGGTAGTTTGCATAGTAAACTTAGGTAGTTTTTAATAAATGCAATAAGTACTCAATAGACTCTAATGTAAGATTGCTAAAGAGAAAATTATTTACTTGGAAGACTTTTATGGAACTTTAGCCTAATGGATATAATGCAAAATTTAGCGCCCACATATTTCTTGATCAAAACAAAACATAAAACTGATAACTTAGACTTCCTGGTTAAATAAAATTTCCAGAGCTGTTTTCATACAAATAAAAGTGTTAAGTACAGTGTTTTGGAGAAATGCCAACTTAGTTAATTACATTCTGCCTTCCTAGATTCTTGTGGTTGTTAAAAGTGGGGTGCTTTAGAAAAACTTGTTTTTATTAAATAGTGAGTCATAAGATTTTGAACTAAAATTAAATCAACAGTAATAACCTCCAAATGCCAGAATTTCCAAATCCATATCAAAATAATTTATTACTTTTCTTTTCTTAGTGAAATGCCTGTTACTTTTCCACGTGAAAATTTAGGAGTACACTTTTCAACCTGTCATCACAGAATATTAATGGTTTTGAGTTACATAGTGATTATAATGATGACATTTTGAAATACCATCATTATCTCAGAGTATTTATAAAATCCCCCCTTCAACCTTATTTTAATTAAACAAAAATTTGAATCTAACTTACTTATTTTGCCTCGCCTTCAATCCTTGCTTTTTTCTTTTTTTAAAATATATTTTATTAATTTTTTACAGAGAGGAAGGGAGAGGGATAGAGAGTTAGAAACATCAATGAGAGAGAAACATCGATCAGCTACCTCCTGCACACCCCTTACTGGGAATGTGCCCACAACCAAGGTATATGCCCTTGACCAGAATCAAAACTGGGACCCTTCAGTCCTCAGGCTGACACTCTATCCACTGAGCCAAACCAGTTAGGGCAATCATTGCTTTTTCTTCAGTTTATCATCAAGAATTTGAAAGAACAATTTATGATTACTCGTTGCTCTCCTTTTATTCCACAGTGAACAACAATCAGATTTCAGCCTCTGCTAGTCACAGGAAATGTTGACACTAACCTCACCAGTTCCTACATGATTGCTAACTACAGTAGCTTCATAGTGGATTTTACTTTGCTTCATTTATAGGCATATGATAATTTCCTTTCTCTGAAATCCACTTTTTCCCTGGTTGCATGACATTACTAGTTCCTGTCGCTTTAGACAGGTTGGAATAGGCCATGTTTCAGTAAGAAATACACCCTGAAATCTCACTGGATGGACATAATCAGACTTACTTTTGCTTATGCCAATTTCAAAAATGTGTTGTTTGGGGAATTTCTCCCTCTTGGCTCTGCACCACTTGGAGCATTTGGTCTCCCAGACTGTGGTGATAACGGAAGAGGGCAAAGGAAGACACATGTTGGCTCTTCATTTCCTCACGTCACTGTTAGGCAGAGTCTGTTGGCCGGAAGCATTCATCTGGCCCTAATCCAGATGCAGAAAGTATGTGGGGACAGGTTTGGAGGGCATTAATGGTTTCTGCTTACACCTGGTTGTAACCTAGCACACTCACCACCCTTTTCCCATCTTCTGGTTCTCCGCACCAGAGTCCATGCTCAGTTGTCTTTTTCAGACTGAAAATCCTGGCTCAGTGACTCACTTCCTTTATCTGGCTTAATATCTGCACTCTAATAAATCCCAATTATTTGTCCCTGACTTTTGCAATTTTTCGAAGGTTTTGACATTTATTCCCATGTCTTGTCATTGCCTTAAAAATGCCACATTTTTAAGCTCAACAAACTCAACATGTCTAAACTGAAATTATATTTTCTCATCCCCAGCTTCCGCCTCCCTTTTGTGTACATCCAGTCACCCTTATAAATGTTTGGTGTCATAGTAAATTCCCCTTTCTCTCCCACACCCACAAATCTGACCAATGCATGTAAACTGTTTTTTAATTCTCACCCAAGGATATGTTTCTTTCTTTCTTTGTTTGTTTTGTTTTTTAGGAGACAGGAGGGAGGGGAGAGATACAGAGACAGAGAGAGAGAGAGAGAGAGAGAGAGAGAGAGAGAGAGAGAGATTGAGATCAGTTGCCTCCTGTGGGTGTCCTAACTGAGGATAAACCTGCAACCTAGGTATGTGCCCAGGAGGGGGTAAATCAAGAGGTAGTCAATCAATGATTCTCATCATTGATGTTTTTCTCTCTCTCCCTCTTTCTTCTTCTCTGAAATCAATAAAAATATATTTAAAAAAATAAAAAGTTGTCCTTTATGTTGTATATTGATTTGCACCTGTTTAAAAGTGATAGTCCACCTAATGCTTTGGAAAAATAAGTTAGCAGGAATGCAATTTAAATAAATGAATACAAAATGTAAGTATTTAATTTAAAAACAAAATGAAATGGCAGCTTTGGTTTTTCCTTTCTTTTCTGTTCGTGCCTATACCTGCAAAGACCCCTGTGGTTTAAATAACCAATGTGTGTACACTAATAAAAATCCCATTAAATTAAATGGCCGGTAAGCATGTAGAATGTCCTGTCGCAATTTCAGAAGACAGTTTGTTACCAGACACCCTGCTATGACCATTTTATTTTATCAGGGTTAAGAAAAGCATTTATAAAATCTATTTATTTCTCCTTTAAAAGTTTAGAGGATCCTGGAAGTTGTGGCTTTATAATTTTTTTTTATAGAATGAAATGGTTGGGTGGATTCCACATCAGGCACTATGTAGAATATCCTATAGCAAATGTATGTAATCAACACAATCGGCCAGTAATTTTCATTCTCTCACTATTATTTCTCTCTTCCATTTGCGAACAATAAAAGTGGCAATTCAGTGCCTATTGTGCTATAGGAAAGTGTTTACAGCACCCAATATGCCTGTGTTCTGACGGAAATAATTTCAGAAATATAGAACTATTTTTTTCTTGCAAATGTTCTCTGCCTTACTTTAACTCTCTAGCTTTTAAAATATGAGCATGAGTTCACATTTTGTGAAGGTGGAACTTCTTTAATAGCTTAAAATAGCATTTCTAATAATGTTTAAAATGGGGTAATAATTAACAGGAAAAAACTGAGAGCCGTATGAGGGAAGGGAATGGACAAAATGGGGAGGGGGGTGAAAACCAATTGAAGAGACAGGAAGAAAATGAGAAACCTCCAGGAAGTCTTTGGTAATAAAAAGGAAAATTTCGAAGAGAAAAACAAAACCCCCCTCTAAAATCAGATAATCAAGTACCACTTCTGATTGCTCCCCCCCTCAAACCTCCCCCACAAAAAAATGGTGAGTTCTTTACATCATTTAGGATGAGCAAGCAGTAAATAAGTTTTGGCCTCTCTGTTCTCAGAAGACAAGAAACAAAATAGAATATACAGGGTGTCCTTTCAAAAAAATGTATACACACTGTAACAGGTCATAGCTCAATTTTAAAAATGAAATGTATTTTAATAAATGCTTCCTTCATAATTATTCAAAGTGTCTGTATATATTTTGGGGGGATACCATATAGATTGCACAACCTTGAGAGTATAAAACAGAGGTTGGAATGGCAGTTCAACTGCAATTAACACTGAGGGCACTCCTGCTAACTTGAAGACTATGCAGGCTACCTTTTAGGGTCAGCAATAAGTGGGAAGTATTTATTATTTAGTAACTAGAGGCCCAATGCACAAAGATTCATGCAAGAATGGGCCTTCCTTCCCCTGGCTGCCGGCACTGCCTTCGCTCTGGCCAGAGTCACCTTTCCGCCTTCGCTCTGGCCCCGGAGCCACCTTTCTGCCTTCCCAAGAGGCCTGGAGTGGCTGGAGCGGTGCAGAATGCCTGTGTTTTCACCATGGCGATGACACAAGCATCCCACCCCACCCCCAGCTACTCGGCACCTGTGTATGCAAATTAACCCACCATCTTTGTTGGGTTAATTTGTATATTCACCCCTGATTGGCTGGTGGGTGTCATGAAGGTACAGTCAATTTGCATCTTTCTCTTTTATTAATATAGATTATTTAGTAAAGGACAATGAAGTCAGCACAGACACTAGAATCTCAGGACAGCTGAGAGGCTCAGGAGACAAGAGGGACCATTGTCTTTTTAAGGCTCAGGTGCAGCCTGTGGTATGGAAAATGTCTTACACTTATAGGCAAGGTGATGGGTTTACAGACTAAGATAACTCAAGAATTCTTAATGTCCTTATTAAATCTTCCCAGGATAATTAATATGGATATATTTTAAATCAATCCTCTTAAAGAAATTCTATGTACAAAGACAATTGATTTTATGTCCAGTATTTTCACCAACACTAATGAAGGAGCAGGAGGATATTTCAGTCAAATGCTAATCAGTGAAATATGATCTCAAGGAATTTATAAATGAAGTATTCTATGTAGAACTAAAATGAAGCTTTGCTGAAAGAGCCATCTGGATTATGAACCAATTATTAATTAAGTAAACTGAATTGTGTTATCTACGTCATCAGCATTTGGACTCCAGTTCCCCTGGGATAAAGATTAGAAGCGTCACTAAAAATTCCCTAATACCATCTAGGTGATGGGCATTTTATTTTATGTTATCTTATTTAAATATATTTTACATGTAACATTTTATAAATTTAAAGTGTACAGCATGTTGCTTGATACAGTGATATATTGTAATATGATTGCCATTGTAGCTATAATTAGCACCTCCCATGTATCACATAATTTTCATTACTATTTAGTGACTGGAATAACTAAGATATAATCTTTTAGTAAGTTTGATGCTTATAGTACAATATTGTTCCTATTCACTATACTGTATCTTGATGATTATTGTACAATATTGTTCCTTTTCACTATACTGTACCTTGATTATTATAGTACAATATTGTTCCTATTCATTATACTGTACCTATACTGTAACTAGGATTTATTTACTACTACTTGCAAGTTTCTACCCTTCAACAACATCTCTCCTATCCCCACAATCCTTATCTCCTGGTTAACCACATTTGATGTCTGTTTTTAGAGTTTGGCTTCTTTACATTTCACATATAAGTGCTATCATACAGTGTTTTTCTTGTCTGACTTATTTCATTTAGCATAATGCCCTCTGGTCCATTCATGTTGTTGCAAATAGCAGGTCTCCCTTCTTTCCATGGCTGAATACTATACTAATATATAATATAATATAATTAATATAATATAATATAATATAATATGCTATTGTATATATACGTGACATCTTTATCCAGGCCTCCACTGATAGGCACTTAGGTTATTTCAATATCTTGTCTATTGTGAATAATGCTGCAATGAACATGGGAGTGCAGATATATCTGACATATGGATTTCATTTCCTTTGGATGTGTACCCAGAAGTAGGGTTGCTGGATCATATGGTAGTTCTATTTTTCATTTTTAAAGGAAACTCTTTAATGTTTCTCACAATGGCTGTACCTGGTATTTCTCACAATTTACATACCTGGTATTCTCTTAACTCCATATTCTTGTCAACACTTCTGTCTTTTTTATAACAACGTTTCTAATGAGTATGAGGTGATATTATTTTTAATTTATTAAATATTTATAGAGTTTGGATATGTACCAACTGATATTAAGGCTAGATGCCAGTTATAAAGTAAAACAGACATGTTTCCTCATCATACAGTCTGAGGATATTGAAAGAATAAGTTCTTAAATAAATATTAAGTGATGGGCAGTAGAGGGCATGTTTTATTCTAGACACAACCACAATGGGCTACATAAATGCGATTATTTTTTTCTTTTAAAAAAATTTGACCCCCGGTCAGGGGGCTCAGTTAGTTGGAGCATCCTAGTGTCCAGCACAATGCTATGGGTTTGATTCCTGGTCAGGGCACATATATAGGTTGCAGGTTCAACCCCTGCTCAGTGAGTAGGGGAGGTAGCCAATCAATGTTGGTCACATTAATGTTTCTCTCTGTCCCCTGCCTTTCTCTAAAATTAATAAATTAAAACATACAAGCATATCTGTGGGTGAGGATTTTTTAAAATGTTAAAATCCAGTGTGTGCTGGTTGGAACACTGATCTAGTAAATTGACATTAGAAAACTCCAAAACCCACTTGTGGACTGTCAGATGTCTTTCAGTTTACATTACCTGTATATACTGAGATCCAAGCCTAATACTACCACTAATTCATTGCATGGCCTTCGGCAAGAAACCTAGTATCTATGTGCTTCTCTTTCATTATTGTGAAAGGATCTTTAAAATTCCTGAAAATAACTTTGTAACTTGTTGGAAGAAAATTAAGCTCCATAGCTGTGTGGTTAAATCCAGTGGGAAGTGAGTAAACTGTGCATGAAGAAAGTAACCTGTGAGTTTGCATTAGGGTGCAGGGGATGACACTGTCAGATATAGATGGCTATCCTGTGCAATGGAGAGCTGCCTGGAACTCCAGCCATATCTTATGTTGGCTGATGTGCATTCATTTTTCTTCCAGAGGTTGGATTTTCCTTGGTAACCTCACCCACACCTCTGCCTTACTCTGCCACAATTACAGTTTCCTCATTTGCTTCACATTAGAGAATGAATAACTTTTTGAGTATCTGACCTTGTCTGGTCCTTTGCCATCGACTCCTGATTAATTTTGTTCTTTAGACTCAGAAGTCATGATGGAGCCATATGCCTGATACAGAACTTCATATAGATCTCATGTAGCCAGAAAAATATTAGGTCTCTTAAATCCTTAATGTGAAGAGGGGGAAGTTGTCAATGTATATGGTATTCACAGTTAGTGAAATATACTGACTTAGCTATTGCAACCACACTTTTTTTTAGAAGAATGAGAACATGTTATGTGAAAAAATGTCATTATTGTCATCATAATAATAGTATCAATTATCTGTAGTCTATGCTATATTTTATTGAATATACATACTTATGTACAGGGTGTCCCCAAAAATGTATACATGCTTTGAATCCACAATTATTAATTCCAATGGGTTAAATCTGCAATGAAAGAAATATCAGTTCAGTTATCAGCTGTTAAAGTGTGTATACCTTTTGGGCGGACAACCTGTATATATATTTATGCTTTTAAGCACTTATAGTTATTATATTAGGGAATATGTCACAAATCAACTTTTTAAAGAATTAGGTGGCTTAGAATATGGAGAGAGGCTTGGGTGTGAGAACAGTGAGTCCAGAAATCCCATCTTTCACCATCAGCCAGCAGTGGGAATTTGTGTAGGACACTTAAATGCTCTGTGCTGATATTTTTCTAATAGAAACAGGTGCTAGTGTTGAGAGTTAGATTATAACTAAAATCTCTACAGTTCTGCAGTTGTCACCAGTATATTTATGCTGCTGTATGAATCTTTTCTTGGCTCTAAAGGATTTTGTTCATCAAAGCCAGATAGAGAGCTAGCCAGAGAAATTTCTGTTAGTACTGTGATTCAAAGCACGTCAGGAAAGCTAATTTGCTCTCTAGACATCTATTAATAAATCAAATGGATGCTTCTCACTGATGAAGCATATAAATTAATTAAGGATGATTGACCCTATTTCAGGTAGATGGGATATTTGAGCTGTTTTAAACTGAGCCTCATGCCAGAGGATACAGAGCCAGTCTCACACTTTGGCAATAGTGAAAGTCCCTTTACCAACTTAAGATTGTTATACACAGAGTGAATAATGACTGTTTCTACAGAAGACTGATCAATAGGAACTTTGTTGTGTGTGTGTTTTTTAAATTTTGATTACAGATATTTATATATTTTTTGAAATGTATCTTGTGAAGAACTGACTTTACAACTCATTATTTTTAACATAAGATTGCATTTTTTGTTTATTAAAAATAGCTCATAAAAGACAGTGAGTTAAATTGCTAACGTTTCTCCTATAGCTATGCAATCTATAGTTGAATTAGTTGTCGTGTGCTGTAACTGAATGCACTATTACCATCTGGTGGGTGCTGCCCAAATCACAGGTGTAAAATCTCTAAAGGGAACAAAAAGCCTTTTCATTTTTTTCAACTTTATATATTCTTTAAGACTAGCAAAATATAAAGATATGCACAACTTTGGTGTTTGTGAGATTATTTTAAGCATTTCACCAGAAGCATTTTAATTGTATCCTAAAATTAATATAAATATTGTATTATAAATGCTTGATACTCAATGTATAACTTTGGACCTGCAGCATCAACTGGGAGCTTTTTAGAAATACACATCTTAAGAGTATTGAATCCTAATCTGTATTTTAATAAGTGTTCAGTTGATTTGTATGAACATCAAATTTGGAAAATGCTGATAAACACCGTAATTATCTTTGCTGTCAAAGTAAATGTAATATTCTAATTACTAAGCTTCCAATCAAATGACACTCTAACAAGATACACCCTCTTGCCGAAACCGGTTTGGCTCACTGGATGGAGCCTCGGCCTGCGGACTGGAAGGTCCCAGGTTCGATTCCGGTCAAGGGCATGTACCTTGGTTGCGGGCACATCCCCGGTAGGGGGTGTGCAGGAGGCAGCTGGTCAATGTTTCTCTCTCATCGATGTTTCTAGCTCTCTGTCCCTCTCCCTTCCTCTCTGTAAAAAATAAATAAAATATATTTAAAAAAAAAAAAAAGATACACCCTCCTTTAGCCTGTGATTTTTCAGTCCCTATGCCACCATCCCAGGTTCTCACAGTGAGAATTCCTGGTAGAGAAAATTTTAGCTAAAAGACATAGTAGTAAATCTTTGGTACATCACTTTAATTCTCTAACAAGTCTAAACTTTTATCTCCTTCCATCTCCCCGCCAACCCTGCTCACTTTTTCCAGACCCACTATCCTCCTTGATTTATTGTTTCTGCTCTAGAGACTTTGCACCTGTTGTTCCTCTGCCTGAATGTTTTTCCCTCTACATGTGCACATAGCAAACTCCCTCATTTCCATCTGTTTCCTTGTAAAGTATGATTTACTCATAGAAGCTTACTACCTAAGTTATTATAGACCAAGAACTGAAACTTACTCATTTTTAAAAAAACATTTACTAGTGATTGCCAGAGAGTGGATCTCAGTCATTATTTCTTGCCATAATGAAAAGAATAATCACTATGATGATGAGAGTCAGAACCTTGGGTTATGCGATAATGATGAAGGAATATGAGTTGTATAACCTGGAAAAGAGAATAATTGGATGGTAGGAAGTTTTAAGACCAGTAGCATAAAATCCATTTTCACAATTTGAAATAAAAAGAAAGGAATTTATTTTTAAATAATATTCAGAACTTTTTGGCCTCTATTATTTATGACACAGCACATTAAAAAGTCGTTATGCCTACAGAAATATCTTACATATGTACATCATCTGTCCAGAATGCTCCAGCAAAAACAAAGGACCACAGATCTAGAAGACAAATGCTAATCATGGTGTTCAGTTTTAGAAAACAGAATATGTATCAGTATATTAGAGTTATAAATAGGCGTATTTTACTAATTAAAAAAAAATAATTACAGCTCATCAGTAATTGAATGAGCTCCTCTACTACAATAGAAACTAATTGTCTGGGTTGATTTAAGAGATTTGCATGTTCAATATGTGTTTTTCAGCATGGCATCTAAGACCTTTTTAAATTTGAGAATATATATGTCTATGCTTCCATTTAAGTGACAGCTCAGATGAATTTTATTTATTTTTGTGCCTCCTAGTGAAATTTTTATAATTAAGATTATCAAATCATGGCCTTTGGATCTAGTGAGATTGTAATTGTACTTGCACATGTTTCATATTGCTACCTTTACCCAAAGGTGTTCAATAAATTTTATTGATTGAATAATTTATAATCATATAGTAATAATATGGTGGGCCAATAAAGAAAGTAATTTAATGTGCTTCTGGTCTAGACCTCAAATATAACTGAATTAGAGGCTCAGCACATGAAATTCATGCATGGAGGGGGGTTCCTCAGCCTGGCCTGCACCGCTCCAATCTGGGACACCTCAAGAGATATCCGACTGCTGGACATCCCTCTTACAATCCGGGATGACTGGCTTCTAACCACTCACCTGCCTGCCTGCCTGATCACCCCTAACCTCTCTGCCTGCCTGCCTGATCGCCTCTAACAGCCCTCCCCTGCTAGCCTGATCTTGCCCTTACCTGTTCTCCCCTGCTGGCCTGATCTTGCCCCCAACTTCCCTCCTCTGCTGGCCTGATCTCACCCACAATTGCCCTCCTCTGCCAGCCTGTTCGCCCCTAACTGCCTCTGCCTCAGCCCTACCACCATGTCTTTGTCCAGAAGGAAGTTGGACGTCTGGAAGATGGCTGGTTTATCTGGTCTAATTAGCATATTACTCTTTTATTAGTATAGATAGATTATATAGGATAGGATTGCTTAAATGGGGGGGGGAGCCTTTTCAGCAGGAGGAGATGCTCTTGGCAGACAAAAACACATAATCCCTATATCTGGACTGATAGCCATATGCACTATACTGCCAAACCGGTCATTAAAAAAATTGAACCACTTACTTACACCTTACACCAAACAGCTGTTGCCCTTAAAACTCCTCCTCAGCCCCCACCTTAGGTTCTGCCTTTGCAGTTCACCCAGATTAGGTTCTGATTGGTCAGTTTCTATGCCAGTCAGCGTCATAGAGTGGGCTGAATTGCTAAACTCTGGGAGAGAGAGAAAGGCTTGGCTCCTGATCAGCACTGCCTCTCTCTCTCTCTCTGAGAGATCAGCAGTTCAGCCCACTCGCCTGCTGCACATGCAGCCTGGCATTCGGTCGAGCCTTCAGTTGTTTTGGATATTATGACCCTGGCTCTTTATATACACTGAGTGGCCAGATTATTATGATCTCTGATCATATAATAATCTGGCCACTCAGTGTATATCCTATATAATAAAAGGCTAATATGCAAATTGTCCCCTCGACCAGGAGTTTGACCAGCAGGCAGGCCGGCCAACCGCCCATGTCCCCTCCCCCTGGCCAGGCTGGCCAGACCCACCCATGCATGAATTCATGCACTGGGCCTCTAATATATATATACATACACTGAGTGGTCAGATTATTATGCATTCAGAGATCACAATAATCTGGCCACTCAGTGTATATAGATGACCTTCTTTAATTAGAACTGTGTATACATTCCACAATAGATCATATGCCAGCATGAGTTGAACCATTTGTAAGTCCCTTTCAAGCATAGGTAACTGGGGTTATTTATCTTTCACTTCTTACTTCTCTTCTAGTTTCAAGGATTTCAGTCTCTGTAAGAGCTTGAAAGTGTCCTGAGCCATTGTAAAGAATACTATCCAAAATGAACATTTTTCACAGGGTTTAGCAAAGACTGTATATGTGAATGGGTGTCATATTTCTGCTGTGATCGCTGTTGACATGATGCTGTTCTCAACTTAAGGCTTTTACCAAAGTTTTACCAAAGAAGAGAAGTTAATATTATTCCTCATCACAGTTCACCTATGCAGCTCCCTTAGAAATGGACTACTGGAAGTAAATGTTTCAGCTCATAGAAATTACCCTGTAACTGATGATACTATTCCACTGCCTTTCCTTGCCTCTCTTCCAAGGCCTTAAAACTTCCTTTATGGTTAATATTCACCCTATTTGGTTAAAAAACAATAAATAAAACACAAACAAACAAAAAACAATGGACCCTATTCTCATGGCCCAAGTTCCCCCTGTTTAATTCATTTGACTTTTGTTTGTTTCTTTTCTAGCCAAACATGTTAAAGGCTATTGCTATCCAAACTATAATTTCTGACTAGGCTCCAAGAATCTATTTTGGCATTAAATTGAACATCATACAACTTAACTAAATATTTACTTTTAAAATTTTATAGTTCTATTAAAACAATTTTAATTCCCCAAGTTCTGTGGATACTGATGAATAAGAAAAAGGACTATGTATAAGGAATCATATAAAAGAAAAGCTCAAAGATGAATTGCTTTAATATAAGTATGATATTAATATAATTTCATCAAAAGCATGAGCTATTTATTTTTATCATTGCATTTTTTGGATATAGCAGAGTACATGGTTTATAGTGGAGGCTTTATAATTATATGTTCCATAAATAAACTATTTAGATAGGCATGGCAGTTTAGTAATAGTAGTAAAAAGAAGGTCTAGTATAAACTAAAAAAAATTAATTAATAAAAATATTGATACTCCTTTGAAATAACATAAGCACCTCTGAAAATTTGCTCAGAAAATTTGAATGATGACAAACCATCATCAAAATAAATCCAATAAACACAGTGTATAAAATAATAACTTTAAACTTTTATTAGATACAGAAACATTTTAAAGTATGTTCACAAATTATGCCAACATTCACAAGAAAAAATAGATGTCAAATATATTTATTTCTTACCCAATTAGGCTAACATAATTAGAATAATAGCATGCAATATTGGAAAATAAAATGTTTTCTAGCTTCTGCCACCACTAGTGGCCTAAAGTTGAGAGAGAGAGAGAGAGAGAGTGACCCTAGACCATGTACAAAACATTTGATTCTTTTCTGGATAGTTGAGACGCTAAATGTAAGACTTGTATAGTTGTTTATTGATAAAAGCATCCTATATCATAAAAAGCTAATATGCAAGTTGCCCCCTCTACCAGGAGTTCAAGCAGGAGTTCGACCTGAGGGCAGGGCTGGCTGGCCAACCATGGCCCCTCCCCCCAGCAGGCCCCTCCCTGATCACCCCCCCCCACCCTGATCAGGGCATGGCAGGCCCATCAACTGCCCACGGCCCCTACCCCTGGCCGGCCTGATAGGCCCCAATCAGTGTGGGCTGGCCAGACCCTACCAGTGCACAAATTCATGCACCAGGCCTCTAGTCCTATATAATAAAAGGCTAATATGCAAATTGACCAAATGGTGTAATGGTGCAAATTGACCAGCACTATGACATGCACTGACCACCAGGGAGCAGACGCTCAGGAGCTGCTCCTGGTGGTCAGTGCACTCCCACAGGGGGAGCGCTGCTCAGCCAGAAGCCAGGCTCATGGCAGGCAAGTGCAGCAGTGGTGGCAGGAGCCTCTCCTGCCTCCGCAGCAGCATTAAGGAGCAGCAAGCCAAGTGGTAAGGAGCAGCAAGCAGGCGGGCAGTAAGGAGCAATGGGTTCTAGACTGCAAGAGGGATTCCTGACTTCTGGCTTAGGCCTGATCCCCGTGGGGAATGGGCCTAAGCTAGCAGGCAGACATCCCCCGAGGGGTCCTGGACTGCGAGAGGGCACAGGCTGGGCTGAGGGAACCCCCCCCCCCCCCCGCCCCACAGTGCCAAATTTAATGTACCGGTCCTCTAGTATTAGTATATTTGCTGTTGAGGATGTGGGTTTTTTTAATTTAAATAGTAACTTACTCAATGTATAGAATTAAATTTGTCATTAAGGGTGAAGCTTATTTCAGATCCTATCACTCACAGAGAGCTATCTATATATATATAAAAGCCTAAGCGACCATTCAACTACTCAACCTTTCGGCCACTCGACCGGTAGCTATGACACACACTGACCACCAGGAAGCAGACACTTAATGCACAGGCATGGAAACATGAAACAGACTGATGAATCTCAAAGGGAAGGGGGAGGGGGAGGGGGAGAAGAGATTAACCAAAGATCTCATATGCATGCTAGAGGCCCGGTGCTTGAATTTGTGCACGGGTGGGGTCCCTCAGCCTGGCCTGGCCTGTGGGGATCAAGCCAAAACCAGCAGTCCAACATACCCTGAAGGGTCCTGGATTGAGAGAGGGCACAGGCCAGGCCAAAGGACCCCACAGGTGCACAAATCTGTATCCCAGGCCTCTAGTTAGAGAATGAACGTGTTCTATGTGGCCTGGCACCAGAAGTATGAGGGTGATAAAAAGAGAATTGCAGTTTGATATATATATATATATATATATCCAAAAGATAGTCTGGGCAATTATTCCAATCATTCAATGTATAAATCTGTAAATGAAATATTTGATTGTCATCAAAACCCATCAAAATATCAATAATAATGGCATTATGATCAACCTGGAAAAAAGACTAAATTTCTTTTTTCTCTATAAAAAGCTATTTTAAAGTTGTTGTAATATAAAAAGACAAAGATAATGCAGCCAAGTTGAGCAGAAAGCTTCATGACATCAATTTAAAGGTAATAAGCATGGTTTCTATTACACCACATTGTACACCCTTCCCTACACTCTGTCCTATACGATGGGCCCATTTAATTCCTACTGGTTGAATACTATGTCCCTATGTTTCCTTTTACTCCTTATGTCTTCTAAGAAGCCAAATGTTCTATGTCTGGCATAATAAGAATTGCAAATGTCCTTAGGATAAAAGTCATTTTTATTCAGTAAATAGAGATCATGAATAATGAACAATACAAGAAAATTGTAAAATAATTAGGAAGTGGTTCAGAGGTGCTCATTTACAACTGAAAATTAAAAATGCAAATGCATTATTATCATAAAGGTAGTTAACAGACAAATGAGTGAAAAAAGAGCCCTCCTTCTAATTCATCATTGTTTAAGAGACACCTGTGAGTTCAAACTGGAGAAGACAAGACTGAGAGATGCAGATGGTCACATTTTATATTATATCCATCACATTTTTTATACCTTAATTAGAGGGCAGACTTATTCTTCACAGGAAGGCGATACTGCTTTTTTTAATATTTGGATAAGAGCTATTGTATATGGAATTCAAAATACTGGCTGCTTTTTTTGTCTTTGTGTTCGGAGTGGGCAATATTTATTTATTTTCTTTGACCCAAGAAAACTGCCCCAAAAGATCTATATTTGGGCTGCGAAAATTAATTGAATTTAAAATTTCTTTTTGTTCCAAAGCTGAGTTTATTAGTACTGACTTATAGTGTGGTTTCACAAAATGTTAACCTACAAGCCAAAAGTTGCAGTATCAGATTATTTTGTCTAAAGTAATGTTACTTTAATAGATTTTGTGACATTTTATTTTAATTGGTTTTTTAATCCATGATTATTTCAATACTATCATCGTAAGAGTAAGATCTAGTTTAATCTTTATTTTAATTAATATATACTATCACATTTATGGTGACTGTAATCATAAGCATGCATATATATATATATATATATATATATATATATAATGTTTGTTTTTATTTTTAAAGTTTGAACATGCAAAGAGAGAGACAATATATAAGAGCACAATAAAAAACATCCAAATATAAAGAGAAGAAGAAAATGTGCACATATATTTGAAGAACAGCAAGATTTGAAAGCGTGCATATCCATACAGTTAGAAATGAATAAGGACAATTATACTTGTTTATGACAATAACTTAGCCATTTTTAAAACTTCTAATTTTCCCCATTCTAGACTTATTTTAAAATCACGTTGAAAGTAGGGCAAATTATGTAATGACTTCATATAGTCTGGTAAATATAATTACACATATTTTTCTCCTGCCCTCTTTACATCCAATGTGTATTTGAATTCTTCCATTTCTCCTTCCAGGCTACAGGAAATAGAAATTGAATCACTCATTTAACAGGTCAAAGGCAGTGACTATGCAGATTGCTTTGTACTCAGTGCCTAGTTCAAATCCTGCCACACGTAATAGATTGCTGCTCAACTGAATTTTAAAGCCACTCCTATAATTGCCAGTTTAGTGGTATGCCTTCAGGTTTCTGCTTGGTTATTTGGTGTATCAAAATAACATAGTAGACCTTCCACTCCCCAAGCTAACTATAAAGATGAAGGAATGCTTGCGACCACTGATGAAAAACGCTTTACATCATTTTCATCATAGACTCAACCATGATATTGTCATTAAGTCTTCTTAAAATGATCATTACACTTCTTTGCCTATAATTAATAGGACATCCATAATTAAGATTGATTATTAGTAGCAGAAAGTGATATATGCTAACTAAATAAAAATAATTAGAAAGGATCATTAGCAATGAAAAAATTGTTCATTTGGAAGGTCTCTCTTAAGTTTGCTAACACAAAAGACTGATTGAAGACGACATTGTATTATTTTAATAAAGATTTAATATCCTGCAATCCTGGCTTGTCTGATCAAATCTACTCTGTTATGCACAGCTGAACTGATCACATATAAACTATTTTTAATAAACTTAAATAAATCTCACTTAGTGTATAATGTGGCATGTAATAGAGACATAATTGAGATATTAAGTGTAAAATAGTACCTTAAGAAGACTAATTTAGTGACATGGACTGAGCTCCAAGATGCTCAGGCTCTCCCACTGGTCCCTTCAGTGAGACTGGTCCTTCTGTGTTCCCACCTTATAATTCCAAAGTGTCCCGCGATGACCCTTTTAGGGGCGTGAGGCCCATCTCTCACAGCTTTCTCCAGGTTTTCCCCAAACTGAACCCATGTCTCTCACTCTCCTTTGCAAGGGCAGCCATCTGCCCTCCATAGTGTAGATCCAAATTGCCTTATCTCTCTGCAGGGGTTTTTTCACTGTTAAAATTCATTTAATTTTCTTTTATTGCTGTGGAATTTCACATTAAACGTGTGTGTGTATGTTTATGTGTGTGTGTGGGTTACAGAAAGCTTTGTGTTTCTATATAGTATATGAGAGAAAGCTTTGTAACTATTAAATTCAAAGCATTCCCATTTCCAAATATCAAAATTATAGAAAGTAAAGTTAATATATCTTCAAAGACTGAGGAAATTGCTACAATCTAATATATTTAATAATCTGGGTGAATAGTATGGTATTTTCATAAATAAAAGCTCATGAAAAACATGAGATGAGGCTAAGAAACTTTAATATAAAATAACCATAGCTAAAATTGAAATGGTGGGTGGAATATTAACTCTGATATAAGCAATAGGTCCAATTATATGGAATATTCCTCCCAAACATTCAAGTGATAAATGATCTATAAGTAGTTTAAAATGTACCCAAGTTCAGTAAATGCTTTAATTTTAAGGTCTCAGAAAAAGTGTGGGTATTATTTGGATTCTAGAAAATAAAAAACAAACTATCACCAGTGCAATCCCAACAATGAGAAATTCATATACCAGGTAAAAATACCGAAGTAACATACTGTACAATCTATTTTAGAATATGGTGATCATCATAAACATAGAGCTGGTGATTTTCAAGAGCAAAAATAATTTTATAGGTGGTAATAAGTTGCATGAATTTGAAATTAGGTGTAAACTAAATTGTTTATTATTTTCTAGTTTTTACTAAATAGAGCATCATATACCAGGTTGTTAACATTAGAAAGTATCTGTAATCAAGATTATTAAGCTTGTAAAATAAAGCAATTCATCCTCCAAAATTCGGCCAGAAATGGTTTCTTAAATCAAAACACTATCCATCTTGGCACCAAATTCCCTACAGAATACTCTTCAAATTATTTTTTAAAGTGTATCTTCACAATCATCTCTAATGTTTATGCATGTGTCATATAAGTGCATCCTTTATTAGGAATAATCTTTTTTATATCTTAGCTATTCTTCAATGTTTATTCCCAGGCATTTTAAAATCCCAATACTCTCTTAAATTTAAACATTCCTGGGCCTTTTGACATAATAAAATTATTTTCTGCTTATTTAAAGCCCTCTATTTTCCTCTCTCCTATGTAGTCTGTACAGAGTATAGGATTTATAGATCTCAATGCCTTTTTTATCAGATTAACTCACTAATTAATCATTTCAAGTCATCTTTACATGTTAGTTATTATAAACCAAAACCAAAAATAAATTTCTAAAGTAAAGAGATATAACATTTTTAAAAGAGACTACAAGCCTCTTATGAGCAGTACTGCCACGAATTAAAAATTTGTGATATGAAAAAATTCCTAGAAAAGTTTAATTTACATACACAAAAATTAGTATAACCTTCCATAGTCTTATAAACTTCAAATGAATTCAATCAATAGTAAAAAATATTATTTTCATATTCAAACCAACATGACTTCAATGAATTTGTATTATTTCATCACTCAGAACATAGAGAGCAACCCACTTCCTTCCACCATAAATAAGGCAAAATGAATAACATATCACAATATAATGAAGATAATGTACCTTTACCAGTAATACTTAATGAACATCAGGAAGTCCATTTCTTATCAAATCACAAAATAAAAGACAAAAAGTACATGATTATCTTAATAGATGCAGAAAACATCCTTGATAATATGCAACACGTATTGATGAGTTAAACAAATGAAAACTTAGAAACATACTAAGGAGGTATTTACTTAAAGCAGATAAAAAGGGAGAAATATAGATAGCAAATATAGGTAATGGTGATCACAGAAAGCTTTCTCTTTGAGAGGGCAAATAAGGAAATTGTGAATACTATCACCATTTCCTTTCAACATTAGAACTAAATGTTCTAGCCAGCCCAGTAAGCCAAGCAAAACATGTAAGAATAAGGATCAGAAAGGAGGAAATAAAAATCTTATTGGCTGATCAATGATTCTCTCTCATCATTGATGTTTCTATCTCCCGCTTCCTCTCCCTTCCTCTCTGAAATAAATAAAAATATATTTTTTAAAAATCTTATTGTTTAAGGAGAATATCACTATGTACATAAAAATCAAGAGAATATATAAAACAATTAGTTGAATTTATCTGTCAGATAGTAAATTAATATTTGACAGTATCAGTTGATATTTTGTTAGCCTGCAACAGATAGTTAGAAAATGAAAGTTTTAAATGGGATATTACTAGTATTTATATTGACATCAAAAAATGGCTTAGTTGGACATTTGGTATATGGCCATGACAGCATTGCAAATGAGTAGGGGGAAAATGGAATTTTCAATAAATTTTGCTGAGATAATTAGCTACCCATTTGAAAATAAAAATTAAAAGAACATAGAAAAGGAAGGAAGGAAGGAAGGAAGGAAGGAAGGAAGGAAGGAAGGAAGGAAGGAAGGAAGGAAGGAAGGAAGGAAGGAAAGAAGGAACTAAGGAAAACAAACAAAAACTCAATATCATTGGTTCCAAATACCACACAAAAACCCAAATCAATCCCAAGTGTGTTAAAAATCAAATTGTGAAAGGCAAATTATAAAGCTTTTGTCTTCTACAAAAAACATTTCCTTCAGACCTTATCATGTTGGTGGTTTTTTGCCAACTTCTAATTGCTGATTAAAAGAGCCTTTTCCAAAACTGTGCAAGTCAGCACCACTTGTGTGCTTGTGACTGGCAGTTAAGTGCTGGAAAGTTAACCCCCAGGATCAGCCTGTATCCAATGATACTTAGGATCTGGCACTTAAATACCCAGGCTTCCTCTCCCCCTGGGTGGAAGGATTCAGGATTGCATGCTTTGCACCATATCCTGTCAGACTCTCCCAGCACGGAAACTGGCTTAATGGCATGCATATTATTAGCTGCTTTCTCTTTTCTGTATCATTTCTCTACTCTGCTACCAATGAACCCTGTATCTCCCAAATAAACTGCTTGCCTCATGATCTTCCTCTGGGGGAACCTAAACTAAGAAAGTTGATTTCAGAAGAGTTCCTAAGAAGCAGACTAAGGATGACATTCTGGAATTAGATAATCCCCCGCAGGTGGCAAGGAAGGTCTGATTGCTTGCTATAAGTGGATTGTGGGTAACTCCTGGGATGCTTAAGCATCATGATGACTAAGACTTGACCACATATGGTAAATTGAAAAGGAATAATGGTGGAAGGGCAAGAACTGTAGCATTTTAGCAATCCTCCTATCTAATAAAGAGGGAATATGCTAATTGACTGCCCGGCCCTCAAAGATGGAGGCGCCCACAGCCAATAAGGAGATAATATGCTAATTGACCGCTCCACCATCCAAGATGGCAGCTCCCACAGTCAATGAGGAGGGAATATGCTAATTGACTGCCACACCCTCAAAGATGGTGGCGCCCACAGCCACAAGATGGCGGCACCCAGTCCCCTCAGCCCTGCTGGGGCAGCAGGTTCATGGCAAGGCTGGGCCCACCCCTGCCTCTGGAGTCCCCCAGTCCCCTCAGCCCCCCAGCCACCCAGGGCCAGCCCGAGGCTGAGGTTACCAGGGCCAGCTGAGGCTTGCGCTGCCAGCAGTGGCAGCAGCAGAGGTGTGATGGGGCGTCGCCTTCCCCTGATCGCCAGGTCACCTCCTGCCCCTGAGGGCTCCCATAGTGTGAGAGGGGGCAGGCCAGGCTGAGGGACCCCCCTCCAGTGCATGAATTTTCATGCACCGGGCTTCTAGTGATACTTATAAGGGCTATGAAGTTGGATAGTTAGAATAAAGTGCCCTCGTTGTGCTAAAGAAAGAAAATGGCATACTGAAATCAGCTGACCATCAACTCAAAGCATGGTGTGAAAACCAGTATTCCTCTATGACTGTGTTTAAAGGGACCCTGGTCTTCTGCAGTTGGAGGTCAAGACCTGATTGTGAGAGTAACCGAATTGCAGAAAGGGCTTATTTCACGGCCCCAGCACTGTGCCAGAATCTGGGCCCTGACAGGGAGAGATATTGTCACCTGGATATGACACCTGAGTGGATATGATAGAGTATCTTGAACATCCAGGATTCCCTGGATCCTTTGGATGTTCAGATTTGACTTTGTATCTCCATGTCAGAAGGTAATAGTCTCCCTTGCCTGAAAAAACTTTACATATTACCTTAGGTAAATACTTTGCAAAATGATACTTACACTTATTAAGATTTGCTTCCACTTATTCCCTTTTTCGCCTTTTTTTTTGGTCTTGTTTGTAAATGCTTTTGTCTTTAATTATAGTTGACATGCAATAATGCTTTTAACTTTAATTATAGTTGACATACAATAATATATTAGTTTCAGGTGTACAACATAGTGATTAGATATATATAGCTTATGAAGTGATTACCCTGGTAAGTCTAGTATCCATCTGGCACCATACATAGCTATTACAATATTATTGGCTACATTCTTTATGCTGTATTTTATATCCCAGTGACTATTCTGTAACTACCAATTTTAATCCCTTTACCTGTTTCACCTGTCCCCTAATACCTCTTCCACCTGGCAATCATAAATTTGTTATCTTTATGAGTTTATTTCTGCTTTGTTTGTTTCTTTTTCAGATTCCCCATATAAATGAAATCATGTGGTATTTGGCTTTCTCTGTCTGACTTGTTTTAGTCAACATAATAGATGGCCAAGTGGTCTAACTAAGGCACAAGACTCAAGCTCTGCTTCCTATTCCCTTATTAGCTTTTAAACCAATAAGTTTCAGCTTGACTAAACTGGACAAGTGCTATATTTATTTTAGAGAGAAAGGAATTGATTAACCCCAAAAAACCAAACTGTTGAATCTGCCTGTTATGTATCAGTATACAAGTGAACATGCTTAGGAATAGATCTTGAGGCTAGTAGATGGGAGGGAGGCATTATAAAATATAAATTGTGATGAGAATTTATTGATATATGAACACTCTCTGGGTTCTTGGGGTTTAATAACCTGCTGGAACACCTATAATCATTTCTAATATGATTATCAGGTGTCTTGTTGAAGCTGGAAAATGTAGCCCATAGTAAATGGGATGTTCTTGAATCAAAAGGGCTTAGAAATGTGGTTGTGCTACAGTAGATTATCACTTAAGACCAAAGAACCTACTTACTAATTATGTACTATGGGAGGCCCCAAAGGATGCTTCTCCCTTCAACATACCTAAGTGCACTAGTGAAGGCACTGCCAGTGTCATGGAGGATCTTAGGTGTTAATATTAACTGCAGTTATAGTTAATGATAAGCTTCTATGATGCAAGTATCTGTGAAGATGACTGGTATACAATACACGGTATACCAAGAGGCGAGAAAAATGGGCAGTTCAGGGTAGGTATTGAATCTAATAATCAAAATGATATCAGGACCAGGTTAGCTGCAGGTTAATGTCAGCAATTTAAAAGGGAAACTGTAATCCTTTACTCATTCTCTTTACTGAGTCATTGTTTAGTCTCAGACTCCACCCATTGAAAGGGAACCTGCGTTCCCTTAAAGTCTTGATTTAACTATGTCAAAGCACCTATATACTAGTATAGTAGAAATTCCCCAATCTATCCCCCAAAAGATGTGTGATTATTTAGCATACTGACTGCATAGGAAGGAAGACAAATGTTCAGATCTGTCGAGGGCTTTGGGGCAGAGGGTCTGAGCAGACACTGATAACCAGAGGACCTTACGTATCTTTATGTCCCTGTTAGAATTCGGGCATATAGTGGTTGGTGATAGAGTATTGGAGCATCCAAGTCTGTTTCCCTATGGATCCATGTGTCCACATGTTCATTTACCTTGTCTTCTGCCCTAGGAAGTCGAAGCCATAATGGAAGAAATGGCCAAGTGATAGTACTGAAACCCTCCATAACACCATGACCAAGATACTTAGCAGTGAATGAAATGGCAGCACAGTCCTGCTATCTTCAAAGACTTAGAAGATACAGGAAAAATGGTCCCTAGCATATCCACCTTTAATTCATCAGCCCAGTCCCTACAGAACCAGATAGATTATAGCAGGAAAAAGTGGATTTTTATAAAGTTAACAATGTTATAGTCCCAATCACAGCTGCTGTGCCAAATTTTCTTTTCACTTAAGCAAATCCAATACAGCTTTTAACTCTAGTATGTGATTATTGACTTGGTAAATGTTCTCTTTTCCATTCCTATCAGGAAGTAAAATCAGAAGCAATTCTCATTTACTTAATGCAATCAGCATTAAACATTAATAATATTACCCCAGGGCTAAGTTAATTTTCTTAGTGTCTCTCATAATACAGTCACAGGAAGCTTGATTGGACATTCTCAAGGACACCAAATGGGCATACTAAATTAATGTCATCATATTACTTGTACCCTGGTAAGAGGGAAGGCCACTTTTTCTGATTGTTCAAATGACATGTGATGTCATATAGTGGAAGATCAACACTACTAAACTTTTCCACGATGGGAAAGTTTCAGAGGTCCAGTGATCTAGAATATTCCAGAAATACTCCTCCTGGGAATATTGCAAGTCAAGTACACCTTGTACCTCTTGCTTCTAAGAAGGAGGCACAACACTTGATAGGTTTCTTGGATTTTAGATACAAACTGTAACTAGAAATATTGTTACAACTAACTTTTAAAGTGACCCAGAAGCTCTCCAGTTTTGAGTGGGTCCCAATGCAAGGGAGAAATATAGTGGCACATCTAATGTGCTAAATGTACTTATTGTTATAAAATGTAGAAGCCCTGGCACTCATAATACCAGAAACATTTTGCAAATCTTTGGGATTCTGGAGCATAACTGTGCTATCTTTTAAAGAAAATTATTTATTGTGCATAGCAAAGCTGCCAGTGTGCTACTGGGTACAAGTAGGGACCAAGAGACTGACCATATAGTAGTAAGTGATTATGAGGCTGGAGGTGTTTATCAAATAGCTGGTTATTGTCAGATCTATCAGGTCATAAGACCAGTTAATAGCAGCAATCACTGCGTAATGGAATGGCACATATTAGATTAAGTCTGAACAGACCCAAAGGTTACAATTAATTTACACAGGTGGTCCAGATCCTCATGTTTCTTGCCTCTAACGCACTATTGCCTCTCATCCAGCTCATGCCTATTACATGGTGGAATAAACTTCATGTTCAGCTGATGGAAAAGGAACCATGCTGGACCTGGTTCATAGATGGGAAACGCTATGTGTTGGTGTGAAGCAAAAATAGTTTGCCGATGTGACTCAGGGTAACAATGAATGACAATGATGAGGCAAATTCTTTCAGTGGGCAAAACTATAAGCAGTACAGCTGGTCATTAACTTTACTTGGAGGGAGTTATGGCTTGAGGTAAGGATATACATTGAGCTCTGGGAAGAAGAATGTGGCCTCATTTTTATGAGGGAATTAGAATGAACGGAATAGAAGATAAAATATAAGGAGTTCTGAGGAAAAGCATGTAAATGGTTGGGAATGAAAACAAAAAGTGAGAATCTTTCTCAGATCAATCTCCACCAGAGATCATCACCTCAGATGAGGCATTTACATTGGAGTTTTCATCCAGTTGTTGTGAGATAATTTCTCTTCTTGGCCACCCAGTGTTTCTATACTGAGTCCATGAATGGAATAGGCATGGGGGCAGGAATGGAGTTCATTCATGAGCACTACAGCTCAACACTGAGTCTGATCCAGTGATTATCACCATTGATCTACCTATAATAGAGAAAAACATTTAGGTCTCAATATGCTACTTTTTTTTTTTTTAATGAAACCCTACTATAGGATAATGAGTGATGTAGAGTCATTTCCATATTGAAGGAGTCAACATTTGAAATTTAATGGGATTTCTATATATCCTATATATAGGTTTACATGGGATTCTGCACAATTTCACCTCAGTACAATGGCCTGCTTTATAAAAATAAAATAATAGAAGAAGTATGAAAGTTTCTGTAGATCCAATGCAATCATCACAACACACACACACACACACACACACACACACACACACTCATACACAGAGATTAAATTGTTATGGTTTTATTGTAGATCTTGTCAAACAAGGCCACCTAGTGGAACAATGTTGCTCTAGTAAAACAAAACAAAAAACAAACAAGGAAACCAAAAACTATAAGCCCCAGGGATCTAGAAGCTGATGAAGTCATAAATAAAGAGATGTATCGTCTGCTTCCGTAATGTGCCTAGTATATTGGACACTTGGAATGGATTATATTTTAAAACCAAAATCTTTTTTTTTTAAAATATATTTTATTGATTTTTTACAGAGAGGAAGAGAGAGGGATAGAGAGTTAGAAACATCGATGAGAGAGAAACATCGATCAGCTGTCTCTTGCACACCCCCAACTGGGGATGTGCCCGCAACCAAGGTACATGCTCTTGACCGGAATCGAACCTGGGACCCTTGAGTCCGCAGGCCGACGCTCCATCCACTGAGCCAAACCGGTTTCGGCTAAAACCAAAATCTTTATATAAAATTTATTTTCAGTAAAAATCACAAAATTATTCTAATTATAAAAATGGCCAGGAAAGAAAAGTAGCAATTCAAAATATTTTTCATCAAATTGTGTGTGTACGTCCCTGTAAAGACCATAAGACATAATAATATAAAGTAAGTATTACACTATGGAAATGGAAAATGTAATGGATTACTACATTTCAGTTAATGTTTTAAAAGACCTACTTATTTTTCACAATAATACATAAGACCATTGTAGTTTTTGAGCTTTAATCTATAAATTTGTCAATGATTTCATGAAGATTGTATATTAGCATTACCAGATAGGTCAATTTATCTTCACTCATAGTTAATCCAAGACAGTCTTTATTAACTTTATTCTCAAATATTGTCTTTCACATGAGGAAACAGAAATGCAAATAGATAGGAAAAGTCAAAAGATAAGAATGAGTTTGACAGATCCAGAAATTCAAATTTAGCAACAACAAAAAACAGAAATTACAATATTGTTTATTTCTAACAGCTTTCAAATGCCTCTGCAGACAAAAAATGTGATAAAAATAAAAATTGCAATTCAGTTCACAGAATACCCAAATTGTGAATATTCATGTTTGCAATCACTGCAGTATCACTTTAATTTTTAACCTTCTGTTTAAATTCTGTAGCTCAGGAGTAGAAGACATAAACTGGACCCAAAGTGAGCTTGAGTAATTTCAAAATGTTATGAACTTTTCTCAAAATAAGTCCATGTAGCTGAGCCTATGTGTCAGGAATGACCTTATAAATGGGACTACTTCAAATTAAACTTCCATTTAAACTACAATGTTTCTGAAGCTTTCATATATATGATTAAAATTCAGCAATAACACCAGCAGTTGTTCAGAACTTAGATTACGAATAAGGAAGGATATTTTATCAAACACATTGTTTAGAAATACTGGTGCCTGATAATGATAATGAAAAACAAGCTATCTTTTCTTTGTCACCATTTGGTAATAATTTCCAAGAACCCTTCTAGTAACCAAAACCATTTTAGAGATCTTGTTGTCCATTTCCATATAGTAGTCAAGATTTCATTTGACACAAACTCCCCTCTATTAGTTTGCAAGGGCTGCTGTAACAAAGTATTACAAATTTGGTGGATTAAGCAACAAACATTTGTTTTCTCACAGTCCTGGAGGCTAGAAGTCTGAGCAAAGTGTTCGCAGGGCTGGTTCCTTCTGAGGGCTCTCAGAAAGAATCTGTTTCATGCCTCTCCCCAAGCTTCTGGGTGGCAATTTTGGGATTTTCTTGGCTTGATGGAGTACCACTTTGATATCTGCCTTCATCCCCACATAGCATTGTTCGTGTGTGTGTGTGTGTGTGTGTGTGTGTGTCCATATTATCTCTTTCTGTAAGAGTACATTCATACTGAATGAAAGACACAACCTACCTCATACTGAGGAGTTAATGCATTAATTTCCATTTTTATATTGAGATGACAATAGGTTGTTAGCATTTGAAACATAGTTTTTCATACTCAACACTCAATTTTATAGGGAGGGGTGTTTTAGGATTCACTATTGATGCTAAAAAATAATTGAATTTCAGCAATTTTTATGTTCTCTCACATTTATTTGATGAAATTTAATTATAATTGAAATTAAATTTAATTATTTAAAAGAGAAAGATTAAGAACCCACATTTCTAAAATACTTTTACTCTAATATTTATTTAACTTTCAATCTGTATGCATTTGTGTAGAGATATCTGGAATGATAGATGCTTATTTCCTAACATATGATATTGAGTGATTTTGCTCTTTTCATTTTCATGTTTTATAATATATGAATCATCCTATATGGAACACACATTTTTTAAAAACTTCATAAAAATATTGTAAAAGCATTATCTTTACAAATCTCTATCAAAGGTGCTGAAAGATATTTTATTTGATATAATAAAATATGATATACTATTGGCCAATACTTCCTTTTAAAAAACACTATAGGATTATGTCCCTTAAGTTGAAAACTAGAATTTCTATTGGTCATTATTTAACATTGACGTGGAAATTCTAGTAAATTTAATAATACATATAAAAGAAATAACAGGTATTGTTTTTTAGAAACAGACAAGAATTGATTTGCTTACTGTTGGGGAGGAGGATAATTACCCCTTCTTTAGTTCTTACTACTGGACTAATAATAAAATAATGAAATTGACACAGGACTAGATTAACAGGAGAAAACCAATTTATTGTGTGTGCACAAGAGAATCAGAATATGGTGCTCAGATCATAAAAAGAAACTCAAAGAAATGATTGAACCAGGTACCTTTTTATTCTTTTTAGACAAAGGAACAATAAATGTGTGAGAAATTGGCTAGTCCCAGAAAGTTATTGCTCACTAGAAAGGAATCTAAGCAAGGTCTGGCTAATTTTTAGCGAGGAAGCTAAACAAATTTTGGACTTCAGTAGTAAATTAGTAAAGGCAGTACAAGGCTTGTTTAGACAAGCTTTCGCCTCTGGGTTCTTTAACTCTTGTGATTGGTTATCTCTCAGCCTTCAAGAGCAAGAAAGGCATCTATTACATGAGAGATTTATCTTCTGCTTTTAGGGATACAAAGAGGTCAACTTTTCCTCTTGCATCAGCAGTTTCTTAAGTTACTCTAATTCAAAATGATTAATATGCTATCAGGGGTATCCTGGGGCAGCCTGCGGTGGGCCTGATATTACAAACTATAATTACCAGTATGTGGGTAATAGAATTGGCCAAATTGTTGAAAAACTGTTTGAATATCAAAATAAATTTAATAAAATGAGAATACACAACAGGTAGGTCAAAATATCACAGTCTTGTAGATTTTGGGGAAATCTCACTTGAAGAAGGTCTGGTCTTCTGTCAAAGGCATTTATCAAATTGGAAAATGGCATAGGGTCCCTGGCCACAAGGCAAAACTGAAAACCCCAATAGCAGACTGAATCTCTCAGTTTTTAGGGCTCAGAAGATAGGGAACCAGGAGCTTCTCAACAAATGCAACAAGGCACAGTCTGGAAGAAGGTATTTGCAAGACCTATATTTGACAATATCTCATTTTCCATAATGAGTAAAAATAAAGAATATAAAAAACATATACATTTTTGTTTCTTTTTTATTTTTATATGTTATTGTATATTTTTATTAAATTTATTGGGTTGACATTGGCTAATAAAATTATACAGGTGTCAAGTGTGCACTTCTATGATACATCAATATTCATTTACCTTTTAAAGTTAGGTGAACGGCTTTCTTAGGAAGTTCACAAAGATGTCCAAATGGTTAATGAATATATGAAAGAGTGCTCAGCATTATGCATAATCAGGGAAAAGCACATTCCAAAGGCAATGAGATTCCACTGCATCACACCAGTGTGGCAGATGGACAATAACAAATGCTAGGTAGGAGGTCAAGCATCTCAGAGAGAGACAGAACTGGTGCCAAAGAGTCAGGTAATTTACATAGTCTGGGAAAATGCTACAATATGGCCAGTATAATTCAAGATTCAAGAGAGTCAAATGTCTAATATTGTCCGTGTACAGTTTCCCTTTTCCCCTTAATTCTTTCACTGATTACAATACTCTATTATTTTCTATCTCCTTTTTCTTTCTTCCCAGACCCATGTCCACTTATCCTTCTAGACTACCTGGTCACATAGTCTTCATTCTCTTATTCTTGGTACCACCACCCAGTCAGCTGTCACAAAAGAGTTGTACCACAGATGAGGTACCATAGATTAAGATTTTCTAAAGATTTTAACAAGGTACATAAAACTCCCAACTGAACAGTATCACTGGTCATTTCCACTACACACCTAGTGGCTACCACTATATGGAAGGTGTTTTCTTTTTTTAAAGAAAAACAGTAATTTATTATACAAGTGCAGAGCTTCAATATTATAACTATGTGTATTGCCTTTTAAAGAATTTTAAGTCAGAAAGGCATGAAACTATCAGAAAAAAAAAACACCCCTTGTTCTATAAAAGTCATTTGGTAAATATCATCTCATTGGAAAGAAATCTCAATGAATTTCCCAAAGTGTCTACTAATTCCAAGTAATAGGTTGTGTATAGAAAACACAACCCAGTTAATATAGAGTTTGCTTTGATATGTCAGAAAAGGAGTATCTTCAGATCCCCACTTTTTTTTTTACTTTTTTAACCACTAATTTAATTCAAAATATCAACCAAAGTTACCTGTCTCCCCCCTTTCTTTCATGGAACTTTGTGCACCTTGAGGCTGGCGATGTTTGTCAGGTCAGACTTTCTAAAAGCTGAATCAAGATTGACATCATTTGCTTAGTACAGGATTTTGTGATATGGGCAGGGTTTTGAAATGGAGTCCGTAGTCTCTCTTATTCAGACTTCAATCAGGAGAATTGAGAGTCTCCTTGAAAAGCAGCTGACCACTCTATAGGGAGCAGCTTCAGCTACATCAAACACCAACTACGCAGGCTTCTGAATGAAGTATGATGGTGGTAATTATATGTTCAGCTATTTGTAAGCTTGTGAGGATTAGCACTTAATAAATGGAACATCTATCAAGGTGATAAACCAAGAAACCTTCGCGAAACTAGAGATTGCCTCTTTGATCTGAAAATAGAAAATCCAAAATGAGAATATGAGAAATTCAGATTCTTCAGGCAAATTGCTTCTCAGATAAAAGAACCCTGAGTGGACTTGAAAGAAAATCAAAGACACACATCCTAAAACTAATGTTCTCTCCTTGAATATATGTGTACATTCTGTGATGGAACATTAGATGCATTCTAAAAAGAGAAGCGTTTCTTTCCTGACTCTCACAAATGTATTCCAAGCTGCCTGCGAGGCAAGTAAACTACCTTATCATTAATAATTACATTAAGTTGGGTACATAACTGAAATGAGTCTCTATTTTGAAATTAGCTTTTCTTCTTTGGTCATTGTCCAGTCTTGCCTAGTTCACCTGCCCAACTCCGCTTTCCTTTCCATTGAAGCCACTTTTTCTTACACTTCTCTGCCCTAATTTGCATCAGAAAGCAATGCAACTATACTGGTAATAAAAGCCTTAGTGCTAAGAGTATAGTTTAATAATCCTGCCTCAATAAAATCCCCAATGTTTTTAAAAATTCCAAGTACCAGTAATAGGTGTGCATAAAAACACAGCGGATTTAAAAAGAATTGAGGCCTGAGTAATTTCAAGGTATCTGTACTATCTCTCTGGCTTGTCGCCTAACTATGATGAATTCCGGTTCTAATAGCTGGACCTCACACACATCCCCCCATGTGTCCAAAGCCTAACTTTGGGAACCTTCTTAAGCTAAGACCTTAATGACTGGGTCCCTAACTTGTACCTGGTGGGCTTTCCTTGAGAACTGAGGTCTATGTTCCTGTCTACCGCATGAGTCCCTATGCTCTTACCTCTAACTACCACTTCTTCATCGATGCTTTATACTCTTTAAAAAAATGATTTGCCTGATGAACTTCATATTTTTCTCCAAGGGCCCCCTGAATCATTTTGTTAGAGCTGGCTCTAGGTTCTAGCAGATCCTTGCCACCCAATCTTGCTACATTGAATTCTATCTCCCTCAAAATGCAACTTCCATCAATTCCCTTGAACACATTTCTTTCTTCAGAGTAAAATGCTACCTATCTTCAATTACTATGTTTTCTGAAAATGATATGAATGGAATATTAAAGCATGACTTTATTCTGCCTAGTTAATGAAGTGCAATCTTTTTTCCCTTTGCATAAAAAATTTTAATGGCTGTACATGTTCTACCTAGTAAAGCACAAAATTCCATCATACTGAAGATCCTTGGAGATCTGACTTCTACCTACCATTTTCCCATCACGTTTTGACACTCTTTCTGTGAACCATACACTCTCCTTATCGCACCCTCTTCCATGTTCTATCTTTTTAAAAAAATCATAAACTTGATTATTATGTATTTTAGCCTCAAATTTCCTCATCACAATCAAGCAAAGTTTATTCATCTTTTAGGGTCTAATTCAAAATCAGATACTTCTGGTAACTTTTCTTGATCTTCTTTAGCAATAATTTCTCTTTTGTTCCATTTACTGTAAGTTTATAGCTCTATTTTTGTGCTATAAAAAACTGCAAACTGAGGGCAGTCTCCATGTTTTCCTTCTCTTTTCATCAAAGATTGAGTTCCCTAGTTCTTTGCATATTATACATATCTTACATATTTAATAAAACTGCATTGAATATGAAGAGGAATCTTGAAGAGATTACTATCACTCACTGATTTAGGGCATGTCTTCAACTATGTGTCTTCAGTTTGTTGATTCTCTCACACACTAGAGTAAAAATCAATTTAACTTCATCCAATGGACCAATTTGGAAATTCTCTGTCCCTAAATCTGCAACATGCGATGCATGGGCAAACAGGTATTTATTTTAGTATAAAGGCATCTGACATTTAGAATTTCATTGGAAAAGATTGCAATAAAATAAACTTTTGCCTGGCTGGTGTGACCCAGTGATTGAGCATTGACAGTTGAACCAGGAGGTCATGGTTCAATTCCCGGTCAGGGCCCATGCCCAGGTTGCAGGCTTGATCTCCAGTGTGGGGCATGCAGGAGGCTGGTGATCGGTGATTCTCATCATTGAGGTTTACTAGTATATATCTCTCTCCCTCTCCCTTCTTCTCTGAAATCCATAAAAATTATTTAAAAAATAAACTTTTGATTTCTTTTAATAATTTACCACAAAAGAAGGCATTCATTAGGGTAAGCTATTCAAAATGTTACTGGAGTTACTAGTCTTTTCTAAGCTTCATCCTTTAGTTTTTCTCTAAGAAAACAGGCAGGTAGATGCCCTCTATCTTAGATCAATAATAGATGGTTGAGGAACTAGAAAAATAATCCCAAAGCACACAATTTGCACAGAGAAGTGTTTCCTTCCTCCCAAGTGACCTCAATTTGCTTGCATGAAATGCTTCTTTCTAATGAAGAGAGTGACATTACCCTTATTGGCAAAGCTTAGCAAATGAAATTATTTTACTCCTCACTGAATAAATGCAGTGATTCCAAAGAAATTTAAGTGAATGTGTTGTGGATGAATTATTAATTTAATGTCATAAATACTAATTTAGTGATGTGTAACTGCCTAATTTAGAATATTGACCTGAGAAAATGAAGCTCTTTACATTTTAAGAAACTTTTAGTTATTCCATTCAATTATCTTTCACTCAATAAGAAAGGTGTTATGGAACTTGTGCCTAATGCAGTTCCATAATTTGAGTCTAGGCCACATGTGATAAATGCCTTGTTAATAATATAATACTTATTATAATATTATTAATAATAATTAGCATAATTAATTGGGTGCTTTGTGGTAGACAGTATGGTACCTTGATTTTTATGTTTTAATAAAAGACATTTTGATTGTTCTATCTTAATGCTCACAGAAGTTCAATGAATTAGTTATTTTTTATATGTTTATGTTCCTGATTCAGGAACTAGGTCTAGAGAGACAGTAGCATAACATCACTTGGCTAATAGTTGGCTATATAGAATTTGAATCACTATGTCTCACTTAGTGCATTTTATTAAAGTTTTTCTACTATTTATGACTTTCATGGTTTCATTTAATTAAATAAGTACATCTGTTTCTTTACAGTTTACATTTTTAAGGAGAGATAGGGATTAACTTTTGTTTTCAAATTGCCAGTTAATCATCTCATCACTATTGAAAAGCCTTATTTTTCCCCCCACTGTTTTGAATGGTCAGCCTTATTTTCTCATATATTTTCTTTAGTTTGCTTACATCTACTTCTGGACTCTTTATTCAGTCCATTACTTTTTCTGCTTACCTAAATTTATATCATGCTATATTATTTACTAGGAATAATATATTCAAATAACTAGTAAGAGTAGTTTGCCATTTTGAATCTTTTTTATTTTAAATTATCCTCAGTATCATCTGCAAGTGATCTGATGGATCTCATCAAAGAAGAAATTTTATTTTTATTTTATTGAGGGTCCTTAACTCTGTGTGTGAGTGTGTGTGTGTGTGTGTGTGTGTGTGTGTGTGTGTGTGCTTGCTGACCATGGTTGCATTTTTTAACACACCTTTACTGGGATAGAGTCATATGGCTTCTTCTGGAAATTCAGTTTTGAGTAGAAGTGATATTGAGATGGGCATTATGATTCATGATGTAAGACTCTTTAGAACTAACTGTTATTCTCTGCCATGGTCATTGGAGAGGTTTGAGATAGTAGCTGCTCCAGAGAACTGAATATGAGTGAAAATGTATAGCAGACCACCAGGTGAATGAATATATCATTTAGAAAAACATTTGGTTATAAGGTACTAAAAGTTGATGTGAGTTTGTTTACACCAGGATTTATATAGTTCTGTTAATAAAATTTGCTTGTAAACCTACAGTTAGGGAAATTTTTGAGTGCTGATGAAATTTCTTTAATGTTTTTAGGTTTACAAGCAAATTTTTTTATTTTTATTTTAGTCCATATTTATAATTATGTTTTCAATCATCAGTTTTATTTAAATTTTAAAACTTGTCAGCAAATTAAAAGTTTAACATAACTACATAAATATTTAATATCTCCAGTTTTCTAATTGTGGAATACTAGAGGCCCAGCGCACAAAATTTGTACACAGGTGGGGTCCCTAGGCCTGGCCTATGATCAGGGCCAATCTTCCCTGGCTGCCCACAGCTGGCCACACCCCGCCCCCCCCGCCACTGCCGCCGGTCGCTCTCTGTGTGTGGGGCGACCAGCGTGGCAATTGGGGCCTCACTGACACCCACCTTGCCTTGGCACCACCCATGTGTGCTGCCACCAACCCCGGTTCCCTGTTCCCCATCGGGCGAATGGAGCCTGCCGGTTTGGGGGAGGGACCAAGAGATTGGCCAGCAGGCCCCCATTGGGCAATTAGGGCCTGTGGGCTAGGGGCAGCTCCTGCATTGAGCATCTGTCCCCTGGTGGTCAGTGAGCATCATAGCCACCCGTCACTCTGCCATCTGGTCAATTTGCATATTATGCTTATATATATATATATATATATATATATATATATATATATATTTATTCTTACTAATCTTCATTAGTTACTTCTCTTTTGAGTTCTTATTGGTCAACTGTCCAGAGATTTGTCTATTTTATCATTGTTTTTTAAAATAACTCCTGTTATATTAATTGTATTTTTTCTTTTATATTTCTTTAAATTTTGTTCTTAGATATTGATGTTTATTTTTTTTCTAATCTCTTTTGTTGAATACATATGTATATACTTATACATTTATTTCTATTTTAATATATAATTTTTAAGTATTCTTTGTCCACATTCATTCAAGGTAGTATCTACCTTATAGGTAATGAATGATTACTTACTAAAAAATTTGACAGTGACTTCTTTGTCAACACATTTCTAAAATGTCAACAATCATTAATTTTTGGTTCTCCTTTATCCTAATCATTCTTTAGTCATAAAGCATTTATTTTGTCTGATATAGATAATTAACACCAGCTTTTCTTTGATAATATCCACATTATTAACTTTTTAAATATATTAATTCAAAATATATGATTTTTATATAGAATCATGGCCTCTATCATATTTATTCCTTCTTTCCTAACTTAAATAATACTGTAAAGAAATTATCCATCTAGTTCAGTTTTTAAAGATTCATTTTATTTTAGTTGCTTACTTTTTTTTTACTAAAAATTGACATTTTCATATTTTTATTTATCTTTGTGTAGATTATCACATTATTTTTCTTCTCAAAAACACATATCAAATACTATTAATTTTATTAATTTTTTTTTAAATCTTCTCTCGAGGATATTTTTTCATGATTTTAGAGAGAGTGAAAAAGAGAGGGAAAGACCGAGAGAAACATCGATGTGAGAGAAACACAATGATTTGTTGCCTCCTGCACAGGCCCTGACCAGACCCGGGTTTGGAGAGGAGTCCACAACCAAGGCACATGCCCTTGACCGGAATCAAACCGGACCCTTCAGTCTGTACACCGACACTCTATCCACTGAGTCAAAAAAGCGAGGGCAATTTTTTCTTAATATTGAATCATTTGGGATTTTTTACTTATTCACAAGGCATAATTCTTTTAATGAAAGTAATTACTCTGCTGTTTTGTAATTAATTGGAACTTTTTCATGGATATTCAGAATTACATTTGCCTATAGTCTTTTCCTTTCCTTATGTATTCTTCGGTATCAATGTTACACATCTTCTTAGGAAGACTTTAAGTAGTGGATCACTACAAGGTCATTTATAATCAGCTTGAATTCACAGTTTGGGTTGAAAGGGCCAGAGTTAAAGAAAAGCAATAACTCAGTTTTCATTTTGGGTATCATTCACGGGTATTCTGAGGGAAACTGAGACAAAATGATCCTTCAGCTGATAACACTTATTCTATCAACTTTGGCCCAGTGCACCATAGAATTTTATCCCTTTACTCATTTTAATAAGTGGATTTGGAGTGTGCTGTGTTGAACATGCACATTTATGATAATCACTGCAATACCAAATGGCGCTCTATTCTTTTCTTCCCCATGTTGCTGTTTGCTGTGGATTGCCATAACATTTGCAAAAGGCCTTATCACTTCTCAATTTTAAAAACAAAACAGAATTCTAGTCAACCAAATGTGACGAGAGAGTCTGAGCCAAACAATGAAACAAAAGAGTAAATAAGGCATAGACACAGAGGGATTATTGGGGAAAATGTTTAATGTTTTCTCTAAAAAGAAGTCCCTTGATTAGACAAAAATTCAGATTGGCATATTGGAGAAACAAAACAAGCAAAATCTGTTGTTCTTATATGTTAATATTTATTTAAAAATTGGTTTTCATTATACATTAAAATGAGAATTTAGAGCTCACATGGTTCCACATATTTAAAAATATGACTACCTTTAAGTAAGAAACTGACTTTTTAAAGTTGTAAGTGTATAACCATTACATATGTAATACACATAAAGTAATGATTTTTATGAAGACTGTGCCTTGTAAATAAAATATAAATATCCTTCCAAATCAGCTTTTTCATGGCTTCATAGAATTTCATCAATTAATAGCCCTCAATGGTGAGCATTTAAGTTATTCCCCATTTTCAATAATATTTTTATACCAACTTTTATTGAAAATATTTTATTAATTTATTAGAATGAATTTCTGGAATTAGAATTATTTATGATGTTAATGTACACAGCCAAACATTACTTTAGAAGAATCTTACTGTCTCTCATCTGTTAGATCTAATTTCAGGTACATTTTCTCATTCACCATTTAAATATTCTATTTTTTTAATCTGGAAAAAAAATGCTTTTAATGCGAAATAAAAATTAGGGTAAAAAAATGGCATGCATATCATGATTACAAATACATAAAAATAGAAATATAGAGAAACGAATGGACCCAACTGACCAAAATGAAATAGTGGGTAAGATAATATTGAGTGATTTTTTTTTTAAATTAACTGGATGGAAGCATTAATTTCTTCTTTATCTGAGTTTGACTTTTGTTTATTTGTTTGTTTGTTTTTAGTTTTCCACAGAGGAATCAGAAAAAAGAAAAAAATTATATAATTAAATTAGTTGCATGCTGCATGGTGACAATGCCCGATAGTCTATCTACAAACGTCAGGTGCATCTGGCTGCCTCTAGGTCTGGGAGGTCTGCCTTGCAGCATGCAGTTCACATGAATCAATTCCAGGACCAGATGCACTGGGCTTGGATCCCACATGCCTTCACGCCTTCCTCCCTTCCTCCTTTCCCTCAGTACCCTCCTGTGGGGCCCCGTATTTTGCTGCTATTTCTAACTGGAGCAGCATTTAATTAACAGCCACTCAGCTTATATCTGTAGGATTGAACTGAAATGCTCTAACAATGACTGCAATATGTCTTTTTACTACTTGTAACTGACATTTTGAATATATCCCAAAATAACTAGAATTATTTTTCCGAGCTATACACTTTGGGTTTCATTCATACTATCAGGCCCTGTGCTGTGAGCTTGGTGAGGTACTCCCATCTCTTTGACCAGCCAGGACCCTGCTACTCCCATTCTTCTGCCAGCTCTAACTCGAAGTTGCTAATTTTCCCTAAAAGCAAGGATTTCACAAAAACTAATTCGTTTGGGGTCCTGGTTTTGAGGTACACTGAGAGGTGGTAAGACATAGTTCTTAAGAACCCCATGCCTAAAGCCTGGGTTCAAATTCTGTGCTCAGACACTAGCTGTGCGCCTTCAGCAGGTTACTTAACCTCTCTGTATTTCAATGTCCTTATCTATAATATGAAAATAATAATTTTACCTACTTGATAGTGCTGTGGTGAAATTTTAATGAGCTTAATATAAATAACCTAAAGTAGCACTCGGCTTTTAATGAGCTCCCTTATAACTGTTAGTTGTTATTTCTTCTTCTTTTTTTTTTTCCACTCAGCAGTCATTTACTGAGCCTGTACTTTGTCCCAGAGGCTACAACTCAACAGTTTAGTAAAAAAAAATAATAATAACAATAGAAATGGACAAATCAAACAGATAATTGTATCACAATGGAGTAAGGACCATACAGCACAGAACAGGGAGTGAAGCTGGGACAAGTTTGCCCTTGAAGTTGGTGTTAGAGGGAAAGCAGGCGCTGTGAGTCCGGGAGAGACCATGGAGGCTCTGGGAAGGGAGAACAGCGTGTGGAAAACAGAGGACTTGGGGACTGGAGTTAAAGTGGGACTGAAATTTAGAGTGTTGCGTAGGAAGCAGTGTTGGATAGTTGGTGTTTTGTTTGTTTTTTGTTTTTGCAGGGAGTAACATCTCAAATTTGTTTCTCAGAAAAGGAATTTGGTCACTAATGTGAAGGATTAGCTAGTATCAAGCAAGCAAAGTGGCTTAGTCCAAGTCGGAGACAATGCAAGCGGCACAGTGGGCTTTCCCTAAGGCAAGGCAGTGGGCACAAAGAGCACATGGCAGGATGAAGGATAAATATTCGACTTTTTAGTTTTATTTTTATTTTATTTTCTTATTTTTTCTTTATTGATTAAGGTATTACATATGTGTCCTTACTCCCACCCCATTGCCCTCCCCACCCCCTCACTCATGCCCTCACCTCCCTGGCTTCTGTGTCCATTTGTTAGGCTTATATGGGTGCATACAAGTCCTTTGGTTGATCTCTCTCCCTTACCCCCACCCTCCCCTACCTTCAATCTAAGGTTTGACAGTCTGATCTATGCTTCTCTGTCTCTGGATCTGTTTTTGTGCATCAGTTTATGTTGTTCATTATATTCCACAAATGAGTGAGATCATGTGATATTTATCTTTCTCTGACTGGCTTATTTTGCTTAGCATAATGCTCTCCAGTTCCATCATGCTGTTGCAAATGGTAAGATTCCTTCTTTTTTACCGCAGCGTAGTATTCCATTGTGTAGATGTACCACAGTTTTCTGAGCCAGTCATCTGCTGATGGGCACTTAGGCTGTTTCCAAATCTTAGCTATGGTGAACTGTGCTGCTATGAACATAGGGGTGCATATATTCTTTCTGATTGGTATTTCTAGTTTCTTGGGATATATTCCTAGCAGTGGGATTACTGGGTCAAATGGATGTTCCATTTTTAGTTTTTTGAGGAAACTCCACACTGTTCTCCACAGTGGCTGCACCAGTCTGCATTCCCAGCAGCAGTGCACGAGGGTTCCCTTTTCTCCACATCCTCACCAGCACTTGTCATTTGTTGATTTGTTGATGATAGCCATTCTGACAGGTGTGAGATCGTACCTCATTGTTGTTTTGATTTGCATCTCTCGGATGACTTTGAGCATGTTTTCATATGTCTCTTGGCCTTCCTTATGTCCTCTTTTGAAAAGTGTCTATTTAGGTCCATTGCCCATTTTTTTATTGGGTTGTTTATCTTCCTTTTGTTCAGGTGTATGAGTTCCTTGTAAATGTTGGAGATTAAACCCTTATCGGTGATAACATTGGCAAATATGTTTTTCCATGACATGGGCTTTCTTGTTGTTTTGTTGATGATTTCTTTTGCTATATAGAAGCTTTTTATTTTGATGTAGTCCCATTTGTTTATTTTCTCTTTAGTTCTCATTGCCCTAGGAGCAAATATTTGATTTTTAATAGCCACCACTTTTATAATGAGAAAAAGTCTCCTTTTGGTTTTAATTTTATTTTTTACTACAGAGTCCAGCATATTTTAAAATTAAAACCAAACTTTATGACTTGGTATCATATTATTCTTAACTATTGATTTTAAATAAGGTTTAAAATACTCCCATTTGCCTGGCTAGTGTGGCTTCATGGTTGAGCATTGACCCACGAACCAGGAGGTCATGATTCCTGGTAAGGGTACATGTCAGGAGGCTTGCAGGAGGCAGCAGATCGATGTTTCTCTCTCATTGATGCTTCTTTCTCTGTCCCTCTCCCTACCTCTCTGTTAAATCAATAAAAACTTATTTAAAGATAAAATACTCCTTGTTTAGATTATAATCTGGAAAATATTCTCACCTCTTTTTTAAGGTAGAGATTCTATCTTATTACATTCTGTTATGCAGTAAGAATTTGTTACTTAAATTCCTAAAGTCTACCATCTTTCAGAGTCATTTGGACCCATGTGTTAGGAAGAAAAGGTAAAAAATAAAGAAAATACTGATTTTTAATGCAATTCGGAAAAATATGTATAATTAATATATTAAGTATTGCTTCTGCTTAGAATTTTCAGGACCAATTTGGGGCTTCTCAAATGTGTAAGACATTTTCTGTTTTAGAAGAATCCCTGAATATTTTTTCAACAATGGGAAACCTTTGTAGTTAAACATTGATTTATTATATGCAGGCACTTTCTGATTAATCTACCCCAGCAGTTTAATCATTCTCTTCATTAAGGTTATTTCCCCATTATCTCTTAAGTCTTTCACCAAAAGATAATGACAGGAAAGGAAATATGAGGCTTACTTCTAATGTTCAGAGATGAAGCTCAGAGAGAGTATATATGACTGTCAAGAGACATTAGGGTATTGATACTTTCTTTCACTCTACGGTGGCTTATTGAATATGAACAGAATTATTAGGCCAGGATGATACTATAAAGATGTAAGTAATGTATGAGAGGAAAATACCTACTGGATAATTCGGTGAGACTGTGGAGAGTAACAAGTAAGGGAAGGTAGAGGGCAATCATTCTACATGAGACCCGGAGGTGGGGAAGTGCAAATGCCTAGTAGGTTCATCTATTGAGCCATCTGTTTTATTCTTTTTTACAATTTTATCTCACTTCATAGCACTTACTACCACTTAATATGTTGTGTAATAGAATTTAATATATAATGTAATATATATATACTCACATGTTTTGTGTGTATATATATATATTTTAGTAGTAGTAATATGAATACTACATTAATCCATCTTTCTCTTAAGAATTCTTTCTTCAGTCTTTATCTGACACACTTATACTAACATTCTAAATTCAAGAGCAAAATTTTATTCTCTCTAAACTTTTATAGAATTCCTTTAACTTTTAAAATAATTTCTGTAAAAACATGTAATCAATTGTATAGACTTGCTTTGCTTTTGTATATGAATCTGTAATCCTATATAATAAAAGGGTAATATGCAAATTCTACCCTCGACCTGGAGTTCGACCTGAGTTCAACTAGTGGGTGGGAACGGCTCACCAACTGCCTGGGGCCCCTCCCCCTGGCCAGCCCTTCCCGGATCACCCCCCAAATTGGGGTGGGGCTGGCTGGACCCCACCCGTGCACGAATTCGTGCACTGCACCTCTAGTTAGACTATAAACTTGTGAACAAAGTCAGTATTTAGTTTATAACCCCAGTGACTAAAGCCACTCATGTTGAATATTTATCTTGTCTACTAACTGACAGGTATGAAAACTAGACAGATAAATACACAGGGAAATAGATGCATAAAAATGATACATGCTATGAATAAATAAAAAGGTGAAAATAGAGTAACGCCTGGCCGTGGTGGTCTGAGGCAGGTCTGAGATTGCATGGTCAGGAAAGTACGCTCTGGGGAGCTGCTCATGAGTTGAGATCTGAATGATCAGAAGTAGCCAGTCATGAGACACAGACAATAGTGTGGTAAAGACCTGGGAGGATGAATGCGGGTTGGAGGAGGTCAATGGGAAAATAAAAGGGACATCTGTAATACTTTCAACAATACAGATAAATTTAAAAATAAATGCATTAAATATTTAAACCTTTTAAATACGTTTATAATATTTTAAATATATATGTTAAAAAATATGGATGGTAAACAAAATTCTAGAATCATAGGAAGCAGCTTTCCATTGCCACCAGAGTCTACTTTCCAAAGAATCTCCACTTAAAAAAAATAAATAAAACATATATAATTTTCTTGAACATTTCTTAGTCTGCTCTTTTGCCAAAGATTTTTTTGGAAAGTCACTAAAGCAGCTCAAATTGAGGTAACCAAGGAGTAATTTTATGTTTTATCTAAAGGCACTGATTACCACTTGGGAGAACATTTCTATCTATAGCCAGGTCCATCTGGATGGTAATGTCCATTAGTTAGGAAGTGGAACGTGCACATGTTTTCCAACATATAATCATCTGAACTCTAAATAGCCAATCATGCTATTTTAAATGTCTGAATGTGGCTTTTTAACATGTGGAAATAACAGGGACCTTAATTGTATATCTTTTTTTATATATACTGAAGACACTTTTGTATATACCCAGAAATCTGTAGTTTTTAAATAACAGATTGGATGGATCTTAGACATAAATATTTCACTAACAAACTCCTATACTTTGTGGAGTAGACTTATGCAAGGAAAAAAGTAGATTGACAGAAGCAAAGATGCCTTGTGGTATGATCCCTTCTTGTTTTATTTTATTTTCTGTATTTTAAATTTTAACTTTTATTACAAAGTAGAACCTACCTATATAGAGTAGTACAAATTTGTTCCATTCTGCATTTCTTTTTATTTATTTATTTATTTATTTATTTATTTATTTATTTATTTATTTATTATTATTGATTTCAGAGAGGAAGCGAGAGGGATAGAGAGATAGAAACATCAATGATGAGAGAGAATTGTTGATCAGCTACCTCCAGCATGCCCCACACTGGGGATCGAGCCTGAATGTGCCCTGACCAGGAATCAAACTATGTCTTCAACCACTGAGCCACACTGACCAGGCCCATTCCCCATGTCTAAGTCCCAGAAATAATCACTGAAAATAATTAGATGTGTATACTTCTAGATCACAGAGCCATACACACACATGCTCACTTGTACACACATACACACACTAATACTTGTGCATATATATTTATTTTATAAAGATAAAGTAAGGCAAAATTTTCTATAATTTTCCACTTTTAATATATTATGGACATAATTGAGCATTAATACATATAACTTTTTCTCTCTCTTTTTCTGATAGGTATATAGTGTTCCATAATACTAGTAATATATAAATTATCTCTCTTTCTCTATCACTCTCTATTAGTTACCATGAAAAATCTTTGTGAATATACTCAAGAAATCCCTGGGGCATATTTCTGTGTTATATTTCTTAGAGGAGGAATTGCTAGGACAAAGGTTATTCACAATATATATATATTTTGATAATTGCTGAATAAATTGTTTACAAAAAAATGCTATACTAATTTATTTTTCTTCCAAAAATATTTGGCAACATCCTTTCTCCACACAAGTGCCAACATATTAAAGATTACATTGCTTTTCTTATCAAGATGTTTATTTTCTCTAGAGTTACTAATTGCTTCTTTAATTAGCATTTATTTGTGGGGTTTTTTTGTTGTTGTTGTTTTGTTTTGTTTGTACTTTTTTCTATTCTAGGGCCAGATTTTTTATATAATCTCACATAGAAAACTCGCTATATGTCCAAACAAATGAAGTCGTCTATCAGTTCCTTTGATTGCTTTTTTGTTTTCTGTTGTGACTGTCCCATTAGAATTCCTGATTCTGTGATCCCTTTAGAAACTTCTGGTGTGGCCGCCATTCTGGGACTTTCCTTCAATTTTTCCTTCACCTCTTTCTGATGTTTGAGCTCTTCTTTCTGGGATCTAATGTCTTCTTTGAGGATTACTATCTTATTTTAGGAGCTAATAACTTACAGTGGATTGCTGAGAAAAAGCTTGTGAGAAATCAATTGTTTTAATTTGCATATCTGAAATATTTTTATTCTAATCTCACATTGGATTCATTATTTGGTTGGGTTTTAAATTCTAGATTGAGATTTGTTTTCCAGATAAATAGTATTTCACATGTTATGGGGTCTACATTCAATTCCAAATGTTTGCAGGGGTCTAATTCTTTCTTTATATAAACTTTTAAGATTGTCTCTTTCTTACCATATTTTAATTTCATGACAATGTACCTTGTGTGGGTATTTCTTAATGCATTGTACTAGAGACTTCATGATTCCACAAACTCATATTTTTCTGAAAAAATTAGTGACATTTTTTAAGTTAAATTTCAAATCTTGGATTTCTAGGACATTTCGTTTACTACATTGTTTGAATATTCTTTTTTTTTTTCTCAATAGTATTTTGTTTTGTTATAATTCAGGTGTCCTCAAACTACGGCCCGCGGGCCACATGCGGGTGTTTTTGCCGTTTTTTTTTTACTTCAAAATAAGATATGTGCAGTGTGCATAGGAATTTGTTCATAGTTTTTTTAAAACTGTAGTCCAGCCCTCCAATGGTCTGAGGGACAGTGAACTGGCCCCCTGTTTAAAAAGTTTGAGGGTCCCTGTATGCAATATCTTTTCTCCTATATAATGTTGTTGGCCTTTCCCACCAAGTCTCTTCTCCTCATTGAGTTTTATCTTTCCTCTGATTTCCTTCATTCTGTTTGATACTTTTACTTCTACCTTTCATATCAGAGGATTTTATCAGATACCTGATGGTCCTTGGCAGTCCATTCATATTTAGTAGCAACACATTTAATAGGGCTGGAGTATAGAGGTCTTATTGACTGGTATTTTTATTGCCTCATTTTTTTACTCTGTTTACCACAAGATCAATCAAATTCTTCTGCCTCCTGAGTGTAAGTTGAGCTATCAACATGAATGGACTAGACTAGAGAACATTCCCTAACCTGTTTCTGATTTTGTTGAATACAAAGACTTCAGGATAAACTTCAGAGTGAAGTTTACCCTCTAAAAATGTAGGAAGTAGCAGAGAACTGGCTACTTGAGCAGATGAAAGAGATTTCAAGGTCTAAGTGTTCTGTATAAATTCAAACATTCCCTCAGTTTTAGCCCTACTTCAGACCTTTGCCTTCAAATGTACCTGATGCCTTGAATTGCTGACCCTTCATTGCAGAAGCCAGCATGTTATTTAATTATCCCCTCAGGCCCCCAGCACAGCTTCCTCTCACACCCACACATACTCTGGGGCAGCAAAACTTTGACTTTCACTCTCTGTAGTCCATAAAATTACATTTGGTAACTCTTTCTGTTGCTTTATATGTGACAGGAAGCTATGAGGATTCTTATATGCTTTATTCCATTGCTATCATTTTAGTAGAGTTTTGGGAAGGTTTATAGAAAAATACATGTGTTTGATCTTCAATGATTAAAATTAAGCGTACAATGTTGTTGTTTTTTTAAATTCAAGAACAAGTTACATGTTTCTCTTTATTGGGGATCACTGTTGTCCCTCAAAAGTGTTTTAAACTTTTCTTTATACTAGTCCTACATATTTGTGTTAATATTTTCCTAGGCTTTTTAATATTTTGACAGTTCATATACAAATTTTTTAAATGTTTATAGTCTTTCATCTGACAATTTCATTTCCAAAAATCTATCCTTAGAGGATAATCTAAAATTCACATTCAGAATTATGCAAACAACAACAACACAATGTTGTTTTATAATAGTCTACTTATACAACTTAAATATCCAAGGAGAATATTTAGTAAAGTATGTTACATGCATAAGTAACATTAAAATGATTGTTAAAGGCTTTCAATATCTTGGGAACATGGCTTTGATGTAATCTAATTGATAAATACACATGGAAGATTAGAGAAACAGTCATAAAATCTTAAATGTCTTTGTCTTTGGGTACTAAAAATAGTGATTGTTTTCTCCATTTTATCTATAAGCCATTTTCCAAATTTTCCACACTGTAAAAAGAATGTTTTTGGATTTTTTTAATCAGAAAATAATATTTATGTTATGTATGTGACTTAGCAAGAAAATGAGATAATGTGTTCTCAGATAGCTAATTGTAAGGTTTAACGCATTACAAAATATATTAACAAAGGAAAAGTTTCCAAAATGATCCATTTCTTATTTTCTAAAAGTGATCTAATATGTTTATTATAAAAATTGAAGTGTGCAATAACACATAGAAAATTTAGTTCTTTATAAATGTAATGAAACAGAACATGGTAAGTTGCATGTCCTATAGATTTGGTGATTTCCCTTTGACTGTTCACAGTTATGTGGTCTTTGAAAGGTAAAGAGTTCCTCATAGCTCCTGAGATTCAGGAAGTTCCCCTTTGTTGAAGGATATGTGGTATAGAAAATGTCACCTTCAGAAAGGTTTCTAAAAGTGGGATCAAAACGTCATTATAAATATTGAGAATTTTTATACAATCCCTATGAGGATTCCTATATGCTTTATTCCATTGCTATCATTGGAAGCTGTGCTGGGGGGCCTGAGGGGATACAATTTTTATACAACAACTAACTGGTTGGTTTGTATTATAAAACTAAAAATCATATAAATTGTTTATTTGACTTATGTCACATCCTAATATATAAAAACCCAGGGTCTGTAACAACTGACTGAAGGTTCAAATGAACACCAGAAGTATGTCCTGCAGTCCGTGTGTGTGACTGCCACCGGTGCAGGTGCAGTGACCCAGCTGCGGATTAGGCCCAGAGAGAGGCCCGAGAGAGAGAGAGAGAGAGAGAGAGAGAGAGAGAGAGAGGTAGGGTCTGATCTGCAGCCTTTGTGGCAGCTGTTGATCAGCTGTTACCTCTATCTTTCTCTCCGGGTTTTGCCAACAGCCACACCTCTGTTTCTCTCGGAGCCTCCATGGGGGCTGCTGATCAGCCCCAGCTCTCTGAGCAGGCCCGGAGATAGGCCCAGAGACACTGACTGGCATATAAATTGACCTATCAGAACCAAATCTGGGTAAACTGTGAGGAGCCAATGGCTGCCTAGGAGGCGGAGCTTTTGGCGCTGACTGGCATAGAAACCGACCAATAAGAACCAAATCTGGTTGAACTGCAAAGGCAGAACCTAAGGTGGGGGCTGAGGAGGGGTTTTAAGGGCAACAGCTGTTTGGTGTAAGGTATAAGAAAGCAGTTCAACTTTTTAATGACTGGTTTGGCAGTATAGTACATATGGCTGGCTATCAGTCCAGATATAGGGATTATGTGTTTTTGTCTGCCAAGAGCATCTCCTCCTGCTGAAAATGCTTCCCCCCCACCACCATTTAAGCAATCCTATCCTATATAATCTATCTATACTAATAAAAGGGTAATATGCTAATTAGACCTGATCGACGGCCATCTTCCAGACGTCCGACTTCCTTCCAGACAAAGCCACAGTGGTGGGGGCCAAGGCAGAGGCAGTTAGGGGCAATCAGGCCAGCTGGGGAAGGAGGCAAGATCAGGCCGGCAGGAGAGAGCAGTTGGGGGCACCAGGCCGGCAGGTGAGGGCAGTTGGGGGCGAGATCAGACCGGCAGGGGAGGGCAGTTGGGGGCGAGATCAGGCTGGCAGGGGAGGGCATTTGGGGGCGAGATCAGGCCAGCAGCGGAAGGCAGTTAGGGGTAATCAGGCAGGCAGAGGCAGTTAGGGGCAATCAGGCTAGCAGGGGAGAGCAGGGGGCGAGATCAGGCTGGAAGGGGAGGGCAGTTTGGGGCGAGATCAGGCCAGCATGGGAGGGCAGTTGGGGTCGAGATCAGGATGAAGGGGAGGACAGTTGGGGTCGAGATCAGGATGAAGGGGAGGACAGTTAGGGGTGATCAGGCAGGTAGAAGCAGTTGGGGGCGAGATCAGGTCGGCAGGGGAGAGCAGTTGGGGGTGAGATCAGGCTGGCAGGGGAGGGCAGTTAGGGGCAATCAGGCAGGCAGGCAGAGAGGTTAGGGGCGATCAGGCAGGAAGGCAGGCAGAGGGGTTAAGGGCAATCAGGCAGGCAGGCAGAGGCAGTTCAGGGTGATCAGGCAGGCAGGTGAGCAGTTAGGAGCCAACGGTCCCAGATTGCAAGAGGGATTTCCGACTGCCGGTTTAGGCACGATCCCACAGAGATCGTCCTAAACCGGCAGTCAGACATCCCCCAAGGGGTCCCGATTGGAGAGGGTGGAGGCTGGGCTGAAGGAACCCGCCCTCCCCACCCCCCCATGCACAAATTTTGTGCACTGGGCCACTAGTCTATATAATAAAAGCCTAAGTGACCATTACAGCGGAATGACCAGAATGACCGGTTGGTATGATGCTCTTTGACCACCAGGGGGCAGACGCTCAATGCACAAGCTGCCCCCTGGTGGTCAGTGCGCTCCCACAGGGGGAGTGCCACTCAGCCAGAAGCCAGGCTCACGGCTGGCAAGCCTCTCCCACCTCCACAACAGGGCTAAGGAGCAGTGAGCAGGTGGGCGGTAAGGAGCAAGGGGTCCCTGACTGCGAGAGGGTGCAGGCCAGGCTGAGGGACGCCCCCTCCAGTGCATGAATTTCATGTACCAGGCCTCTAGTTTGGTTATAATTAGAAATATAAACTAAATTTTTAATAAACTAATGGTATTAATTGGAAGAGATATTTCTGACAAAAATTAATAGCACTATGTTTAGAATTAACAGTCCGAAGATGAAGATGATCATTTCTGCAATAATTTTCAAGACTTTCTTCATCAAAATTACAAAAAGTGTTTCATCTTTTGATAGTCAAATAAGTTTCTCTTAAAAAGTAGCTTTTCTTCTCATCTTTTACATTTCTCAGTGATTACACTAACTCTCCTATCATCTTCATTTTTTTTTATGGCTTTGCATGTGGTTGTATTTGTTCTCCAAAATCACTTTATTATATTTCACAAAATCCAGCAATCTTTGCAAGATTTTTTTTTGTTCAGTATTTGTATGAACAGATCTTTGTAATATCTGAAAGTCAGAAAAGGTATGATGTGTCAGAGATAAAACATAGTGCTTTAATTAGTGAATATGTTCATGTTAAGGTCACAGTAGCTGCCCTATTGACTACTGACATTGGAATAAATGGCCTTCCTATATGTATGTTTATTTATATGTATTTAAGATATTATTTTTGTTTAATATTTCAATGGTTCTTTGATTTCCCATGTTAAAGTCAGCTCTCCATGGAATGTCAGTTCCTCCTGGTTTCAATGAATCTTACAAGAGCCAATCTTCAACCACTTTTCCCTGCCTGCCCTAGCTCTGACATCCCATCTTCCACTTCACTGGCATGCTCTCCACTTTCCAGCTCTAAAATGGCAGAAGCTAAGCTCTGGACAATGATAGAATGGACTATCTTGTAAGTTGCATGAGCTTTAGGATGCAGGTCCTATAGACTTGTGACTTCCTTGTGACTGCTTAAAATGAGTCTGGATAACACTACTTCTATGAGAAGTTACATATTACACACTTATACACACATATACGGTACAAGGGAAATAATGGAGGATTTTTTAAAACCTCAAGACACTTTTAGAGATTTTAATAGGTTGCTGGGCAAAATAACTCTTCAGTGTGAAGACATGATATATAGAATAGCTCAAATTCAGATTTACTTGGGAATAATAAAGCTTGATGTCAGAGAATATTTTGAAAAACCTAGGGAGCATATTCTTTTTCTCCCACTTATTTTTGAATCTAATTTCATCCCCAACAACTAGAAATACCACATACCTTACACTCAAATAATTGCAGTGTTATATGTGTTCATCTTATCATGGGACTCTTTGTACTGATGTTTTACTTAAAGCCAAGTTCAATGAAAAATTTTATATCTTTGTTGACACTTTCATGGTATTTTCATATTTCTTTTTTTTTTCCCCCCACCAGGGGTAATGAGCCATATTCTTTTCTTGCTTTCCTATAAACCAGTGGTTCTCAATGAGGAATGGGGGATGGAGGCAACTTTGCTACCAAGGGACATTTAGTAACATCTGGATATATTTTTGGCTGTTGCAATTTGGGGGACGGGCAGGGGGCGGGGAGGCTGCACAGGAAGGCACACAAACTATTGTCAGTAGAGCTCAGGTTGGAAAAAAAAATGCTGTAGCTCACTGTGCTTTCCACAAACCCTTTTCCACAAACCTCTGATAGGATATTATGGTAAAAATACCCAGCTTAAATTAAAACTAGAAGATATGTTAATACGGATTTCTTCCCTTTCAGGTAAAATAAACATTGACTAGAAAAAGACTACTTTCTCAAACCCCTAAAGTCCAAGCTGAATTATAAGCACTTAAATAGTCTAAAACAAACACTAACGGATCTTGATAGGTAAATTTAGGCTGTGGGGGGAATCTCACGCAATTTTCATGCTTTGACACGTTTCTTAGCATTTTCCCTCCTTTCTCATACTTAGATTGAAAGAGGGTTTCTAATTCTTATTCCACTCATTACTTAACAGGAACACCGAGGTCACCGCAAATAAAGTGGTGTGCGTTAATGAGAACAGCTTTAGCCAAAGAGGAGGTATTTCTCCAGGTACATCAAGTGCTTCACATATATTAAGAAACCCCAGCTGAATCGATTTAATAATGTTGGGATTTACACAATTATTACAGAACCTTCATTATTCACCCAGTCTGCGCATACCACAGCACAAATGAACATCTCAGCCTGATGGTATTAACATTGCCATTTTCTCACCCATTCCCACACCATCTGCTCCACGCTGATCACTCACTGCTTTAACATTTAACAGTTACCCAACTGCAACTTAGCATATTTGTGTACTTTTGAAAACAGCTGGTTTAATAACTGCTTCAGAGCTTTTGGATAAAGGAATTATTTTGTAGTGCTTTATAATAGTCTTTTTTTTTATTTGTGTCTGCGAGGAAAGAGTATTACACTTGCTCCATTTATGCATCTGCAATCACTCGTAATATTTCTTGTCACATTTGGAAACATCTTTTCAGGATTTATAGCACAGGAATGTAAGAAGTCTTTATCACCCTCCTTGTTTTGCTGTTGTTTTTTAAAATGTCTCTGAGGACTAGAGTGAAGCCTTTTGCATGAAATACTGGTAATTTAGAGAGGTACAAAGGTATAAATTTTAGTTGTCTCAGAGTTTCTACTCTCTTACTCTGTCATAGGAATGTGCTTCTACTTCAGTCATGTTTCTCTTTTCCCTGTTTGCTAAAAAATGGGGAAAACATAACTACTTGCTTTAATATTCCAGGCCCCTAAGTAGACATATTTCCCCTGGGGAGTTTATTAGGGAACTTTGTGAATTGGCTGCTCTAGTAATGACTGGAAATGACCTCAGGGGTGCCTCTGGGTACTGACACTGCTCTGATTTCTTGATCAGTATATCGGTTACATATCCAAGTTTACTTTGTGAGAATGCATTGAGATGTACATTTTTGTGTACTGTATTGTATGTGTATTATATTTCAATGAAATGTCAAAACTTAAACAAACCAAAGGGAAAACTTTATTGGATTCTCCTCCTGTATAGGGGCTAAATCTTAAACTCTTGCTCATGGCACTGAACGTAAGATTCATCTTACAAATAACATCAGTTTAGTATCTCCACTATTCCTCACTTTACACCTTGTCTATTCCACAATATAGAGCTGTTTGCAGTTCCTAATACAACTTGCTGTTTCCCTACGTGTGGGTTTGCCACTGATTCTCTTCATTGGGAATGGTAAGGGAGGGGTATAACTTCCTCTTCAATGCATTCTCTTGACTCCTGTTAACACAATGCAGTGAAGAAAAGAAGAACAAAAAAAAACAAAAAAAACAAAAACATATCACTAATATTTGTCACTTGCCATACTAGGTTTAATCAGGTGGTTTAAATAAAAAAATAAATCTCCATTTTCTTTTCATTATGTTTTTATGGGGATTTTTGTTCCTTTTCCTTGGGCATGGCATTTTGTAACAATTTGCCTTTTAAAAAATATAGCATTTGTGCTTAATATTTTACTTACGTAAGTTTCCAAATTCGTCTCCCACTTTCTTTAAAGGCTCAGAGCTTTTGTTACAAGATTCTTTTCTGATCAGTTGGATGATATATAAAAACCTAACTTTTAGATACATTAAAATATAAGAGAAGAAACTTCAGCTTTTAGTCAGAATGAAATAAAGGAGACTGGATTGACCTTCTCATCTGAATCAACTCACTAAAATAAACCAATGAAATACAAATGATAGAAGTCAAGGCACTAGACATTAGACAACAAAGGAAAGGAATCAGTGAAAGACAGATATTGAAGGAAAGGGAGGCTAAAATGCCTAAGACAAAGTAGCGAGAAGAAGAGAGCTACACAGAGAGAGAATCCCAGAGATGTGCAGAGTCCAAATGTAACATTCAGCAGAGTAATGATCAAAGCATGCATGCATGCAAGGAAACTGTCAGAAGCTTCGGAAAGAATCATCTGAAAGGATAATAAGACAGAGCTCCCAGCACTCATATCGCAACTGGAATAATACCTGCTTTGACCAGCCAGACTAGAACATGTCAAAATTCACAGATGATTGGCTAGTGTGCTAAGAAGGCTCTTGCTTCAGTGGTAAGCAGTAATTAGAACTGGATTAAATGGTCTTGTCTTCTTTAACAAATCAACTTACTTTTTTAAACAAGTACATTTAGTGCACCCCAGAACAAAGGCAATATGAATATAGCTAATACAAGTATAATGTAATATACATGTGCCACATATTATATATGTGGAATATATGTGGTATAACATATGGGATATATAATAAATGTATTTTATTTATATTATAATGTATTTGAATATAATTTATTCTAACATATCTTATATATTACCTCATATACATTCCACATATATATTGTATGATAGATGTATATTACATTAGACTTATACTAACTATACGTATTATATTATGGGACTATAATAGGGATATTATATTCTAATAAAGGCCCAGTGCATGAAATTTGTGCATGGGTAAGGTCCCTAGCCTCTTCCTGGCTGCCTGCTGCCACTGCCGCCGGCCAGGGCCTCCCTTTGCATCCACCTTGACCTGGCACCACCCACTCACCTGCTCCACCATCCCGCCTCGGTCCTGCTCTTGTCAGGGCCCATCGGGGCCAGCAGTACCTCCACTGCAGCCTGTTGCCAGTGCCGCATTGCGGACGCCTGCCATGTTCCACGCCACCCCCTGGTGGTCAGCACACATTTAACTCCCAGTTGGTCAAACTCCTGCCCTGGGGACAATTTACATATTAGCTTTTTATTATATATTATTATAGGAATATACAAATACCTAGCTCACAAAAAACGTTTAATTTGAAATGTCTGGTGTCCATGGAAGAGTTGAATCCAAATAAGTAGGAAAATATGATGAGAAGAAGAAGCAATTAACTGAAACACACCTAGAACTAATATAGATGTCAGAATTATCAGCAAAGTAAATCACATGAGTATTTTCCCAGGATTGAGTGGGACCAGTGAGAGGAGAAAGGGAGGGATTAAATGGGATATGAAGAAACTTTAAGGGTGATAAATGTGTTGTTTGTCTTGATGGTTATGATCATTTCTCAGGTGTATACACATGATAAAACTTAATTGTATATCTTAAACATGTTTGATTTATTGTACATCAAGTACACTTCATAAAGATTTTTCAACATTAATAGTAGGTGCTCATATTCCCTTGGTTTTCTTAAAGATTGTGTAAGCATGAAAACCTTATTCTCGTTATTTAAAAAAAATATTGTCCTATAATAATAGATTCATAATTAGAATATATTACAAATTTATAAAATAAATTACATTGACAATCAGGTTAAAACATCTCACAAAAATGTATAGATAATATCATAGTACTGTGGAAATTCATATTTCTTGAACATGATAGTCTTCAGAGATTCAATTGTTTTTATTAATATCCTTTGTCCATTCTTCTCTGTTCTATGCAAGCCGCTTTTAAAACATGTGGTAATTGTTATGCACACAGAAACATTAGTATTCAGTGCTGTTCAGAAGAATTCAATCAGTTAAATAGACAAAAGCTTGTATTTATGTGCCTACAGAGTGACGATTCATGGAGGTTTTTAAAGACTTCTTCTCTCACACAGCTATCAATCAAAGTGACAGTGTTCTTTAGATTAACTTTGGAATCCCCAGCACAAATTAATTAATCTGTCCACAACTTCCTATCTCACTGTTTCAATCAGCCAACAAATAAGCCAATCAAGATTTCAATTCTTTTCTGATTAGCCAATAAACTGTGACAGTGGACTGGTGGCAGGACTTCTGGGACGCGCATAGGAGCTTATTTATAGATGTGGCAATGCCGTGATCAGTCCCTAAAACACAAATAAGAAGCACATTGTGTTTTCTTCTCAGTTACTTTCATTCAGACAAAGAACCTTTTCAAGTAGAAATAAAACCGTTAGAACAACCGGTTGCAAGGATTCCCTCCTTGAGGTTATCCTTTTGCTTTATTAGTTTCAAATTGTATAAATGCCATCACATTTAAGAATTTAAAAAAGAAAAAGCTTTTGTTCAAGTGAAAGAATGCCTGCTCATTGTCAAGAATCCTTCTGGATTAGAACCCTAAATACTCTTTATATACAAAGAGAAATACTTCCTGCTTTTTATATATGTATGAAAGAATACACTTTACACTATGTCGTAAAATGAATCTAGTACATGTGCTCTCTCCTGAAAATCCTTCTGACAGGAGAATAAACCCAACAGGGGAAAGAATATGGAATGGGTGTCAGAAACATAGGGTTAGTACAGATGTTTTCAGTAACAAATTGTGTGAGCTAGGGAAAGTCACTTAATTTGTACAAGCTTTGGTTTTCTCTTGTGTGGAATTAACGGTGTGCTAAATAACCTCTAAATTTCAATGGCTCAGCAAAACACACTAGTGTATTTTTTCTTATAAAGACTAGATCTAGACAATTTTCCTCTCTGATTTTACTGTAACTTTTGAAGTGTGCCCAAATACCAGTCACCTCATGAACTTGACACTCAGCAGTAAGCAAATGTAAGATGAGGTCCGTGACCTTTGCTTCTCCATTCGACTTTACATTCAATTTCATCACTTTCCTCTTGGGGAGTAAGTAGGGAAGGAAATAAAAGAAATCATCCTGTTGTTCAAAGTATACGGGGGCCATCTCTTCATCCTGACAGTCCGTGACCTTTCCCATGTTAACCTTCTAGCCATTCGACTTCATTTCTTGAAGGTTTTTAGCTCCTGTATAACAATCTTATTTTAATGCCTGCTATTGTCATCATCTCCCTGACTTCTTCACTCCTTTGTGTAATTTCTAATGATATTATTATCAACCCAACCTTGGTCAGCCATTTTCAATTTTACACCAAAAAGTTAATTTATTTTTGAAATGTCTGTTCCCAATATTTTGCCTTCACACCAACTATCTCATATACTTCCATATAATTTGTTCCAGAGCATATACAACTAAAATTCTTTGGCTTTACAATAATATTGATTGTGCCTGACTGGTGTGGCTCAGTGGTTGAGTATCCACCCAGGAACCAAGAGGTCTCAGGTTTGATTCCTACTCAGGGCACATGCCCAGGTTGTGGGCTCCATCCCCAGTGGGGGCCGTGCAGGAGGTGGCCAATCAATGACTTCCTCTCTCATCAATGTTTCTATCTCTCTATCCCTTTTCCTTCCTCTCTCTCTCAAAAAATCAATAAAATATATTAAAAAATATATTGATTTTAATTATACTGTTCATCATTGTAGTCACAATTTTGAAGTCCTCTTGCTTCTCTTACCTTCCATTTATACGGCTTTGCAAAATCTCAACCATATATGTGTCTCATGTTCAGAGTTTTTATGTGGTTCACTTCACACTGCCTGAAAAAAGAATTATTCTCTACTCTGATGCTTGCTTTCCCAGTTTCTGTGATGGCGCTTCTTCCTCGTGATCCAGAGAATATGAGCCAGAATCTGAAACCCCTTTATCTTTCCACCAGCAAATCTATTTTTCTCTTGCAAAAGTATCCAACTTATCTTTCTCCCCATTATAATAAAAGACATTGTACAACTCAAATTCTGTTCTCTTAATTTCATTCCTGGGCCTAGTTCTCTCTCTTCTCTGAATGGATCTTACAATTTTTTGGTGATTTTTTCTTATTTCCTGCATCTTTATTCATTTTTTTCTCTACTGAGTTAGCCAATTGATAATCATAAATATTTTATTGTGTCTTATAAAATTAAAGAAAAAAAATTAAAAATCTGAAAGGCCTTTCCTTCAACAAACCAGTTTAACTCCTACAACATTTCTTTGTTTCCTGTCATACCATTTTATTTCCAATTTATTTCTCAAGTCTCCTAGATTCTTTAATTCATTCTAGTCTGTCTTTTTAAAAATTTCTTATGCACCACTCTTTTTAAATAACTCTTAAATAATCAAATAACTCTATTTTGCCAAATCCAAATGACACTTTTCTGTTTTCATCTACTCAGCATCTAAGCCACTCTAAGCTTTCATGCCCGACTTCTAATTTGTAGCAGTCATGGAAACATGCCACTCAGATCTCCGTTCAAGAAAGAAATTGCCATTTGGCTGCCAGAAATGAAATTAGCTGACGGTATTTAGCTTCAGTGCCTTTAAGGTCTGCTTCAGTTTCAGGCTTAGATGTTTTCCCAGGCAGCCCCCAGATAATGACTGTGGATGGCAAGAGTACCTGAGTCCAGCCATTTTGGCCAAATGTAGTTATCGTCAAATATGCAATTTATTACTCTGTATTACATGACTAATTTTTGTTCCTTTGCACCACTAATAAGAAGGCATTATTTTTTCAGGTTATTATTTTTGTTATGTATGTGTGTGTGTGTGTGTGTGTGTGTATATATATATATATATATATATATATATATATATATATATATATATTTTATCCTGTCTCCTAACTAGAAAGCACAGGTACCATTGAACATAATAGATCTCTTATAAGATCCCAAAGCATCTCCAATTCATAGCACAGCATTCATAATATTTTCCAAATAAATCTTTATTAAATGATGAATGAATGAAAGAGCCAATAAATGTATCAATATTTTATATATTTTCTTTCAAAAATAATTTTAAATTTCTCCAAAATTTTAACGTTAGCCACAGGCATGGTAAATAATCCAAATTACTTATAAATTACCATCATTTTTTTTTTTTACTATTGCCTTTTTCAGTGTCTATTTATTTGGCTTTATTTAAAATATTTCATTTTTAAATTTATTTCTGTTTTATTTTATCTAATAAGCCTAACAAAATTTTAAAATATTTTTAAGGTCAATGGCTAGATTACCTGTAAGATACTGAAGAGCAACAAGCGAGTATAAAAATCAGTCACACTATTGACTTAGTCTACTAACTTAAAATGGTTTCCTGTCATCACACACATACAGAATGATATTTGCCTCAAAATTTGATTTTGAAAGTATCACAACTGTTGAGAGATAGTGGAGAGCAACCAGGAACGTGTGTGTATGTATGACTAGCAATGCTTCTTCTAGTTGATCACGTTGCCTATACTATGCCCTTGTGTCCTGACTTTTTGCTATGCTTGAAACATTGCACAGACAAAACACTTCTAGGTATAAATAAAGAGAAATGACAACACAGAGAGGCTAAATATACTATTGAATATAAAGAAAATGAAACTGATGCTATAAAGACATTGTTTTGCTCAAATGACATCAAAAAAACTACAGTTAAATCAGATTACCAAATACAATGAAAAAGCCTAATAGTAAATTGTAGAAGCCCTAAAAAATAGTCCATGCCATTAGTTAGATGTAACTGAAAACATATACTTTTGTTTTAAAATTTAATTTGTAAAAGATTTTTATAGTATGTTAAGTGACTTCCCAAGACAACATTTAAACTTTAAATTATTTTTATTTTTTAAATCATAGATCCAAAAGCATGTCACACATTATTAAAATATTACCTTCATTTCAATAGTTCTCAAAATAATCCTATATAATAAAAGGGTAATATCAAATTGACCCTAAAGGGGGAACTACCGGGAATGACAGGTCACTATGATGTGCACCGACCACCAGGGGACAGACGCTCAATGCAGGAGCTGCCCCCTAGTGGTCAGTGCGCTCCCACAGTGGGAGCTCCACTCAACCAAAGCTGGGCAGTGGCAGAAGCCTCTCCCGCCTCCTCTGCAGCTCTAGGGATGTCCGGCTGCAGCTTCGGACATCCCTGAGGGCTCCCAGTCTGCCAGAGGGATGCCTGACTGCCAGCGATTGGGCCTAAGCTGGCAGGTGGACATCCCTGATGGGTCCCAGATTACAAGAGGGCGCAGGCTGGGCTGAGGGACCTACCCCCCCCGCAACCTCGAGTGCATGAATTTTCATGCACTGGGCCTCTAATATAATTAGACACATTAAATTTTTCTAAGCATTGAAAAACAGATTAATGATGAAACATACATTTAATATAGTTCAAGTTAAGAAATTACATAAGCTACCAGTCAAGTACTTTTATATAATTTATTTAAATTTGATGTTTTAATCCTAATCTATTTTTTAGAGGTTTTTAAAAAAATATATTTTATTGATTTTTTACAGAGAGGAAGGGAGAGGGATAGAGAGTTAGAAACATCGATGAGAGACAAACATCGATCAACTGCCTCCTGCACACCTCCTACTGGGGATGTGCCCACAACTAAGGTACATGCTCTTAACCGGAATTGAACCTGGGACCTTTCAGTTCGCAGGCCAATGCTCTATCCACTGAGCCATACTGTTTTGGGCTTAATCCTAATCTATTAACCATCAGGCCTGGTAATCAGAAGATATGTGCATAACAGAGATAAAGAGAAGGAAGGCATTCTGTCTAAATATTTGTTGGTGTAAATTTATTGAGTAACATTTTTCATCTGGCTTTATTTATTCTTTGTTTTATTTTGTTGTGTTTTTTTTTGTATGTGTGTCTGTGTATAATTTTTTTGTTTGTTTCCTCTATCATGTTATAACTAAAGACTGTTTCTTCCTTTTATAAATCCCTTAGAAATACAGGAAACATAAGGAGAGAATCTGGATATGGTCCTCCCCCTCTATGGGGAAGAATCCATTCCAGGACTCCCCACAGATACCCAAATCCTGCAAATGCTTAACTTTTTTATATAAAATGGCATAGTAGTTGCATATAAACTGTGCACATTCTTTCAGATACTTTAAATCATCTCTAGATTATTCACAATACCTAACAATGTAAATGCCATGTAAACAGTTGTTTCACTGTATTATATTGAGAATAACAGCAAGAAAAAATTCTGTACATATTTAGTACAGACTCAACCATAGTAGGCCGAACTACATAATATATGTCAGTAGCAATATAACATTTTTTTAGAATATTTCTGACCTGAGGTTGGTTAAATCCACAGATGTGGAACCTGCAGATACAGAGGGCCGACTGTGTTTCCTATAAATTTTAGCTGAACTTTGTGTACACAGAAGGCATAGGCTGTTGACAAGCTTCCCAGGAAGCCACTTATGATAATTCTCAAATATACTTGAAAATTACCTTGCACCAGTCATTCAACTTGTGTTATCTCATGATTATAAATGAGCGAAACCCACAAGATTCAGTTCAGTTTGATTAAGCGTCCCAGAAAGAGCAGCAGTTTGATGTAAAGAGTAATTAACCAGCAGATAGAGGCTAATGGATGTCCCCAAACCCCTAAAGAGCTGTGGGTTTTTTTCCTTCAAAAAGAAAAGACAATCTTTGCCATTCCAAAGCGACCAATAAGTAGCCCATGCACATCATTACTTTTACACATTTTGTATAACACTAAACTCATGATAATTTACTAGAAAAATTACTTGCTTCCAAAATAAGTAATTGGAAGTTTCATTTCATCCCATTTTTTAAGAAGATAAACTTAATTTCGGTGTTAAGATCTGAAGAAATAAATCTCATTACCCATAAGTATATATTAGACACTTATAGTACTGAGTCAGGGGTTAGGCCTAACATAATTCATAATCAAGGTAAAAAGACTGATGCATAGAAAAATAACTATGTGTATATTTTGTGATCAATGTAGATCAATTTGCACAAATTGGCTGACATAAGAGTAACAATGGAAGAAAGACATTGCAGATATGTCTTTAGCCAAATAGAAATTCTTAACTCAATATTATTTAATATTTTTAAAGTTATAGCTGGCCTTTCAATCCTATCTAATAAAGAGGGAATATGCTAATTGACTGCCCCACCCTCACATATGGTGGCGTCCACAGCCAATAAGGAGGGAATATGCTAATTGACTGCCCCGCCCTCAAAGATGGTGGCGTCCACAGCCACAAGATGATGGCACCCATTCCCCTCAGCCCTGCCGGGGCAGCAGGCTCATGGCAAGGCTCCGCAAGCCTGCCTCCAGAGTCCCCAAGTGCCCTCAGCCCCCAGCCGCCCAGGGCCGGCCTGAAGCACAGGCAAGCCTCAGATGGCGGCTGCCCAGCCACCCCAAGCCACCTGAGGCTCAGATAACCAGGCCGAGGCTTGCGCTGCTGGCAGTGGCAGCAGCAGAGGTGTTATGGGGCATCACCTTCCCCTGATTGCCAGGATGCCTCCCGCCCCTGAAGGCTCCTGGACTGTGAGAGGGGGCAGGCCAGGCTGAGGGACCCCCCCCCCCGCCCCTAATGCATGAATTTTCATGCACCAGGCCTCTAGTTATTATAAAAAAGAAAGTTGCTAGTAAGGAAGGAAATTTTTCTTTCTTGCTAGATAGAGACCAGAAATCTCTCCCACTAAAAGACACATAACACAAAATAATTTCTACGTAAATTAAATTTTCTGAGGATAAATATCTCTGAAGTAAAAACTTTTAATTTGATGTGAACCATAGTGACAGTACTCTCTATTGTTCAATTAATGTTCAGTTATAGAGTACAAAATCCACTTATGCTAATTGAAATAGAAAGTGATTTATTACAAGGTATCTGATGACTTGGAGAATATTTGGATGAACTGAAGAACAGGCTATTGTTTGATCAGCCAGGAAGCACCTTTATAGCTCATTATAGAATTGGGCCACCCATCCTTAAAATGTTATTAACAAGGAGATCAAGTATAACCACCCATAACCCATGCCTATCTTTATGTATAACTAGGAGATAGATAACACTATAACTTCACATTAAATGTAAGCAAACAAATACCAAGATTCAGCAAAGTCAGCTCTGGAACCCACATTAGAGCAGAGTCGAGGCATTGTTAAGGAAAAGGGGGCATAGACTGGAGGCCTAGGGGTGAGAAACATGGATCACTCTCAGAAGAGAAAATTCCACTCTCTAAATGGTGTATGCCCCAAACTCACGTGCTCAAGTCCTAATCCTAGTACCTCAGAATGTGACTGTATTTGGATATAGGGCCATTAAAGAGGTAATTAAGTTAAAATAAGGTCACTGGGGTGGAGCCTTATCCAAAATAATTGATGTCCCTATAAGACGAGGCTATTAAGACACAGACACACACAAAGGGAAAAGTAAAACTGTATGAAGACACAGGACAAAGACAGGGAGACAGGCCCAGAAGAAAAGAAATAGCAACAACAATAAGTAGTCCTGGGATAATATGAAAATTCCATGAAGAAGTTTAACTCTATCTCTGCCAGGCTAAGTTTCATACTCAAGGTCACAACCCACTATACAAAAAGGTCTAACTATAAGGGAAACTTTAAAAAATTGGGTAGTTGAATGTTATGGCATCATTAATGATCAAGAGGAAACACTATATGTTTGTATGTGGAGGTGATATTGCTAATATGTATATTCTAGAGGCCTGGTGCACAAAAATTCATGCACTCGGGATCCCTCAGCCCAGCTTGTGCCCTCCTGCAGTCTGGGAGCCCTCAGGGGATGTCTGACTGATGGCTTAGGCCTAAACCGGCAGTTGGACATCCTAGGACATCCTTAGCACTGCTGCAGAGGCTGGAGAGGCTCCCGACACCGCTGCACTCACCAGCTGTGAGCCCGGCTTCTGGAGCACTGACCACAAGGGGTTATAATTCATATACACTGTCTATAATGAAAAAAGTCTCATGCCTATTGATAATATGTTACTTATGATACTACTCACTTTTATTACATGCCTATATGCTTGATATTTCACAAAGCAATTAGAGTTATGGAAATTGACACTTTTTCTGTTGTTTCCATTGCTTCTTACTTGTTTCCATAGCTTTGTGACAGGGCAATTCTATCACCAATGAGTGATTTGAATAATTTATTGATAAAATCAAGAAATCTTGTATTGGTGCAGATAAATGTGAATGTTAACCTAATTGCAAATTGCTTTAAGTTTTTAGTTATTCTTTTAATTTACTTTCACCAAAACTCACAGATAAAACCTTAATCCATGATATTATTATGCCAAATGAGTTTTACAAGGTAACATTACACTTTATTTTATGTTAAACATTAAGAGGATGATTATGTGTTTTAATATTGCTGTTGGGTCAGATTCCGATGGGAAATACCTTCTTTGCTTGATCTCTAGAGACCCATTGTCTGTGACTTCTCAAGAGTCTCTAATGTCTTTAAGTGAAAGAGTTTGTTTGATACCATGACTCTGGGTGAATGAAGAAGGTAGCATGCTTCTGAGGTAGTTTGAAATAAAAACTCAGAAAATAAAGCTACTCAGAGTTGTTTGCTCAGACTGGAAATTTTCCCAGACTGTACATTTCTTATTCTGGTTTTTAAACTTAGCTAAATTCATAGTCTTAGCTGTAGCCTGGATTTATTTCTAAATTTGGTGTCTGGGAGAAATACTGTGCAAAATGTATTTTGTGTTTTGCATCATTTACTGCATATTTAGTGTGAGAAGATAAAGTATTTTCCTTTAGATGTGTGTGTGTACATTTGTGCTTTCATTTTCCATTACTCATTATCTTTCACTGTTTTCGAAGAAAACTAACTAAAAGAAAAAAATTGGATCTGCTACATTAACTTACATTGATTCAGTGGTAGCTACAGCCAAGACTGTTAAAGTGAATACGTAATTATCCTATTGTGAGTCTTTCTAAAACAAATGCCTGCACACACAGAAGAGGCTGGTTGGCCCACAAGGCTGATATTCTGGTTTTCAGAGATCTTAGAAATGCTGGGTTCTCTGATTCTTTGCTCAATATAGAAGATTTTGGCCCTAGCTGGTTTGGCTCAGTGGATAGAGCATCAGCCTGCAGATCAAAGGTTGCAGGTTCAATTCCCGGTAAAGGCCATGTATCCCAGTTGCAGGCTCGATCCCCAACCCTGGCCGGGATATGTGTAGGAGGCAACCAAACGATGTTTCTCTATCTCTGTCTCTGCCTCTCCTTTCCACTCTCTCTGGAAATCAACGGGAAAATATCCTTGGATGAGGATTAAACAACAACAAAATATATAGAGAAGATTTTGTGGTGTTTAAGTTTTTAAAAAATTATCAGTTGGTTTTCTATTCTGTATTATCCAATTCCTTTTGTATTAAGGGAGTTTTAGCATTACAAAGAAAAGCTAGTGGTTGACTACAGAGGAACAGCACAAGGAAGGGTAGGAAAAGCTGGTATCTATTAAGCACCTACTGTATATGCAATGTGATGCATTGTTTAGGGGAGTTATCAATAGAACAATATTGTCACATTTTTTGAACACCATTTTTTTGTCAGTATTTTGTGTCCCAGGTACACAAGAAATGTGTACCCCTTGCCTGTAGCTGGCTTACATTTCAGTACAGTAAAATGCAAGCAAACAAATAAGTATAATGACTCAGCCATAGTAGAAGTGAGTTGAAAGACTAGAAAGAAAAGGGTGTAAATAAATTTGTCAGGAGAGTCAGGAAATTATGCAGAGGCAGTGATCTCTAAGTAACATTATTTATGATGGAAAAGAATCTGCCAAGTAGAAGAGGGACTGCAGGGGTGTCCAGATACCAATAAGCCAAAGCACAGTGCATGAAATCACCTGTTGCACGCCAAGAACAACTAGGAATTTGATTCTAGTTGATTGATGGGGGCATGTGGTAAGGTAGTTCACTGAAATGGCAAGTAGGGTCCTGGTAATGGGGCTTATGCACAGTGTTAAGGAGATTATACTTCAATCTGCAGATTAGAACTATTGAAAGATGTCAGCATTGTACTGATACATAAAGATTTTCATTTCAGAAATCCAATCCTAGCACTGATAGAGATGAAGGGAAGAGATGCCACTAATGGCAGTTAGATCGTTGGAGAAACTACAAAAGGTCAAGTCATTTCTGATTTTCTTTATGTAGCAATTTTATGCATTTGTGGTCCCCACAATGGTATTTAGCAAACTTTATGCTCAAGAAAGTTCTCCTTTCTGTTCTCATGATCTTACCTAGCTGGCTTGGCCTTCTCTGGTTTGGCTTAAAATGTTTTGATTTATTTGAGAGAGAGATGAAGGGAGAGGGGGAGAGAAAGAGAGAGAAACATTAATCAGCTGCCTCCTGCATGCCCTGTACTGGGGAACCAGCCCACAACCCAGGCATGTGCCCTGACTGGGAATCAACCCTGCGACCTCTTGGTGCATATGTTGAAGCTCAACCACTGAGCAATATTGACTGGGCACCTATAGGTCTTTTAAGACACTGGTTGATGAAGAAGAATTGGGAGATGAATAAAAGAAGCTAGTAAGTAAAGCTATTTTTAAGAGCCTTGAATAAAGGAGAAAGTTTCAGGGAGAGTTTATGAAGGTTGGAAGAGAGGATATTCTCATATATTCTCATATTCTGAGAACTCACAAGTATAAAAGATAGAGGAGAGAGAAGGAAAGTATTTCAAGTAAACTAGGGAATGAGGATAGAAATCACACAAAAAGGTTAAAATGTATTTTTAAATGATCAGATTTAAAAAGTTATAGTCTCTCTTCCATGATGGCTTGAATTAAATCAGTCATTTTCTTTTTCAGATCCAGGAGATGGATATGAGATCAACTGAGTATGTGGGTCAGAGCCTAGTACGCCGCTGATCAGAGCCCTGGAATAATAGGTATGTGTCTAGCTCTTTGTGAGGAATGAAAAAAGAGCCTATAATCAGTGTTTATTAAAAAAGGATGATTTATTTCAGTACTCAGTGTTTGTGAAAAACATTCTATAATCACTGGCATACAACTAGCATGCCAGAGAAATTAATAGCATGCATGCCACATCTTTATTTGTAGATTTTATAAAATTAATAAGACATCTTTTATTTACTGATTGATTTTAAGAGAGAGAGAAACATTTTTTTATTCCACTTATTTATGCATTCATGGGTTGTTTCTTCTATGTGCCCTGCCCAGAGATTAAACCCCCAACCCTGGCAGACTTTTATGATGCACCAGCCAACTGAGCTACACAGCCAGGGTCTAATAGGGAAAATCTTAAACTTGCTATTCAGCTCAAGCACATTGATTACATTGTTTTTCCTTCTTTTGTTTATTGTTTACTGATGGAATCTAGAAGAGATAACCTAGCAAAGTTTGGTGTAGTTATCAAAGTAGGAGCAATATTTCTTGCAAAGATTTAGGGAGGGACTTGAAAATATTATATTTTCAAGGTATTAGAATTAATAGTTTGGAAAAATCATTTCTTAGCCTTCTTTTTCAATGCAGTTTCTAAAATTTGTGCTGTATTATTTTTGTTGTTGATGCTATTGCTTGTTTCAAATGTCTATTGAGTTTTTCCAAGGTATCAGGTAGAAGCTAGGTGAATTGGGTACATCATTTACTTAATTCTCACATCAACATTGTGTGAGGTATTGTGCGAGTATGTCAAGTTATTGATTAGGATCAGGAGTTCATAAGTAGTACATCTTGGAGGATTACATTGTTTTGATAATTCTTGTTATATGAGTGACTTGTCTTTTTCAATATAGCAAAATTAGACTTATTATTTTCATTTTCATGTGTTCAGTCAACATCTTTTTATTGACTGTGCCAAGAAGCATGCAATGTTTTGATATTTATTAGTGAGATATGTATGTATGGTCACTATGTGAAGGGCAATAATCATGCAGCACTGACACCGACTCATGTGTGACATAAACCGAGTGCAAATCCCATGATTGATGTAGCGTTTGTCATCACAAATGTAGATGTGCTCATAAGAGTGGGAGAGTAAAGGTGCAGTGGGAATTTTCAATTTTAGGAATGAGAGTGTGCATTACACCAGTAAATGAAATTCCTTGGGTTATTTATGAAAAATATATGTACTTATGGTCATTATAACTTCCCCCCAAGGCACTTTTAGCAATATGGGATACTCAGGAGCTAAGCAAGTTGGTAAAATTGGGGGCAGGGCTCAAATATATGTACACATTACTGAGCTCTCTGGGAATAGTAAATTTCAGAGAGCCAGCTGCTGATTTTGTTTCTGACTGCATGCTGTGTCTGGGATAGGCAATAGGATGTGAAAAGGAGAGGGCGCAAAAACTACAGGGTAGCCATAAAACCACTGCAAATCTTATGAGACCATGGTTTTCATATGGGAGGGGAATGTTATAGAAGAGTTAATTTACCTCCAAGAGTCAGAGCTAATTAGTGCCACTATGATGAAGGTCTTCCTAAATTAAAACCTAAATGATGGCACCATGTCTAAATTTTAATAGGATTCTTTTCGGCGGGGAGAGGGGGTGCCTGGCTTCATAATACTGTTACCTTCAATTGGTAATACCAACTAAAACTCTCCATTGGAGAAACTGCACATAGGCTTCACATACATGGGTTTATAAAAATTAGCATCGTGAACTCTTGAAGAGTTTAATTGAGCATATAAATGTCATTATTTTTAGTTTCTCTCTATAGGAGTGACTCCTGGACATAGGTGATTTTGAGATGATTCAGAGATGATGTTCAAACTCAGGAAATATCTAGTGTAATTTCTAGCCTATTATTTAAGATAGTGTAATTACATTTTAAATATCTACAATAATGATTGCCTAATGAAGAGGTAAGATATAGTCTTACCCAATTTTCAGTTTTTTTAAATCTGACCTGATGAAACCAAGCTATCCTCTAAATATTATTCCTCTCATTAAAAAAATACAGTCATTGTTGTGCATATTCATTATTGATGTCAGAACATACAAGGATACTCAGAATGCTCAACAATTTAATTTTTAGGACATATTTCAAAGCTGTTATTTGAAGTCAAATAGCAAAAACTATAACTCTGGACTACAACAGTGTTTCAGTGGACAGATGAACCTGAAGATGTCATTATATCGCCCTCTGTTAGTCCAGTAGCAGACTCAGAATTTCTTATCTGAGATTGGGAGAGTTTTCATGGCACTTCTCTTATCTGTAGACACTCATAACCACTCTTTATTTTTCTCTTTTGGATTGACATTTTATTGCTTAAAACATAGCTTTTAACTTGTATACATATTAAGTAGAGTGAACCAGAGAAGCTAGTATGTGATTTCTAAATATAATCACCAATAAAAATATTACCTTGAGGCCTCAAACTTGAGGCCTCATAACATCTATAGTCTACTCTGAAAGCACATTTTTATGGGAATTTGTTTTAGGACTATTTATTTCAGTATTCTTAAAAGTACAAATATTTATGGGAAAATATTTTGTTTATTATATAAGCATTTTGCATGTTCTTGCCATTTCTTAGCTAAGGTTCCTTTCCTTAATGTATGACATTAAAACAGGAAGAGACATATGACATAGGCAAATCAATGCAAATAGTTTTCAATTATTTGTACTTTAAAGGTATTGATTTCACTGTTTAAATGTCCTTATCAGAAATACCTAAAAGTGAGTCAATGAGTTGCTCTTAATTCTAAAAAAATAAACATCAATTTGAAGTATTCCTACATAGCCATGCTTCTGAATAGCATATTAGAAGGGACTCTGATATAGGACTCAGAGTGCAGGATGCATGTGTGAATTCCACATCTTACTAGTGTTATCAGTGGAAGTGTGAAGAACAAGCATTTGGGAGGGCCCATAAGAGGATGAGCTATGGTAGAAAGCTTTATTTCCATGGAATTACATCCCTTCGGGTAAAGCTAAAATCAGAGCCAGTGTCCAGAGTTTCCATTCCATGTTGGAGCCAGGTCCAGTACAGCATCAGACTAGTTGCAATCCATTATAGTCGGCTGTGTCTGGGATCCATATGGCTGTGGGCCATGTGGGCGAATGCAGGAGACAGAGCTGGGCCCAAGCAACAAGAGTCCCAAGAGCCCAGAAAGTACAAGAGCCCGAGAGCACAAGAGAGCAAGTTCCTTTGTTCAGGGGATTAAATATCCCAATTTCCTTGCCTTTGCAGTGGCCACTCCTATTCTGGCCAATGACCTTTGTTCTTAGGTGTGACTGACAGCAAGTACCTTCCCTATGTCACCCCGACGTTACTGGGCATGCATCTATCTCCCCTTTGTTGGACTCCTGAGGAGGGTAAAGTTATAGCTTCCTGGTGCAGCTGTCGAAATGGCATGCCTGTAATGGCTGGCTTCTCCCTTTGCTCCTTTCCCATTACTAATAATTAGCTAATTACAATGGTATCACTAATAGTATACTTTGAGCTACATTTTCTTTTTAAATGGCAAAGACTACAATTGATGATATGCAGCATATGCACCATTTTTACTTTTAAATATATATTTTTTATTGATTTTTTTACAGAGAGGAAGGGAAAGGGATAGAGAGCCAGAAACATCGATGAGAGAAAAACATTGATCAGCTGACCCCTGCACACCCCCTACTGGGGATGTGCCCGCAACCAAGGCACATGCCCTTGACCAGAATCGAACCTGGGACCTTTCAGTCTGCAGGTCTACACTCTATCCACTGAGCCAAACTGGCCAGGGCTACATTTTAATCACTTAAATGGTCCTTGTGGACAACAGAGCCTACTCTGTAAACTTAGAATTTGAGAGAAAATTAAGTGAATCAATATGTAAAATTTGTATATGGTCTTTCTTTATGCAGATCAAAAAGGAGTTATGGTTGAGACAATGGTGTTTCCCAAATAGTCCATCTACTCCTCCACGTTTGCCAAAATTTTATTGGTAAAACTTATTAGTTCCAATCAATCAGCTTTGAGTAGAAGTGACATGTGTCATTCAGAGGCAGGAGTGTGAAGAGACAGTACCTAACCATGCAGCTCTCTGTCTTTTCTTCAGGGTTCTTGATGGAGTTTTGTTTTAATATGAGATGTAAGAGAAAAAGAATGATTACAAGGTACATGTCCTGAGCAAATGGATGGAGTTGCTAGCATTTAAGACAAGGAGGGCTGTGCATGGGGCAGATTTTGAGGCAGATATTTGGAGTTTAGTTTTGGGCACTTAAGTTTGTGATGGTAATTGTATATCCAAGTTGAGATGTCATGGAGGCCTTTTGGATTTATCAGGGTAGTTTTTCAAAGAATTCTAGATTGGAGGAATGAATATGGAAGTTAATGTATGGTTGGTATCTAAATGTATGCGACTAAGATTACCAAGGAATGCAATGATGCAATGTAGACATAGAGGAGAAATAGGGTTAGAGCACTGGGTCACTCCAACATTATGAGGTTAGAAAGAAAAGGAAGAATTAGCACAGGCAACTGAAAAAAACAAACAAACAAACAAACAAACAAAAAACCCGGAAAGTTCAAAGAAATCCCAGAGATGTGTGATGTACTAGAAGTCAAGCTAAAAATATACCAAGGAAAAGGAGGTACCAACCGTGTCAAATGATGCTGATTAATAGCTCAATGAAATTAAGGAGTAAGAAAACTGATCTTTGAATTAGCAAGGTGACGTTCCCATTTTCTATTATTGTATGGTGAACCATCTTAAAATTTCAGGGCTTAAAACCTAAATGTATTATTATCTCTTCTGGTTCTATGTGTTGGTTTGTTTCTGTTGGGAGATCCTACTTGGGATCTCTCGGTTGCAATTAGATGGCAGTTAGAGCTGCAGTTATCTGAAAGCTACTGGTCTGAACATCCCTGATGGATCACTCAAATGGCTAGCAGATGATGCTGACTATAAGCTGGATGGTCCCCTTAACTGTGTGGTAGGCAGAACAGTGGCCTTATAATTTTTTTAAATGAAAAGTTTTTAAAATTCCTACAGTTACACAGTAAAATATAAAATTCAAAATTACTATAATACACTTAAAAAATCTGGATAACTGAGATAAATGTGTAATTATGTTTTCTTTGTAATGTGTTGTAATGCCCTAATCTATCTAATTCTTGGAGTATGAGAAAATGGACCTTAATACTGAAATTCTTCCAATGCTTAAACTCCCTAGTGGAAAAAAAGTAGATACATATATAATGTATTTCATTTTTTTAGAATAACAAGAAGAGAATTATGAGCCACCTCAGATCTCTGTGGCTACTCCATGTGTAGTTTTGGTTGTTGTTTTTTAAGATGCTTCTCGAATGATGGTTCTTCCATAAATTTGAGTAGGTAAACAAATTTAAACAGCTCCTTCAGCAATCATGTAAGTAAGTTATATGAAGTTATATGTACACATTTTTCTTCTTTATTTAAACCCAAAATTTAATAAGCACAAAACAAACTTCTGTTGAACTCACTTGCTGCTCATGTAATATTACTTGTAATGTTAAACATATTTGCAGCTGTCTTCTTCTCACACTTTAGGGCAAAAAATAAGAACAGATTATTCAAATGATTTAAAGTCCTTTGAGACATGGGTCCTACAGCAATACTATAAATTTTGTTTTTACTCCAAGGTTAGTTGCAATGTTGGCCATGATTTAAAAGCCACAATTCTGTGGGAAATGACAATGATATTGAGCTCTGACAAATTGAATTGGTCTCAAGGTATTGGAAGATGACTAATAAATCTGCAACCCAATCCAGAAAATATTCTGTACAAGATATTTTCTCTTATTGAAACACATGTGACACCTTTAAGTGCCAATACCACTAGCTGTTTGGTTTACTTAAATTGTGTGTTTGGGAGCGATTTCATTCTTGTTATGATCAACATCCACCTGTCTATGACAATTGCTTTGGATAAAGATACAAAGGGGTATTATTTTTTCTGTCTTCCATGCAGTGTAGCATTTTACTTTTAATGTCGTCTCCTTGCAAGTATTGGCAAGTATTTTTAGTACTGTATTTTGTGTAGGTTTTTTTTTATGTCATGAAAGGGAATAACTATGTTTTCATAAGACTCACAGGAATATGACTTAAAATTTGCCATTTTACTACTATACTTCAAATACATAAACACTCTTACTGAGACAGAAAGAATAAGATAACATGTCTAAAACATAATATGCATGTAAGAAGAGATTCAAAGGTGGAATTATGGTAACCTATATTTGACAAGGCTTTTTAGAAGTCTATTTTTATTTTAATATTATTACCTGTCAAGATATTTGCATGGAATATGTCTTCTTAAAAACATTCAAAACTCATCTCAGAAACTTCATCACTTTTATTCATTGATTAATTGCTATATTTGTAAATACTGGAGTTATAATGGCTTATTTACCATGTCTGAAAAATGCTTTGTGATCCAGCTCATATACCTTGTCTCTCACAAAGGATCCCCTATTGCTTCAACTCAACTTACATCTATCTCTGCTTTAGAGACTCCAGTTCTTAACTGCACAATTCTAATTTTATTATGTAGAGTCCTAATTTTATTTTGCAACATATAAGTAATTTATAAAATAGATGGTAAGTTTAATATATCATGTCTAATATTCCTTTAACTTCCTATCCTGTCTTCTTGGTGAAGTTTTACTTGACCACACTAAACTATGTTATTTATTCCCTCAAAACCATGGAACACTTGATATTAGTATCACACTTTCCATGTCCCATGTTATTAATATTGTAATTTATTATTCACATGTGCTTATCTTATTTATATATTTCTTTTGAAAGTCAAATGACACTAAGACTTACATATTGAATAGAAAGAACACATGGCTCGATGGCTATTGAGATGACTTAAATGGATTATATTTGCTCGGCTTATACTTGATAAAAATTATATTGTAAAATAAACTCTAAGTATGTTATTATTTAAAAGCATTTCATCTTATTAAATAATTTAAAATTAAGCTGGTGAATTTATAAAATAAATAAGCTCCTCAAATTACAAAATTATATGTCATAAATAAGTATGATAAAACAAGAAAAATAAACCACAACTGAATTAAAGATTACAAAGAAAATGTTTTTAAATTTATAAGAAAAAAATGACCAAAAAAACCTTAAATATCTAACATTAAATGACTGGTTAAATTTGGTGTTCAGTGTGTGCATAGGAAATTACTACAAACTAAGAAGAACATGCAATGAATTTGAAAGCTTGTATTCAAGATTCACTAAGTTAGAAGTGTGTGTGTGTGTGTGTGTGTGTGTGTGTGTGTGTTTTCAGTAATAAAAGTAAGAAGTAGGGTGATAACAATCCTCCTTTGCCTGAGACTGGGTAGTGTCCCAGGACAGGGAACTCTTGGTACTGAAACAAGGAAAGTACCAGGCAGACAAGAATTGTTTCATCACCTCATAAGAGATCTGTTTTAAATTGATGAGTGTGTTATGTGATTTGCTGTATACATATGTACACATACATACACTATATTGATATGACTTTACATACCCTTTAACATACATATCTTATATACACACACTGAGAAAGATAAGGAAACAGTGGGCTGGAAGAAAATATGCCATAATTATGTATATATGAATGTGTGTGTGTATACATACATACATACATACATACATACATGAAATCTCCATTGAAAGGTGGAGGCATATATGTCAACTTTGCTGTGTAACAAGCAACCTCAAAATCTCAAAGACTTATCATAAGAGACATTTACTCAAAAAGAGGCCAGATGGAACTTGGTTAGATCGGGCTAGGATTAGATCCAAAGTTTTGGGCAGGTCTGTTTTGCATGTTTCCCATTCTGGAACCCAGGCTGGAGAAAGAGAGCCAGCCTGAGGCCGGGCCATGCCATGGGGGATATCAGGAGTATAAGAGTGTAAGCCTCTGAAAGCTGCTGCTCTGAACCGGCACTTTTGCCCACACGCAACACTTTATTTCTTCCCACATTCCAGAGGCCCTAGGAAATCCTGGCCAAGATCAAATTCCATGGGGCAGGACATACACTGCACCTTAAGAAGGAGCAGAGTGAATATTTGCTGAAAAGTAATCTAATATGCCAGACGAGCTTTTAAATAATATTTATTTTTAAAATTATATATTTCCCCAATTTTCTAAACTAAAGATGTATTACTTTAATACTAAAAATATATATACTTTAAAAAAAAAAAAACCCTGAAGGTCCATTAAACATACCCTACTCAACATAGTAAAGAGATAAATGCTACCTATTTTCTTGTCTGTACAGAAAAACACTTTTCTATGTTACTTTTATGCAAATAAAAGAGATGGCTCTTTATATGAGTTTAAAGTATAAAAACCTGAGAAGTTAAATGATACTAGAAACAGCATCAGAATTGGGGGAGAAGCTGTAATACTCATACAGAGATGGGCATCTGTAAATCCGAAGGATGTGGCTGTGCATTATTTTTAAGGTCCTTAGTTAAGGCAAGAGAAAGAGGACAGACAGTCTGGGAAGATTTTCATTCCCAGTAAAATGGAAAAGTTCATAGGAAGATGTTTAGTTCTCTAGGGACTTGGCTGAGAATAGAATGCAATCCTTATTTCTTTATCTGATACTTCTCTAGAGAAAGTATCCAGACTAATTCTTTTAAAAATATACTGTTATTGATTTCAGAGAGAGGGTGAGAGACATAGAAACATCAATGATGAGAGAGAATCATTCATCTGCTGCCTCCTGCCCCCACCCCTACTGGGGACCAAGCTCCCAACCCGGGCATGTGTCCTGTCTAGGAATCCAGCTGGTGACCTCTTGATTCATGGGTGGACACTCAACCATTGAGCCACACTAGCCAGGCCAGACTAATTCTTATTATTTAAATCTTTTTAGTAGCAGCAAGTACTACCGTTGTAGAGATTCATTCCTGCTTTAAAAGATGGGCCATTCTAATCCATTCACAAGCAGCTCAGCTACGATAAAGAATACACTTGGGGGAGACAAGGAATCAGTCATAAAAGAATTCTTATGGTGCCCGAAGTGCCACTTCTATCCACCCACTCGTTTGTAATCGTTAGGCAAATAATAATAAAGAATTTGGCCCCTGACAGCATTTTGGCAATTAAACTTCTAATGTGTCAGGCTGCCAGCTGTGGAAATGGGCTTCTTGGCTTGTATTTTTTAGTTACTTATAACAATATGTTTAATTACTGAACCATAAAACAGAAAAAACTAATGAAGAGATGGGATGCTAGGCTGATGGTGCAGGTGCACATTAGTCGTGACCACCACCTGTGGCAAGTCTCTCCAACGCACATCAGCAAAAGCACTTGGGATTCTTTTCAGAGCAGCAGTGAATCCAACAGACTGGGTGCGAGCAAACTAGAGGCCTAGTTGCATCCGCCTTACAGGCTGCCTTCTGCCCTGTTGTGTAAGATAGTGCACAGAATGCATAGTCACTATGTTTATCCTTCAGAAAATCCCAAATAATGTGGCCCTGTTTACATTCCCAAGTATATGGGAACACAAATTAAAAGGATGGATATAATATGCAGTGAGAGTACTTTGCCATACAAAAATATTCAAGTTTGCTTTCTGGTATATGAATTCATTAATTAAAGAAAATAAGGTATTAGCCACAGGTCACATCTTAGTTTCTGTGTTAGAAATGCAATTTGAAATTTTTTGAAAGCAACAAAAACAAGATTTACATGCAACAGTTTACAAAGTCAATTTTATGTGATGGCTCACTTGAGTCTAACTGAACCACTGGGAGGTAGGTCAAAACAGGTATTTGCATTAAACTTATTTTATCAATAAAAACACAAAAGCTATTTTTGTGGGGAGGAAGGGGTCAATGGGAGAAAAAGCAGGACATCTGTAATACTTTTAACAATAAAGACAAGTTTAAAAAATAAATAAAATAAAATACAGTATAGCCATACTATGAAATAGTATGCGAGTTTTAAATAGAGAACAACGTACATAAAACTGCTGGAGAACTGTGCATCCTGTATTATTAAGAGAACAAAAAATTTTCAGAGTAATATTTGTGCATGATCCCATTGTGTAACCCCTACCTCCAACCACCACCCCCTTATAATCCTGTGGATGTGAACGCAATGGAGAGAATGCACATTAAACTACTGACATTGTTTCTTCCGGTGGAATGGGGTTGAAAGGTTTGGGAGGGACAGTGTTATCTTTTCCCTTCTACATCTGTATTGACCTTCCCCCCTTTTGTAATGATTTTTAAAATGAACACAAAAGGAAAAACTTGAAAGTTAATGTTTAACTCCTTACAGATGAGATAATATGTTGAGTAAAGTGACATATTTTCAGCTGAAAAAATCACATCAAAGTAAGTTTATCTGAGACTTGCTTGTCTCCTAATATGATGATTTGATGGAAGGAGCCTCCGTTTGAAGCTCAGCTCAGTTCTCACCAAGTGTGGGCATTGGTGAAGTTAACCTTCATGCTACTCAGAGTCCTCATATGCAAATGTAGGTATAACATTGTCTCTGATGTGCTTAAGACTATTGAATGAAGTCATAGTTCTAGCACAAGACGCAGTATCTGGCACTTAATAGAATGACTAAGGTTGTTAATTTCCTATATTTTCAGACTCTAGTAAGTTATTTATGCATTCATTCCTGCACTTACCTATATTATGATTTGCTATTTGAAATATGGAATTTATTTATTTATTAGAGCCATGTCAATTATGAAAAGTAAATATTAGCCTTTCATATTGCCAGACACCAGTTTCCCCTTAATATATCCTATGTAAATTTTCCCTGTCCAAAGTCAGTATTTATTAAAGTTAAATTTGTATTTAAAAGCAAAGAAAAGTAAAGGCCAATGTTCCTCATGAATTTAGATGCAAAACTTCTAAACAAAAGTTTACCAATTTAAATCCCAAAATATATAAATACTAGAGGCCCATTGCATGGAGATTCCTGCAATAGGCCTTCCTTCCCCTGGCTGCCAGCACCAGTTTTCCTTTGGCACCCGGACCCAGGCCTTTGCTCTGGCCACCGCCTTTTGTCTTTGCTCAGGCGGAGTCTTCGCTCCAGCCAGAGCCTTCAGTCTTCACTCCAGCCAGAGAGCCACTCCTGTAGCTCCCTCCACCCCCCGCCCTCCCCCTCATAGCAGGCATCCCGCCCTGCCTGGCTGGGCCGCTCCATGCCTCCATGTGTGCTGCCCAGAGGCCCGGAGCAGCTGGGGGGTGAGGCCACCGTCATCTTTGTCAGGTTAATTTGCATACCCATTCCTGATTGGCTGGTGGGTGTCATGAAGTGATGGTCAATTTGCATATTTCCCTTTTATTAGTGTAGATATTTCATGACCAAGTGGAATTTATTTTAGGAATTCAAGGTTGTCTTAACATTTGGAAAGTAATCAATGAAATAGACTGTATCAGCAACCTAAAACAAAAGTCATAAGATTATCTCAATAGACACACACACACACACACACAAATTCATTCAAAGAACCTAAATAGACACTTTTCAAAAGAGGACATAAGGAAGGCCAAGAGACCTATGAAAACATGCTCAAAGTCACTAATCATCCGAGAGATGCAAATCAAAACAACAATGAGGTACCATTTCACACCTGTCAGAATGGCTATCATCAATAAATCAACAAATGACAAGTGCTGGCGAGGATGCACAGAAAAAGGAACCTTCGTGCACAACTGGTAGGAATGCAGACTGGTGCAGCCACTGTGGAGAACAGTATGGAGTTTCCTCAAAAACTTAAAAAATGGAACTTCCATTTGACCCAGTAATCCCACTTCTAGAAATATATCCCAAGAAAACAGAAACATCAATAGAAGGTTTATATGCACCCCTATGTTCATAGCAGCACAATTTACCATAGCTAAGATTTGGAATCAGCCTAAGTGCCCATCAGCAGATGAGTGGGTTATAAAACTGTGGTACATCCATACAATGAATATTATGCTGCGGTAAAAAAGAAGGAATCTTACCATTTGCAACAGCATGGATGAAACTGGAGAGCATTATGCTAAGCAAAATAAGCCAGTCAGAGGAAGATAAATATCACATGATATCACTCATTTGTGGAATATAATGAACAACATAAACTGATGAACAAAAATAGAACCAGAGTCATTGAAGTATTGAACAGACTGTCCAACCTATGAGGGAAGGCGTGGAGTGAGGGGGTAAGAGATCAACCAAAGGGCTTGTATGCATGCATATGAAGATAACCAATGGACACATACAGTACGGGGGTGAGGGCATGTGCCGGGGTGAGGGGGCAGCCAGGGAGAAGTCAGTGTGGGAAAAAGGAGACTTATGTAATATAAGAAATAAAAAATAAAAAGGAAAAAAAAAGAATTCAAAATCTATTTCTGTTTTAAAAAAGAGAACTCTGCAAAGTAAGATACTTTCCCTTTATTGTGTTAACATATTTTTTTTAAAATTGAATACTTGATATCCTGTGGAGAACAGTAGATACTGAGATCATTTGTATTTATTTCTGGAAATAAGCCTGACTCTTCTTTTTTCAGAATATTGGTTTAAAATGTTGAGTCATCTAGTCCGGAGTTGAACTGAGTGTAGGTGCCATTGTCGCTATTGTTACCTTCAGTGCCCAACAGGATTCAAATCATTGAAGTGATTTCTCCTGCTTGAGGTGGGACCTAAGTTACCAGAGAGAGTTTTTCTCAGTGTTCCTGCTCCAACATCAGCTCTCAGCACCCTGCCACACAGAGCGTGTCTCTCCAGGCGGAAGGGCTCTCGCTCCTTCCCCAGGGAAGACTATGACTGCTTGTTGCTTACTGCTGACAGGCGGGCGGACAGGGGGCAGAGGCAGTTCTCTTTTGCCGCGGTCCAGTCTCAGTCTCAGTATCTGAATGCCTAGGCCTCAGAGCTGCGGCTTTCTACCATCCCTGTGCCTCCTCCGCATGGTTGCCAATGCCAACCTGTAGTGGGTCTCCTGCAGGAAAGATTGCCCTTCTTCTGCTCCAGTGCTGAGACCTTGAGTGCTGCTAATAGAGGACCTCCTGCAGCACTGTTCCTACCATTTCCCTGGGAGAAGAGGTTTTGTTTCTACTTCCGTTCCCAATGCAACAGCGGCTATTCACCTGTGCCCTGAGAGGGACAGAACTTGCTGTTCTTCACCAAGCATCTTAAGGTTGTCTGTTTTTCTTGTTAACAATTCACAACCTCAAAATTAACCAGAATGACTTGCAGTGTTTTTTTGTTTGTTTGTTTGTTTTAATCTGAGTTTAAAAAAACACACACACACAAAAAAAAAAAACCTACGCAAACCTAAATCAAATTTTCATCTTGTGTTTTACCTTATATTTTCAAATGTCAAGCTTGAGGACATGGAAAACAAAACAAAACAAAACTTAAGAATGCTGTGTGTAGTGATTCCCCTTAAGCAAAGTATAAAAATATTATATAAATTTAAGTTGTTCTGTAATAAAAATGATTGACAACTAATCTAAATACCCAGACCTTAAAATAGGAAGTTTAAGAAATGCTCTGATAAAATAAGTGAATATAGCCAAGGGGAAAATCATTAAGTGACAGAGTGTTATCTTTGAGGGATTCATTTGCTAATATGGTGCTAGGATAACTGTCAGGCAAGAATGTTCATTATTTCTTGGAATTTTTCTTCTTCTCTTCCCAAATTCTCAATTTATAACGGATGAAGAGCACTTTGTACCCCTTACTTAGTCACACATTCATCAACTACATTAGGTTTGACTACCTTTTAATGCATAGATGTATACAAATGTATTTTAGTTCTCAGTCTCTTAGATTTTTGCCATTTTATATAGGTGCTAAACTATTCCAGTAATTGTTTTAAACTGGGAAGAAAAGAATTTGCTGCTTTCTCATTAATGGTGTTCCTCATAAATTAGAAAATGAACTAGTATTAAGAGTGTTTCTATGGCTATTTCACACTTTTTTTTTCTGTAATGCTTGGTTTATTCTTAGATGAATACTACCATTTGGAATCATTTCAAACACCATTAAGAACTGTGAGCATGCTTGATCTAGTGTTCCAAACTATTCCTGGATGTCTCCTTCCTGTGTTAGAATCCAGAAATGGCAGAATAGAACATATGTCTAATGAATGACAGCAGTAGAAAGTAAGCACAAAACAAAGAAAATAACTGACCACTGTCCAGGAAAAATAAGTGGAATTCAAATGTCAAAAATTATGGCTTAATAAAACCCAGAAATATGATTACATGGACTGATCTACATCCTTAATGCTATGAAATTTTGAGTAAGCAATGTGGTGGACAGAATCTCTCTAGTTATATGACTGGGAATATAACGTCTTGATTAGGTAAACAAACTGGGTAATGGAATATCTAATGAAGGAGGTTTTACTTTAAAATTACTCAGATCAAAGTAGCTCCAAAAAGCAGAAGCAAGGAAAAAGCAAGTGAAGGTTTTAGTATTAATGCAGTATTTAGTGTAGTGCCATCTGCTTAAAATAATTTGCTCTACATAATTCAAATATATTTCCTATACACATCATATTTTTAACATTGTATGTGTCAGCTCTTTAGACTGAAGGCATTGAACCAGAAACACACCAGTGACAATGTTTGGGCAATCCAGTTACTTTCTCTTACCTGGATGTCACCATGTATTTCTTGATTTGGTGTTTGGGAAACACAACCACCAAAAACACATAAGTTATGTGCATTTTCTGTTTTAATATAATACAATAAAAAGCACCAACATAATTCTGAATAAAGTTTAACATCATTTTAATAGTACAAAACAAATATTTTGAGGTCACAGCATCATTCTGAAAAAATTAACTGTTATAATTCACATGTGCAATGGGGCCATCTGGTTGACAGAGAATTTCAATTGATAGAATATCAAGTAAACAAGATGAAACCTTTTTTAGTGTCTTTAGCAATTATCTAATAGATTTAATGGTTGTAGAGTTAAACAGAGTACCTCAAAAGCTAATTCATGATTATTCAAGAAATCAGAATTTGTTTTTGCACTACAAACCAATAAAAGATGATTCTCAGTTTTAGGAAAAAAAGAAGAAACAGCTATGGAAATTATACCAGTGGATCCAATGTGTTTATGAACTTAGAAGAGTGTGAAAAAAGTACATTTGTTTGTTCTTGCATTTATTTTCTTTGAACACATTCTCAGGGCTGTTCTCTCCTATTCCAGGATAAAATCTTGGACAGAGCCCATAGGTTTCTCTATGATTGATGGGTATTAACGTATACTCTCACTTTTTCAGATATTAAAATGTCCAAAATAATCAAAGATATTCTTATTCATGTCATTTAAAATATCTCTACTCTCCTCCCTTCTATTTCCAAACTTTCAACCCCACTGTATCTGCAGTGGGATATCCCTTAGGCTGAAGGGAAGGTGTGGGGAAGGAAAGATGGAGGGAAGTCAATTTGCTTCTTTTCCCAGGTACATCTCACTCCAGGTCTCAGTCTGAGGAGAAGGGAAGGGGAGAGTAGAGTTAGATGTGAAAAATCCCTTTATGTGGCTTATGCTGGTATCCTCCTTGACAAAATATCCAAACACTAGCTCTTTCACTCACAGGCCTTCTCCTCTCCCAACCTTTTCTCTCTCTCTCTCTCATTTTCTCATTTTTAGAGACCCTCAGATAACAGGACATTCCATATCCAAATCCAAGATTTCAGATGAAGCCTTATCCAAGTGATGGTTTAGCACCACCTTGTCAGCATCTTGCTACTGGGGATCTGCCTTCATTTAGGTCACTTCATTACAGATGCACCACTATCCATTAATATGTTATTTTGTAAATTAGAAAGAGGCACACATTCTCCCCCCCAGCCAGACAAGACCTAAGCTGGCATAATGAACACAGGCTGGATTTCAATATCAACTTGAACCTCTGCACAGGGCACCAACTGTGGCACCAGAAACCACAGCCCTGATTCTACCTTTCCATAAAGGTGTTTCCAACCTCCTTGTGAGTCCAACTCTGAATCACAAGAAACTCAGATCTGTGCCCCAACATGCTCCGAAAGAGCATCTTCCACATCACATTTTATTTTGTTGTTCTCAGTCAGGTAACTCAAGCCAGTCTCTCTCAAGCCTTGATATTTTATAGCAAGTCAAATAACATCCCTTTTATTCTCCCAATTCCAAAAGATGTACTTCACTATTTCTAAGATGCATTCCTTTCCCTAAACCCTTATGACATGGTTTAAGGTGAGGGAGAAACCCACTACCCATCAAATCTCTAATGATGGAGAAGGGGAAAAGAAATAGGGCATTGATGACACTCTTCTAAGAAATTCTCACTTCTAGTCATTTCAATTTCCTCTTGTATTGAGACCAGAGGATCTAGGGTTGATGAAATATGGTTTCTTGATTTATAGTATTATAACAAGTCCTGTTTAAAACTGGACCCTGCTCTTCTCAGCTTTGGGTAAGGCTATAAAAGCAGAAATAACCTAAATTCTTTTTCTTATTGAATTCTATCCTATTCTTAAAATGTTTTGGCAGAGATTGCTGCCTCACTTTTGATTTGAAAAATCTGGTTTAAAAAACAATAATATCTACTAAAATTCTTTGAAAGAGAACACAAATGGGACAGAGTTGGCCAAGACAAAGATAAAGCAACCAAAGTTAGTCACTCAATAAGCGACATACAGGGAGATCAGCCAAGGCAAAGAGAAGCAGGTGAGAAGGATTATGGTCTAGAAGGTAGATGGAATAATTCACCACAAATAATGTTAGGGTATCTAACTTTTAGCATTGAGTTTATGATAGAGAGTAATGGCTCTACATTTTTATAATGATCTACTTCCTGTATATACAAAGGGGTGTTGTTCACAGCCAAAACCAAAATCAGAGCCAAGCTATAATTAGAATGAGGACATTGGTGTTAGGGTCATCACAAAGTAATGAATCAAAAAATTAATGCATTCTGAAGACGAAATAGAAAAATCATACAAAAATTGCTTTACAACTCTTATTAATATCACATTTTAAATGCATGATATATTATTTTCCAGCCAATAAAGGGCCATTTATTGAATGCCACTGTAAGCATCATTCAAACCTAGGTACTGGCTAGAGGAACATTATGTTATAAGTTTGTCCAAGGTCACATTGCAGAGATGGAGAGCTTTGATATATTTTACTGGAACATACATTGTGTGCTGAATTCAGAAAGAGAAAAAATATTTGAAATTGTTATCAGCGATTTAATATTTATCCATGAGGACATCATTCCTATAATGAAAAAATAAGGTGTATTCTACTGTCCTAATAATTTTATATAGTTTTTATGTGCAGAGTTCCAACTAAATATGCATTAGGTAGCATACTTTAAGTATTTCAATATGCATTCACCAAAGCATGTGTTTGAAAATGCCAGCCCATGTGAAAGCTCATTCAGTAGAAACTAATGGTGTCCAGCAGAGAATAGAATAACTAATTGAATTTTGTAATGTAGCCAGTAACATGATTTTCAGAGTGTGGTATTTGCAAACAAAGTGCTTTATTATCTGTAATGTCAACAGAGATCACCTCAAAGACATCTTAAATCTTCTTTCATCAAAGTGCTTTCTGTTTAACTGCTAATGGAAAATAGGTATGCTCTAATGCTTTTGACATAAATATTTTGAGTGACATTTTTCCTTCTAGCTTTTCTTGTGTTCCTAACATGTTAAGTTATTATTGAATTGCAGTGATATCATACAGTGAGAAAGGCAAATATCCTACATTATTGGTGATATTGGAGGAATCTAGAGAACAAGACTCTATCCAGACTCTAACTTCCTCATGTAACTTCTCTTATCCATGAAAGTTTTACTTTTTATTTAATGGAAATATTTATATCTGCACTATGCCATTCAAACAAGCAAATAAAACCAAAACCAAACTAAATAAAGACATATTTAAGTTAGTGCCTACTGCTTAGACAGTAAATCATTGTGCAGACAAAATAATTTCTACAACCATTTAGCAAATATATATATATATATATATATATATATATATATATATATCCTACCTAATAAAATAGTAATATGCAAATTGACTGCACCTTCGCTACGCCCAAGCCACACCCACCAGCCAAAGCCATGCCCACCAGCCAATCAGGGCGAGTATGCAAATTACCCAACAAAGATGGCGGTTAATTTGCATACACTGAGGGAGGGAGGAGTGAAGACTGAAGACAACTTAGAAGGAAGAGGGAGGAAAAGCGGAAAGCAAGGTGGCTGCCAGAGGGAAAGCTCCGGAGGGGCGGAGCGGGGCAGAGCGGGGGCGGGGCAGGCGGCAGCGGCGCATGGGTGCAGGCGCAGCGGCCGCAAAGGCGGCAGCAGCGGCAGTGCACGCGGCCGCAGTGGCCGCTTGCAGGATTCTTCCTGCAAATGGGCTACTAGTATATATATATATATATATATATATTCTGCTACATGTCAAGAGTTTGAGATTTTACACAACTTGCAAGCTAACAAGTTATCCTGCCTCAGTTATACAGTTGCTGACAGAAGATACAAGACTCACATGATCACATAGCCAGGCAGATAACCTTACTAGTATGTTGAATTGTTCCCTAACCACTCTGTGTCTTGTTTTATGCCTGCCACGCACATTATGCCTTGTATGCTATGTATTATGTGTTATACCAGAAGGATGATATGCCATTATACTTTTTATTGTATATTTATTACACTCTATCAACAAATATTTTAGTGGTTATATGCCAGGATCTATGCTTGATCTTGAGGCATTTATAATCTTACAAGGAGTTATCTATCCAAATATTATAATGGAATGAAATGCAGTTAAGTGCTATAATAAAGACCAAGAAACATGCAGTCGCAAAAAATCATTTATTAATCATGGTGGGCTAAATTATACTTCAACTAGAGGCCCAGTGCACTAAATGCGTGCATGGGTAGGGTCCCTAGTGGCTGCCTGCTGCGGGCTGGGGACTCCCTTCCCTGGCTGCCAGCTGCTGGCTGGGGTCTTCCTTCATTCCGTGCCACCTCCTGATGGTCAGTCAGCACATGTCATAGCAAATTATCAAACTCCTGGTCGGTTGAACTCCCGAGGGGACACTTTGCATATTAGGCTTTTATATAGATAGCTAGATAGCTAGATAGCTAGATAGCTAGAAAGCTAGATAGATAGATAGATAGATAGATAGATAGATAGATAGATAGATAATAAATCTTGGTGGCTTAACACAGAGATTTAAAAGTGTCACTTTTCACTAACACCAATGTCCATTGCTAGTTGGCAATACGAGGTTTACTCAGTTTGTTACTAAAGTTTTCAAAATGTTTACACAACTATTGAGGCAGGCAGAAAGCTATTAAATTTTGTACACAGAAATAACATCATTTATATGTCATTGTCCAAAGCAAGGATTTTAAAGGGACATATGTGTGGAAAAAAGAAATAATAATGGTTAATAGCACAATTAACTATCACATGGATTGAAAAGGAAAAAAAAATTGACTCTGTCTTTGAAGTCACATTACTAATCAACTGAAAAGATAATTGAAAATTAAATTAGATAGACTACTTGTCTACATTACTTACATGTATCTTCTCTCTGTATTTCTTCAGGCATTAATTGGAAGAGAATTATTTTTTGTCTAGTCATTTTCTGTGATATAAACAAAAATATGTATGCAAATGCATATATGTATGTATGTGCATATCTGATATGCATGTGTAAAGAGTTTATCTCACAGAAGATATTTAATATTCATTGTTATATTAAGTTAGATTTCTATCAAAACATAATTTGCTCTACAAAACACATTCTGTTAACGAGTAAATGAGGCTGAGATTGAAGGATACTTGTGAATCTTACAATTTGGAATGATTAGGAAAAAGGCTATACTAGTTTCTGCATGCCATAGTTTAAGAAGTACACCATAAGTGGGATTGGATGGGGGGAAAAAAACCCTATTGTTTATAGAGACAAGGAAATGAGGTGTATTTGTGATATTGCATATATATGGTGTATTTATTTGCAAACATAGTTAGGTGCAATATAATTAAGAAACTAGTGGCCTGGTGCACAAAATTTGTGCATGGGGTGAGGAGTGTCCCTCAGCCCAGCCTGCACCCTCTCCAATCTGAGACCCCTTGGGGACATCCCTCTCGCAATTCAGGACCGCTGAATCCTAACTGCTCGCCTGCCTGCCTGATTGCCCCTAACCACTCTGCCTGACACCCTGATCACCCCCAACTACCCCTGCCGTTGGCCTGCTCACCCCCAACTGCCCCCACCACCACCCTGCTCACCCCCAACTGCCCCGCCCCCCACCAGCCTGCTTGCCCCTAATCACCTCTGCCTCAGCTGCGCCACCATGGCTTTGTCCCGGAGGATGTCCGGAAGGTCTCCCGGTCTAATTAGCATATTACCCTTTTATTAGTGTAGATTGGTTTGCCAAACTATTGTTTTATTGTTGTTTTAAGTAACAGAAATCAGAAACTCAAACTCAACTCCAATTAGGTAAATGAAACACAAAAATCAGAAGATGTTATTCTTTCTCTCTCTACCCCTCTCCCTCCCAACTTTCTGTCTCTCAACCTCCATCATTACTAGGTTTTCTCACTATCTTTGTTGACTTTACAAGTCCCCCATGTTGGAGTAACAAGGGCACTGAGGACTTTACCTGTGTCTCAGACTCAATGACCTCAGGGAAAACAAGACTCTTTTACTCAACATGGCTAGAGAATCAGCATCTCCATAAACACATGCAATTGGAGAGTGATTCTTTTCCCTATGAATGGACATTTTCTTATTTTAAAAAAATGAAAAATAAACTTGTGTAAACACTAAAAGAAAGCAAACAGCAGTAGCAATAAACATCTTGGAGACATTACAAACTTTCTCTCAAAACAAATGTACATGGCCTGGTACCTAAGTGTGATAGTCGACTATATTACTACAATTTCTTCAAATCAACTTGCCAATAGGATATGATGTTTATTAAATATAAGTAATAAAATATGTTAAAGCTTAAAATATTAAGCTTAAAATATATTATTAAAATTTAATTGTAACTCAGCAACCAGTTAGAGGTTATATAAACAAAAGATTATTTCAAGAAGGAATAGTATATTTCTGAGTATCTATCATCATGGAAATAATAAAAAGCAAATTGACATTTAGTCAGTTTTATTGTCTTTAAGATCTCAAGAGACCACTTACCACAACACAACTGGCTTCAGATTCATCATTGGGTCTTAGTGAACTCATTGTGTGGTGGTGTTTGATGTCGCTCTCACGTTCAAGAAAGAACTTAAAAGAATTTAAAAAAATTAGAATACAATACTAACTTTAAGGAGTATGCTTTTAAATTTTTCCAAACAAGTTATTTTACCTTTTTAAAAGTTTTATCAGAGACAATAATAATATATAAGACATTTTTTAATTTATGAAAATAATTTGTTATAAAAATAAACATTTTTTTTACCACTTTTTCTCAATATCAGGCTGATTTAGGTAGCTAATGATAAAAATTGAATACATTTTTAAAACTTAAGTTCCTTTGGATGACCATCACTTTTTCTCACTAACAGACATTAAAAGTTCTCATTATCTGACTCAAAACTAAGATCCAAGACAACTAATGTATTTGGAATCCTTTGACACAATACAATCTGTACCATTTAAACTTGGTTTTGAAAATGGAAGCAATAAGAAACATCCTCTGATTGCAAAGGTTGATGCTGAATTAACTTGAAATACTTTCTGTAAATGAAATAGATTAAAGCAACATTTGTCCCTGAGAAGCAGATGATATTGTCTTCATTTACTTCATTCTGAGTTAGGGAACATGGCCTTATAGGCACTATTCCCATGAATTTGAAATGACTCACAAGTTTAAACATCAGTGAAGCATCACATCATATGTTCAAATCAGATGACCGTTTGGCTAGGCAAATGTCATTTATATTTCAGAAGACATCCATGTTATAATCAAAAATGAATTAGCAGACATGGAAACTTCAAGCACCATTTGTCATCTGGAACTCATGTGCATTAATATGCCTTCTATCTGTGACTCTGAGGAAAGCTAAGTCAACTCCAGAATTACCATAACATTCAAAACTACACAGTAATGCATTTTAAAGTGAATGTATTGAAAATTGAATGCCAACTAAAAATAAATGATGGGACCATTTAAAATTAAATTACAAAAGGCTTTTTCTTTGTCCTTCACCCTATTGTCATCCTCAGTTAGCATAGCTGTCACATGTCCACTACGTATATCTTAGGTTTAGAATGTAAAATGAGAACAAACACACATCTAATTCTACTTAAGTGAGTATCTGATAACTAGATTTGTTTCTCATGAAGGAAAGATCCAATACTATATAATAAAAGGCTAATATGCAAGTCGACTGAACAGTGGAATGACTGGTTGCTATGATGCACACTGACCACCAGAGGGCAGACGCTTAATGCAGGAGCTGTCCCCTGGTGGTCAGTGCACCCACAGGGGGAGCACCGCTCAGCCAGAAGCTGGGCTCACAGCTGGCGAGCGCAGCAGTAGTGACGGAGCCTTTCCCACCTCTGTGGCAGCTCTAAGCAGGTCCTACTGCTGGCTTAAGCTGGCAGTTGGACATCCCCCAAGGGCTCCTGGACTGCAAGAGGGCATAGGCTGGGCTGAGGGACCCCCCCGCCCCATTGCATGTATTTCATGCACTGGGCCTCTATGTTATATTAACCAACTTGAATCTTCTACACAGGACTCCTTTAGTAACCGACCTCATTGCTAGGTTTTATTTTTATCATTGTTAATTCCAACGTACAATATTCTCTAAATATATTTGTACTTCAATAAGATGAGGCAGAGGAAAACTAGCCACTAATGTGTTAAAATGTTTAATGGACCAAGAGGGAACATACATTTATGGTAAAAATGAAGTTATAAAGTATTTATTTTTGTTCTTCTTAATAAGCTTTAAAAAATGAACACATAAAAACTGAATTATGTTTTAAGCCTAAAAGCAAACACAAATCAAACAAAAAGCAGCTGGAGATGTGTTTTGCCAATAGATTATTCTTCCTTTGTATACAGATGTGTGTATGTGTACCATTACACAGAAAACACTGCCAGAATAGATGAATCATTCTAATTATGCTAGGAAGGAAAGTGCAAAACAAAACATAAAATCCTAACCATCAAATACATTAAATAAAACTAATTTACAGACAATTTCACTTTTTTTATTAACTAAAGAGATAATACTCAGACTTCCAGAAGCAGTAACCCTTTTTCTAGCTCAAAATACATCACTACACTGTTTTGGTCATGCTGTAGTATTATCATTACTTATGCACTTATATATATTTATACTTATATATATTCGTATTACTATAGATAATTATATATGTGTATAATATAATTGTATTGTGCATTCCATGAGGGCAATAATCAGGTCAGACTTTATTTCCCTCAACTGTGCATTTTTAGACTTTAACTCAAATAGTAGTACAGTCATTTGATTTTTCAGAAAGTTACTTTGATTCATATCTCAGATGACAAGAATATTTGGAGGCTATTACAAGTCTTTGGATAAAGCAGCAAATACTGTCTTAGTATCATGTCATGTCCCTTCACTTGTATTTTAGTCTTGAAGGAGTAAAATTATATATTTACAATGGCAGTGAAAAAATTTGAGATGAGTTCATTTTTTTTTTCTTCAATCAAAGATGCCACTTACATATAGCAGCAGTAATTGTTTCAGGGTTTTTTACACAATTAGTGACATTATTATTTATGATCAGGCATTTTACACTTCAGAGTGCATGACATGTCTGAGAGTAATAGGGTTCCTGCTTTGAGAGGATTCTAATTCATCATCCCTTAATTGCCTGCTTGGATCAAAGTCAAAACAATTCCCTTCTTACCTGACCAAAGCAGCATTCCTTTTGGCCTTGAACACCTGACTCTCACTTCTCTTTATAACAAAACTCATGTCAATTGAAAAACATTCACCATAAAAAAATAGGGTGAGGAAGTTAAATATGTTGAAATGATTCTTATTAATGTCATTGTTACCACCAATTTCAGGGTTGTAAGGCATTACAAAACACTTTCCTCACACTTTCCTCAGACATCCTAAAAGCCTTGCCTACAGAACTCAAATTAAGATTGATGTGGGCCTGAAATCACATTAAGTGATGAAAAGTAGAGGGTAATACTTAGAAAAAGAATTTTTCTGTGACAAATTCCACAAGTTCCAACTCTGTCACCATGTTTGGCAAAATCCAGTATCTTTGTGTTTTATAAATCAAAAGAAGATTCCCCCCCACCCCCCACCCCTTTGGTTTTTGCTTGTGGGTTGCCTGAACGGGAATTTTGACAATTTTGAAATATTTTGTTTTCAACCAAAAATCTCAAATTGAGGACTGTTTGAGGCATAAAATGAATTAAATTAAAAGTAATATTCTCTAGGAAAGTATAAAAGAAGTTCAACAAATTGTTTATATGCCTGTCTTCAGCAAAGTTGATTTTGGTGTTACATTAGCCTATTGTTCTCTCTCTGCTCAAATTTTTTTCTCTCTTGTGACTGTCCCTTCTGAAGTAACAAAGGCCTTCATCAACTCTCCAGAGTTCTCAGGAGCCCCCAAATCTGTAACATGTCAGTTAGGTCAGCGTTTCTAAGGTTACGAGGACCTCTCACTCCAGTGCTCCCAATAGTCTTTTACAAAAATATAAACCTTTTATTCCATTGCCCAGGGCTTTTCTCAGCTTTTTTTTTTTTTTTTTTTTTTTTTTTTTTTTGCCTCACTGGAAGGCCTTTGTCAAGCTTACTCAGTTTAGATTATTTTGGCTACCATATCTGCTTTTTATATTTCATAAGGAATAAGCCATACACAAAAGTAGTTCATTTATTATTAACTAATAGCCTATCGTGCAATATTGTGCTCAGTAGGCCACCCACTCCGATTCAACGGGAGCCGGGGGGGGACCCACACTGCTTCCACGGGAGGTGAGCCCACCGTCTTCTCTCTGGGCCTGCCCTCAGCCGCGGAGGCTGCAGGCCAGCCCCCCTGTCCCTGTCCGTGTTCGCTCCAGCTCCAGGGGGCCGGCCCGAGCTGGGCATGGCGACGAAGCAAGCATTCTGCCAGGCCGCTCACCCTGCCTGCTCTCAGCGGCTGCCCCTGCCCCCCGGGACTGGGGGACTCCAGCGGGGCTGAGAGGACTGGGTGCTGCCATCTTGTGGCTATGGGCACTGCCATCTTTGTGACAGAGTGATGTCATTTGCATATTACCCTTTTATTAGATAGGATAGACTATTTTAGATTTCTAATGTTATTTTATGCATGATGGCCACTTGATGTCCCTCAAATCATATGACATGATCACTTGGCATGTTTATACAGAACTGGGCACTTATTTTGAGGCTCAGTCTACAAGCTTAAATGTATTATTGTTCTGGTATTCATGGCGATATTAATGACTAATGCAAAAAAAGTAAGCACTCAAAAAACCAGTGAGTCTGTACTGGTGCATGAGACAGAGTGCTCATGGGAGTTTGCTGCATTCGCTGACCCTCATCTACAAAATGTTTCACTTGAACAAGGATGACTTACTAAAATAGAAGTCAGCAAACTAAACTACAGCCTATGTGCCAAAACTGGCTTGGGGCTTATTTTTGTATAGCCCCTGAGATACAAATATTTTTTACACTTGCAAAGGAGAGTGTAAAGAAGAAAAAAAAAAGAATATGAAACAGAGATTGTTAGTGGCTTGAAAAAATTATTTACTCCATCTTTTTTTAAAATATAGTTTTATTGATTTCAAAGAGGAAGGAAGAGGGCAAGAGAGATAGAAACATTAATGATGAGAGAGAATCATTGATTGGCTGCCTCCTGCATGCTCACACTGAGGATCAAGCCCACAACTTGAGCATGTGCCCTGACTGGAAATCTAACCATGACCTCTTGGTTCATAGGTTGATGCTCACCAATGAGCCATGCCAGCTGGGCTACTCTATCTTTTTTATAGAAAAAGTTTGCCTACTTTTGTCTTTAAAAAATGACAGGATCCAAAAGCAATGGAAGGGAAATGGAGTCATCATAACAGACTACACCAGTTCTTTCACTATACAGAAGACACCGAGCCATGAAAAACCTTCCTTATGTTGGACCTTGGTTTACAGAGGCAGAAGTGAACTAGCTGGGCTGTGTGGATTCAAAAAACCAGTTACAGGAGCAAAAAAGGGGACCTTGGAAATTAAGAGAAAGAAAACAAAGGTATGTACCTGAGAAAAAAGTGTGGGTGAGAGCAGGGGGGCGGAGAGAGAAAGAGAGAGAGAGAGAGAGAGAGAGAGAGAGAGAGAGAGAGAGAGAGAGAGAGAGAGAGAACACTGGGTCCTTTGCCTTAAGGGTTTTTATCTGTTTTCTAAAGGCAGGAATTTTAAGGGAGGTCTCAGAACACTCATCAGTATTCCAAGTGTTTCATTTCAGAGTCATGGTCTCCGTTAATTGGTCAGGCTAGGGACAGCAGTCATTAGTCATTGCATCTGGTCCTGATGACCATGGCCTTGCTTTGTCTGGTTTTGCTGCTTTTCTGATCCTGGAGCTGAAAGACAACTGAGGCTTAAATGTTATCTCTAGTTTGATGAAAACTCTATCTCTGGTCAAATAATCATGTTCCTAAGATTTTTTGATGCTGATCAGAACCTCTTTGTCCTGAGGGTTCAATGCTTAAGGGAGTAGTCATTCAAGAGCTTGTATGGGAGTTGTATGAGGTTATTCTCCAGCCCCCTGTTCCTTCTCTAAGAGTCTAAAGCACGTGACTAGTGACTTGCTAGGGGAGGAAAGGCTACCCATTGGGTCAGGGATCTATCCTATAACAGTTGTGTTCTCTAGTTTTTTCTGTTACTAGACACCCAGGACTTTCTGCTCTGGTGACACTCCATACCTGGCCTTCATTCCTGCTCTTACTCATGCTGGTCAAACTGATTACTCTATCACTTATTCATGGTACAAAAATCAACAAGAACTCACTTACTATTATAAACAAACAAACACACACAAACATTGGAAGTAGAATATTATGTTTTTTGATACTCAATTATAAAGTACATTAATTGTACTTTACTGATACTTACTGATTAAAAAACAAAACAACAACAAAAAAGCACTAGGGTCAAACATTCTTTATGTATTTTGAATGAGAAACCCCCAATGAAATTCTCCAGTCCTAAGAAATTTCAGCATCATAACCTAAATCTTCTAAGAAATTTCAGCATCATAACCTAAATCTTCTAAGAAATTTCAGCATCATAACCTAAATCTTCTTATACATTTGTATTTAATTTTATAAACTAAAATATGATACAACACTTCTTTAAAGAATAGAAACCATTTTCCTCAACTATACTCAGTTTAAGGTGAGGTGAAAAGAAGAAAAAATAAAGGAAAGTGAATCACCCAAACAAGAGCTTTTCCAATTTATTAAAAATAAATAAATAAAAACGGAGCTAGCATGATTCAGAAAGTTACAAGAGCAATTCTGAATACAGTTCTCTAAATGTGCACCAGGCGAATGAAACAAATCAGTTCAATAAAAGCAGAAAATCTATTATAAACCACAGCTTGTTATGGGTGTTACAGAAATTTCTTTAGAAAATTTCCTTCCAGTAACTTTTTTCCATTTAGTTACTCTGTCAATATTTATTGCATGCTCATTGGATACAAACTGCATATTATCTAGGGTGGAAACTCAGAAGGAAAAAAAAATGCTCATTGCATACTCTAAGCACGTGGGAAGTTATACAATTGAGCACTCAAAACATATAGTAAATACCTAAAACCAAATAATAATTTTTTGTAAAGATATTTTTCAAATGTAATAAAAATATTTAAACAAATAAGCAGTATAGTTTTTCATTACAGACTACAAAAAACAAAACTAATAGCCAGAGAATGCTCTAAATACTTTCTTTATTCAAATCTAAGTAGATTTAATAGGAAAATATAGATTTTAAATGTCAGATACTTCAGTTACATGGATCCTTCCCAAGGCTTCAGGAGGCCCCTGTCAATGTGATTACATGAATATTTGTATTTATTAGATTTCAAAGGTAAAAAACAAACACTAATAAAAATAATTTAGCCAAATTCATGTGAAACCATCCCCCCTTTGCACGTTGGATTCTTGCAATCACCATTCCCCTCCTGAGTCATGGCATTGGGATGGTCATGCATATCCTTGGAATGGGCTGAAAGGATGTTGAGTTGAGACTTATTGCTTTTGGATTTAGTAGCATATTTTTCTGTGTATATTTCCATAGACAGATGAGTTATTGCTATTTTCCTGTGTTTCCTTTTTTATTAATAACTCAATATTCTGAATTTTGTGTTGTATGAATTTCAATATGGAGATCTTAGAGTTTTCAATATTTTTCTCCTTACTCACTTATTTAAAAAATTAGTTTCTCTGACAATCTAATCAAGAAGGTAGAGAAGCCCGTTTATTCCTCTCCTCCTCTTACCTGAAAGTGATGATACTGTCTTCTAAACCATTGGAGAAAGTTTGTCTATTTTCCTGTCATACTGCTTGGAAAATTAGAGTAGCCAACTAAAAGTTGAGAATGGCCTGAAATTGATTAACCTGTTTCCCTTCCAATTTTCCCATATCATAATTGACTGTATTATATGTTATTATAAACATGATATTTGTGTGTGGAAGGCAACTTAAATCGATACATTAGGGTACTCAATATTTGAAGAAGCTTTGGAATTCATAATGCACGCGTGGTTATGGAATGATTTGAACTGTTGTTCTTGACATGTGTCTTATTTTGAGGGGAGATGTTTTTGTTTGTAGTTAGTATGCAGATATTAGAAAAAAAATTTCTTCAGCAAAATGACTGGTGCTCAAGAGCTCTGTTTACTCAGAGGGACTGTACAGGAGCCGTGACCTCCGCATGATCCGATGGCCAGGCACATCAGAGCAGCACTCAAACGCCCTGCTTGGTCCCGTGCGGCCCTCTTTGCCCAGTGCCCTTTGTTTGTGGAGAACTCTTACCTGACCCCTGCGGGCTGGTCCTGCCTTCAGAAGATCATGGCACCAAACTTGAGTGACATTCTCAGTGTCTATGGAAAGTGATAGGGTATATTTTAAAAATTACTTTTATGTTTGCAACAGCATGGATGGAACTGGAGAGAGTGTCTATGGAAAGAGATAGGGTATATTTTAAAAATTACTTTTACATTTGCAACAGCATGGATGGAACTGGAGAGCATTATGCGAAGCGAAATAAGCCAGGCGGAGAAAGATAAATATCACATGATCTCACTCATGTGTGGGATATAATAATCAACACAATTTGATGAACAAGAATAGCTTGATCTAGAGACAAATGGTGGGGGTGTTTAGAGAGCAACCAAAGGACTTATATGCATGCATATTAGCATAAACAATGGACACAGACACTGGGGCAGTGGGGGCTTGCCCGGTCTGGGAAGGGATGGGGGGGTCAATGGGGGGAAAAGGAGACATATGTAAAACTTTAGACAATGCAAAAATAATAAGATAAATAAATAAAAATTATTTTATGAATGTGTGCTTAGGCTAATAAATGTTTGTATGTTTGACAGAATATTGTTATTTTGTAAAGTACCACCCAATATTGAAGTTGTTGCAGGGAGATGCAAATTCATCATTCACCTTTAGTTATCTGAGGTTACTGTATTTACTAAAAAAGAAAATAATACTTTTTTGTGTAGTTGAGAGAGAGAAAGAGAGAGAGAGAGAGAGAGAGAGAGAGAGAGAGAGAGAGAGACTGACAGAGAGAGGTGAACTTGGTTTGTCTGAAATTTTTCAAAGGAGTAGAGGTAAAGGAGAAAATTATATTAGTTCAGTTCTACTTTCTCAATCGCAGTTCCCATTCTCAACAACTGTAGTAATTCAAATGGAATCAAAGCAGCAGGTTCTCTTTTAATTCTTTCTGTATGGTCTATGATGGTGAGGATGCTTTCATAATAATTTTTATCTCTATGGCTTAACACAATGTCTGGTACATAATAAATACCCAATAAATGTCTGGTACATCAAAATGTGAATGAGTATATGATATTTTCCAGTTTTCAAAATGTATAATAACATATCTTATTTCTCCAATAATTTCTCATTTAAGTAACTTTATTTAAACAGAAAACAATATGAGGAGATAATTATTATATTATTTCAAAATTTATAAACTAGGCTTAACCTCTGTGCCTTATTTTTCTCATATTTAAAATAGAACTAATAGAGTATTATGCTAAGCGAAATAAGTCAGTAAGAGAAAGATAAGTATCACATGATCTCACTCATATGTGAAATCTAAAGAACAAAATAAACTAATGAACAAACTAATAACCCATGGACACAGACAATAATGTTGTGAGGGCTTGTGGGTGTGGTGGGGAGCAGGTTCAGGGTGGAAGGAGTCAATGGGGAAAATGGGGGACATCTGTAATACTTTCAACAATAAAGATAAATGAAAAACAAACAAAAAAACAGAACTAATAGTGTTTGGATTATAGGTGTGCTCTGCATGGATTAAATAGATGTGAATCATGTCAAACTGTGTCTGCCACATGATAAGCACTCAATAAATCTTAATTATTATAATCCCATTTTGTCAATATGAAATATTGCTCAAATGTAATGGTAAAGCTACATTTATTAAAGCTGATTTGTTTTATGTTGCTTTCAATCTTTTAATCTCTTTAAAAGCACTGTCAAATTTTCTCGCATGTAAAACTGCCACACACACAAATATTTAAACACAGTTAAGAAGATCAGAATAACATAATTAATATTACTGATTTAATAATATACTCAAATCTGTATTTTATAAGCTGAGGGTATTCTTTATTCCAAATACCTGTAGAACATTTATGAAATTTTATTATTTTGCAGGCCACAAAGAAATTATCAATAAACTCGGGGTCCAGTATAGGAATTCGTGCACCTTGAAAGGAACTGTGGGCTGCGAGGCTGCAGTGGGCACAGGGGTGGATCTCTGCACATCCTCCGTGCCCCTGCCTGGCCCCTCCCACCATGGCCCCTGGTCCCCTCTCTCCCAGCAGCCCTGCTACCACCACTGTCGCTCCCATGCACTGACAGCACTGGCCCCGCTTGCACCTGCTGATGGCATGGAGCGATTGGGACTGGCGCCCTCAATGGGTGCGAGCAGAGGCTGGTGCCCCAATTGCCCCTCAGGAGCAGGGAAAGGCCGGAGAAGCCCTAAAGGGAGATCAGGGCCGGCAGCCACCACTCACACCTGCTGATGGTGCCGAGCAATTGGGACTGGTGCCAGGCACCAGCAGCGGGTGCAAGCGGCAGCGCCAGCAGCGGGTGTGAGCGGAGCTGGTGCTGGAAGCAGGTGTGAGCACTGGGCAGGACTACAGGGCGTGGGAGCAAAGAATTTTCAGTAACCACCAGAGGCTCTCCCTGATGACAGTGACCAGAGCCCCACCTTGGTCTGGCACCCCTGCTCTCTTGCTCCACCATCCCACTGTGGCCAATGCCCACCATGTTCTGCACTCTACTGCCTGCTGCTGACACCTGCTATGTTCCACTTGAGCCCCCTATTGATCAGTGCATATCATAGTGACCTGTTGTTTAGTTGTTCTGCCGTTTGGTTTATTTGCATATTAGGGTTCTATATATATATATATATATATATATATATATATATATATATATATATAGAGAGAGAGAGAGAGAGAGAGAGAGAGAGAGAGAGAGAGAGAGAGAGATTTCAAAAATAGAAATTGCAGGGGTTTCATTCTAGGATCACCAAACTAGACAACTGGCAGTTAATACATTTTGAAATTTCCAAAACAGAAAAAAAGCATTTTCTTAAAAACATAGTTGAAAAGGAAATGAGAGGTGTAATTATACTCCACTTAGAAAATAATTAGAGCACAATACTATATTTTATGTTATAGTGTTCAACTGATACTGTACTTGGCAGAAAATGTGGTGTGCCCTAAGTGTCCCCACAGTTTTGCAAGTAAAAGAAAAATAGTAAACTGAGTCATTACCTCAAGAATTTAGAAATATGGTGCAGAAGAAAGTAAAAGGTAGGAATCAAAATTATAAATGACAGAAACTAATCAATTAGTAAACAAGGAAGCTGGCATACTTACTATTGGTGATATTTTAAGATTTTTTTTGAAGAAACAAATATCATTCCATCTACCTCGAAGGGATAATTAAGACAAAAAAGAAAATTGTAAAGAGATAATAGTGGAAATAAGAACAGTATTTTTTTTTTAAGAAAAGCAATTGAAAAAGAGGAAATAAACACAGATGTTTGAAACATTTTAAAAATAGGAGATAGTAATCTTCAGGCTTATCCAGTAATATACTTTAAAATCTAGAAAAAAAAATGATTTTGGTATGAAATACAAATCAATAAAGCCAGCTATGAACTAGAACACCTAAAAACTCAAATACAGAAAATTACATTAAAGAACTATTTCCAAGAAATGCCAATTTTCTTTCAAAAGTTAAAGGACCAACTAACTTCTGCTATATTTTAAATGTTTAAAAGCATGGAAAACGTAGATTTTTTAAAAAAAGTTCATGTTTTAAGTCAGTATACTTATGGAAATATGTGAGCATATATATAGTAGGAGAAGATATATGTGTGTACTTGTTTTATCTTTTCCTGTGGGAGGATTTTCTAAACATAATGTAAAAGAAAGAAAATATATGAAGCTTGTAAAAAAAAAGGCAAATAGATAACAAAAATTTGGGAAATAATTTATGATGTGTATATTTTTATTTTATAAGGAGCTTTCCAATTACTAGGAAATAATTAAACACCACAATTTAGAAAATAGGCAAGAGACATGATAAAGCACTTTACAAAAGAAGAAAAACAGAGCCAATTAAAATATGGATTAAACCTCAGTAGTAATTAAACAACTCTAAATTTTTACGAAATCAGCAGAGACAATGGAAATGACACCTTTCTATCACCTCTTTTCTTGTTGCTGGCTTTTCTCTACTTGCTCTTGCACTGAGATTTCCCCCCATTCACACACAATTTCTTCATAATTATAAAAACTTTCATAATCTGTTCTCTTTTACCTTAATTTTATGGTGGGCTCATATTCTTTGTATGAATCTTTGAATCTGTACACCTAATGTTTTCCTGTTTTCTTTCTTATAGTTTCTAATTTAACTGAACAACCAAAACATTATTTTAACCTGTTATAGAGATTAATAATACTGTGAACCCCCTATGGTGCAATCACATACACATTATATTGGCATATATATGAAATTTGGAAGCAAGACAAAGTCTCATGCCCTGCTGGTGGGAGCACGATTGAGACAACTGTTTTTTTAGAACAATATAGTAATATCTGAAAGCTTTTACATATGTGACAAGAAGACATTTACAAGAATGTATGCTGCAGCACTCTTAAATGTCAATGACAAATATGCAAAATAACGTCTACCTACAAAAGAATGAACAAATAACTTATGGTATAGTCATAGAATATTATATAGCAGATACAATAAATGAGGGATATCTATTAATAACACCATATATACTTAATATATTTTATTGATTTCAGAGAGGAAGGGAGAGGGTGAGAGAGTTAGAAACATCAATGATGAGAAAGAATCATTGATCAGCTGCCTCCTGCATGCCCCCCACTGGGATTGAGCCTGCAACCCGGGCATGTGCCCTGACCTGCAATGGAACGGCGACCTTATGGTTCATAGGTTGATGCTCAACCACTGAGCCATGCTGGCTGGACCCAACATATATATTTTAAGCAAAAAAAAAAAGTTCATGTGCCAAAGGGTATTAGAGTACAATATAATTTATATAAAAGTTTTAAGCAAGCATAATACTATCATATGTTTCATATATATATATATATATATATATATATATGTATATATATATATATGTATGTATATATATATATATATATATATATATATATATATATATATAACCATTTAAAAGAAAATATTAAACACTTTTTATTCATGTGGAAGAGGAATAGCAGTTTTACCCAATGTACATGGAACTTCAGGGCCTGGCAAATTCTTTTGGGAGATTCAGGTTCTATATTCAAGCAGATAGAGATACAGCTCTTGATCACTTACTACTTATAGTCTAAATCATAGTTCAGATCACAATGTTTATTCAACTAATAAATAAAATTAAAAATAGTAGCTCTGACAGATGTAATTCAGTATGCATTAATTTGCACCAGGCTAGAGTAGGGTGACTTTCACATATGGGGGGGCTTCTTTCTCCTTAGCTCTTCCTTTAAAGGATCCACTCCAACATGCATTTTCTTTTATTGAAGACTCATAATTCCTTAAGGCAATTCATTTGCATCTGATTTAAAATGGAAATTAAGAAAAATACAAGTTCTTTTCTATTACCTAAGAGTAGTCCGGTAGCAAATCTCTGCAGCTAGAAGTTTATACTGGTGGACTATTTTAGCTCCTGATAGGAATGTTTCCAGAAATATGATCAAACACTGTGCATTTGTTATAATCAAAGATCTCATTGGAAGTGGACAGCAAAATCATCGCTGCTTGTTTATTACAGCTTCAGTCCAGAAATGAACCACTATATTTTTCAGCGCCCCTATATTAAGGTGACCAGACGTCCCGCTTTTGGCGGGACAGTCCCGATTTTTAACAATTTGTCCCACGTCCCGTGGCATTTTTAAAAAGTCCCGATTTTTGGAAAGAATGCAGGACAAGCTAGGGAACTGCGGGAGAAGGGAAGATACGGTTTTCGGCGGCCATGTGGCTATTTAGCCAGGATATGAGTTTTATATTATTTTTGTTAATTTTATAATGTTAAACTTTAATAATAACAAATAATTGTTGAGAACTGATTATCGAGAACTGCTTATCAAAGTTCGCATTGTTGATCAGTTGTTAGAATTCGACCACCATTGTTTGGACTTAATGAACAATGGCATTTTTTGGGATTGGCAACGACGAAAACATTTTGTAACTGTCTCTCAGACGATACACATCGTACTGCGTGCTAGTAAGCTAGTTAAACAAGTGATGCCATTACAAATCAGCTATTCAGATAATTTAGGTAAGTAATTTATTTATTTATTTCATAAATACATAAATTTTCTTGAATTTAGCAGACAGTACTCGTATTATTTATATTTTATAGTGGCGGCAAAAAGTCTAGCGCCCGCCTTGAAAGTGACACTTACGACTTACGTTACGGCAAATTCAGAGGAAAAATAATACAAGTTAGTATTGTTATTATTTAGAAAGAAATATAGGATTTAAATAATTTTTAAAATATAGTTACTTTATAACAATCAAATTAATTTAATTTATAAACTAACAATAAAATGTGTTTATGTAATTATGTACCTACTTACTGTGTTTTTAAGTAATATGTATATAACTAGTAGCCCGTTTGCACGAAGATTCGTGCAATAGACCTTTATTCACCTGGCTGCCTGCACCAGTTTTCTGCCGGCACCGGGGACCCAGGCCTTGGCTGTGGCCACCGCCTTCTGCCTTCTTTCAGGGTCGGGGCTTGGCCCCGGGCGGTGGCCTTGGGCTCGGCCGCACCCAGCATCCCTGCTAAGGATTGAAGGAGCCGACCCCCAGTGGTTTCCTGCGATCCGTGCAGGCTCCCTGCTGGTGCCCAAGGCCGGGAAAGCCTCTGCCCGAGGCTTTCCCGGCCTTGGGCTCCGCCACACCCCAACATCCCTGCAACGGTTTCCTGGTGGGCGTGGTTGGTGGGTGTGGCTTGGTTGGTGGGCGTGGCTTGGGCATAGCAAAGGTGCGGTCAATTTGCATATTTGTCTATTATAAGGTAAGATATTTATAATATAATTTTAAATTATTTTTTTTAGATTTTTAACATAATGAGTAAGAAAAGAGGATGCAAATTCAACGATGATCTAAGAAGTGAATTTCCTTTTATTAAAAAAACCAAAAGCGATTACAATATAGACCAAATTTTTAATCAAGAACCCCCACCCCGGGCCGAAACCGGTTTGGCTCAGTGGATAGAGCGTTGGCCTGGGGACTCAAGGGTCCCAGATTCGATTCAGGTCAAGGGCATGTACCTTGGTTTCAGGCACATCCCCAGTGGGGGGTGTGCAGGAGGCAGCTGATCGATGTTTCTCTCTCATCGATGTTTCTAACTCTCTATCCCTCTCTCTTCCTCTCTGTAAAAAATCAATAAAATATATTTAAAAAAAAGAACAGCCCCCCCCCCCCGCCCCCTGGTCAACAATGGTGTCCTGCTTTACCAATGTTAAAATCTGGTCAGCTTACCCTGTATATTTCTATGATATGTGGAAATATAGCATTTTGATTCTACTTTATATTTCTATGGTATCTTAGCACTCGTGCTCTGGGTTGGGCTCTATACTCTATTACACAATAAAGTCATATTTCCCTTGTTAGCTTGGATACCAGGAAATTGAAACTAATTTGCGAGTTCCAATACAATAGTTTCTGATGAGCTACCCCTTGGTATTTATTTCTTAGTGTAACCATTTTTAGTTCCCCAAGCTCACCTCTTCCAATCTGAGCCCTCACTCATTAAAGTCTAAATTCACTTTTCTGTGTCCGGTTTTTGACTGTGCCAAGCTTTCTTTGGCCTTTACACATGCTCTTCGTTTCCAAGATCACCCCCACACACTTCCTCCTCCTCCTCCTCTACTGTTTAATTGCACTCCTCCTTTGCGAGTCGCTTTAGAGGTCAATTATCTTTTGACCTGTTAACCAATTGTTCGTCTGTGTTCTTCTCCTACCACACCTGACCAAATGCTCCCCAAATCCTACACTATCACAGTCCTTGTGTTACTGTATTTTAATTATTTGTTCATATGACTTGTACTCATTATACCATCAGCTCCATGAAAATGACTTTGTACATTTTGCTTATCACTACATCCTCCAAAATTATATATGCTCAATTAACTTTACTTGAGTGAATGCATATATACTTACTGTCCCAAAAATATTAGAAATAATTTAATTTAGAATCTTGAAGTATTGTCTGAATTTGAGTCTCAGATAGTAATCATGTATTCCAATCAAAGTATCACAGTTTAAAAATTGTTCATTGAATATTTTCTTTTCCTATGTTCTTCATATAATGTCCTAACTTTCTGCTATGTTTTAATTGCATGAAGTTGAAGGCCAGAAATATATGGGAAATTTTATTGGTTGGATTACTATGCTGGATTTATTCAATTTTATTTTACTTAACTGTGGTATAAACAGTTTCAATTAGCACACTGGCACTAATAAAATCCTTTGTCAATATATTATAGCAATATTCTAAGCATGAATGCACTTTAGTAGGGACACAAATCATTAGTAATAAAGTGGTCCTTTGACAGATTTTTTAAAAAACCTAAACTGAATGAGCTCACATGCATTTGGCTTATCAAGTGGAGATTTGAGACGTGTTGCACCATCAGTCAGGTTACAGATTTCAGAAATCAGTAGTTGCCCCAAACTCTTCTGAACATAAAAATGTGAATTATGTGATGAGATTATTTTTCTTTTCTAGTTATGGATTAAAACATCAACATTTTCATTTTTAGGAAGTGACACTTTAGCAAAATTATAGAAATTAAATATATATTTTTAAGTTGATGCTCTTATTTATTAGATGAGATGAGAAATATAAAAACTCAATTACTGAAGTTATTCACTCAAGGTGCTAGCTTGTAAATGACACGAATGCACCTTGTATCCAAAAGTTATGACTTATAGTGACCTATATCAAAATATAAGTCCTTGTATGGATTATCTTCCTGCCTCTTGTCTCCTTTATCCCCTCCTGCAGAAAGACCTGTACTCAGACCTCTGTCCCTGAGGCATGTCAGCTGAAACCATCTGGGCATAATAACATACTATGCTATGCTGCACTGAAGCAGGATTAATCATTAAATAAAATCTTCATGAGATGAGGACTGTTCTCTTGCAGAGGGATAAGAATTATTGCATGCTAATCTCATTGCAGAATATAAAGTAATTGTAATTAAAATTTTCTGAGTCAATAAAAACCTTGGATTAGATACTTCCAAGGAGGCAGTGTTGTTTGTTTCACTTTCATACAGGGAGTGATTTAAACAAATAGAGATCAAAGTAGAGAGAAGTGGAAGGTTCTGACACTCTCAGGATCAGAAAATTAGCTCAGTATTATTTTACTTAGAAGGATGATATTGTAGCACTTGAAAAGATTCTATTATTTGAGCATTGTGAAATGCTATAAGCATATTTAAAAAATTAATTTGCTTAGCAATTCCTACAATTTAAAAATAAAGATGAGCTTTAATGGAGCCTGAATACAAATCATTATGAAATCTGGATTATTTTGAATGAAAGAGATTTTTCTATACTAAAGTCTTTGTCTTTCATCATTGTGTTTACTTACATACTTTAATCCTTTCTTATTTTTCCACTCACTCACCTAAAGAAGCAAATTTGTGCTATAATTTTTCCACCCTTGTGAACAGTAAAAATGTGCTCAAGATTTCCTCTCCAAACTCCCAGAGGGGTAAAATATGAATGAGGACTCACTCATTTCTGACTCTGTTAGCTACTCTCATTAACTGGGAGTTGTTTAAACCCTGACTGAAGAGCTCAGTTGGTTAGAGCGCTGTCCCAGTACACCAAGGTTGTGGGTTTGATTCCCAGTTACAAATAAGAGTCAACCAGTGCAAATAAGTAGAACAACAAATTGATGTCTCTCTCTCTTCCTCTCTCTCATAATCAATAAATAAAATTTAAAAACAAAACAAAAAACTTACAATGATTTGTTTAAAGGAGGAAGGGAAGGAGAAGGACATAACTACAGAGGGAGCACGTGGTTGATGTGGGGATGATTAGTTTGATTTTGCTGTATATATTTCTTAGTCCTCTAAAAGTATTTTTTTTTTGCATTAAATCAAGTCAGTTTAAATTAATTTTATTTTGAGATTTGAGAATGTCTGTCTAACCTAAGGCAATTATAGGTATATTTCCTTGGCTCGTGCAAAAAAAAAAATTAACACCAGTGAGGTTACAACTTATGCAGCATCACTGTACAGGTTCAAATCATAGCTGTGAAATGAGTGTAATGATGCTATTGGAATGTTTAAGGATTGAATGAGATAATGCAGCTAAAGCAGTCAATATGGTGACTGGCACACAGTAGGCACTGAACAAACCCAGCTATTAAGACTTTTTTCCACCGTTATTTAACTTTTCAGAACCACTGGCTGAGATAATATTGCCCTTTGAAAATTAATTATGGTACAAAAATTTATCAAATGAAAAAAGCCTCAAAATGTAAAGACTGTAGCTTTGAATGAAGATGATGCATATTTTTAATCCACTCCCACACCTCGAGCCTCATTAAATACTACAAAATATGAATAAAACACAAAGAATCAAACTTTATATTCATAGAGAAAAAAATTATAAAAATCTAAATCCCTTATAATGAAGAATATCTATCCAACAGGTAAATTGGGATAAAACAAGAAGCTGGCACAGATCTCCTTAAAACCAGGAAGGATATAGACTTAGCTAAAAGGAATGTTCAGCCTTGACATGCTCTTCTAATGAGCTTTCATTAGAGTGGTAAGATCTTGAATGGACAAGACATTCCCTGATGGGAAGTGTCATTGGTTCCTCCCACTCAGCCTTGCAGAACAGGCAGGAGGTGGAGCTAGAAGAGCTGGAAGCTCTTCATCGACCTGTGAACCAGGAAGTTGGTCAGGCTTCAATTCTGGTCAGGGCACATGCCAGGGTTGTAGGCTCAGTCCCCAGTGGGGGGCATGCTGGAGGCAACTGATCAGTGATCCTCTATCATCATTGATGTTTCTATCTCTCTCTCCCTCTCCCTTCCCTCTGAAATCAATTAAAAGGTTTTATTGTCAGTCTATGATGACTGCTTGCTGAGGGAGTATATGAGACTAAAAGTTGAATGGAACAGTGAAACAGTTCACGCCCCCTTCTCTACAGAGCGCTGTTAGAATACTTCAACACACCGCTGGCTAGCTCTCAGTTGTAGAGTATAACCAAAAAGGAAGAGGCTTTTGAAGCCCAGGACTACATATGGATAGAAGAGGACAAAAACACAAGCAAACATCAGATGAATATCTAATGTAAAGTGGGAAAGCGCAAAAAGAGAAATTATTAATACTTTCAAGTAAATATACATGTTTTCAATGATGAGAATGCTTTATATGTCAACATATATTTCGATTTCACCCTCATCTATATCTATATCTATCTATCGATAGATGGATAGATAGATAGATAGATAGATAGATAGATAGATAGATATAATATGCAAATTAGGCCAGGACGCCATAATGGGTCACGACCAGACAGGAGGAGGTTGCATGCGCAGTTGAAGCCCGGAGCCGAGATGGAGACAGAGACAGGGGGAGACAGGGGGCCGGAGGCGCAGTGGCTCCTGGCCCAGAGTGGACACAGGTAGGGAGGCTGGGGAGGCCTGGGGCAGAAGTTAGGTGCAGGTCCCGGCTGCCTGTGGTGCCAGTCAGGCCTGACTTCCAAGGCAGCCAGTGCTGCTTGAGTCAGGCACGGGTCCCAGCTGCCCACGGTGCTGGTCCAGCCTGACTCCCGTGGCGGCCCATGGGGTGCCTCCTCATGCAATTTCAACTGCGTACTGGGCCTCTAGTCTTTAAATAAGAGTTTAGCTCTACATAGAATTACACACTGAAAATATTTTAATTTCACACTTGGAAGATATTAATTTCTTTTAACCTGGCGTCTGAGTATTACGGATGAAAAGTCTACTGACAGTCTAATTGGCAGGAACATTTTTTGTTATATCTGTAAGTCAAATTTGCCACTTTGAAGTTTTTCCCTGTGGCTTTAATGAACTGTGGTTTCATTACCTAGTGTCTAGGTGAGATTAGGTATGACCCTTCCAAGTTATCTTCCTTTGGTCCCATTTTCAGTTCCTACTTGTGAAAACTGTGCTGCCCCATTTATTTTTCTATTTTCTCTTTTTAAAAATTACATTACGTTGATGTTGGAACTTTTCTCTATCTTCTGACTCTCCTCCTTTCTCTTCTCTATTTTCTAATTCTCTGTCTTCCTCCCAGGCCATTCTTTAGATATCTCTTCCAGTTTACTAATCTTATTTTCCAGGAATGTTAATCTGACTACTTGCCATAACTCCCCTGACCATGGCTATATCACTTGTTTGTAGATGGTTCAGTACAACTTTATTTTTTCCTTACGGCCTCTTTGCCTCATAATTTCAGTCTCTCTCATTGAAAATTTCAGGCATACTTACCTTTAAATTCATTCAGATTATTTTATTCTCTAGTATTTAGGCCATAAATACTCTCAAAGATTGCATCTGCTGATTTTTTCCTGTGTGGTTTGTGATTTTCTATGTTGCGTTTATTTTGTCTTAACCATTTTTTTGTGAGAGGAGGCGACTTGGATTTTAGAGTCTCCTATAAAGAGCAATTTTGTCTCTCTGAGACCTTACAGTTTTAATCTGTTCATACCAATTTTTATATTGAAGTCTCAGCTCAGTCTTCTTATACATTAGGAATAAGGTATGGCCAGTCTTCTGATTTCAGAGTGAACCTCTCTTAGAGACACCACGTACATTTGTGCAGACTGTACCCTGGACAAGAGAACCCAGCTGAGGGGTTACTGGCAGCAGAAACTCAGTGTTATGTCACTAACCAAGCTATGTGTCCTGATGTGGGAAGGCATTCACCTAGAGAAGGATGGGTACATTACTTTTTTTTTTTTTAATTTGTATAAAGACTATTATGGCCTAGATTTAGCCCTGTTCCTCATTCACCCATGACCCCAAGAAGATTTTTAGTTTACTTACTGCTTTCCTGGGCTAGCAAATATTGTGTGTTCCAACACATTGAACAAGCGAAATAGCCCTTTGCGTGTGCCAATTTAAAGCAGAAAGCTAAGTTCCAGCTTGCAACTTGTACAGGCAAAACATAACTACATTGGCCCCTGCATGGCCATTTCAATCCCAGCATGCAGTTTTAAGGCCTATATGTGGGATGATACCCTGGGAGTCATTTACTATCAAATACTACTCACTGCTCTGTCTTTGTGTTGCCTCTGGTACTTGAGAATTTCGTTTTCTTATAATTTTTTAAATTATTTGTTATGTTTATCCAAGATTTCTATTTGTTTGGAAAGGAAAAACTGAAAAAGCAAAATTTTATAGTTTTTGTACACATCAGTGGCTGCTCCTTCTCAGTCTCTTTTTAGTTAATTATAAAATGTTGACATTATTCTAACTTGGTCCTAATCTTTAGATCTGGATTATTCTGTGGTTATCGTTTTTCTATGTGAACAAACAATAGGGTTATTGTAATTATTTTCAAGATTCCATTATTTTCAAGGCTGTGATGATTCTCAGTGCTCACTTGTTTCCTGGAGAGAGGTTGTGCCCCCAACAGGAAGGCATGGAGCCTGCAGGGGCATGTTTGGTGATTACCTGAGCGCTCTTGTGCTTAATCATATCTCCCTAGAGACATAACTTCTAAAGTGTGCTTCAGCTATTTTACTCTTTCCTTCACATCTAATATATGTACTGCTGTTGTACAAACTATGTTTTCTTTTGCAAAGAAAAGTATTGCAAAAAATACAGAAGAGTTTTTAAAAATCAAATACATAAAAATAAATAAATATGTAAAGTTGATATCCATCCCAAGGATATAACTATTGTTGGCATTTGTTGACTATCATTTTCAACACTATGCATATATTGAAAGGACTAAATAGATGGATGAAAATTTTTAAATTTATTATAAACACTAGAGGCCCAGTGCATGAAATTCGAGCACGGGGGTGTGTGTCCCTCAGCCCAGCTGCACCCTCTCCAATCTGGGACCCCTTGAGGGATATCCGATTGCCAGTTTAGGCCCAATCCCCTAAATGGGCAGTCGAACATCCCTCTCACAATCCAGGAATTCTGGCTCCCAACCGCTCGCCTGCCTGCCTGTCTGATTGCCCCTAACTGCTTCTGCCTGCCAGCCTGATTACCCCTTAACCACTCCCCTGCCAGCCTAATTGATACCTAACTGCTCCCCTGCCAACCCGATTGCCCCCAACTGCCCTCCCATGCAGGCCTTGTCCCTCCCAACTGCCCTCCCCTGCAGGCCTGGTCACCCCTAACTGCCCTTGCCTGTAGGCCTGGTCACACACCCCCAACTGCCCTCCCCTGAAGGCCTGGTCTCCCCTAACTGCCCTCCCCTGAAGGCCTTATCCCTCCCAACTGCCCTCCACTGCAGGCCTTGTCCCTCCCAACTGCCCTCCTCTGCCGGCCCGGTCCCCCCCAACTGCCCTCCCCTGCAGGCCTGGGTCCCCCCAACTGCCCTCCCTTGCAGGCCTGGTTCCTCCCAACTGCCCTCCCCTGTAGCCTGGTACCCCCCAACTGCCCACCCCTGCTGGCCATCGTGTGGCAGCCATATTGTGTCCACATGGGGGCAGCCATCTTTGCCCACATGGGGGTGGCCATCTTGTGTGTTGGAGTGATGGTCAATTTGCATATTACTCTTTTAATAGATAGGATGCTTTAAGTCTGCCATATTTAATAAAATTTAAGTGTGTTTGAGTTTCAAAGAAACAACTGAAGAATAATTAAGTCAACCAAAATCATTTCCGAATGGGTTATCTATCTATATCTATATCTATATCTATATCTATATCTATATCTATATCTATATCTATATCTATATCTATATCTATATCTATATCTATCTATGTCTTCCATAATCTATATCTTCCAAACACCCACAGAATGTATCTGTGTACCCATTGAGTAATCTACTCATAGACAGATTTTCTGAAATATATTTTACCTGCATTCAGAAAAGGAAGTAGCTGTAGCATCCTCTCATACAAGGGCCTGTAAGCAACTCAAACTTAAATTTCCAAATGAAACTCTGTTCTCCACCCAAACCTGCTCTTCTTACCATCTGCCCACCTCTAAAATAGTAACTTCAACCTGTGACGTGTTCAGGCCAAAACCTTTAGGCATCTTTGTCTCCTTACTTTCCCTTATACTCTAAATTCAAACTATTAGCAAATTCTGTCAGTTCTATTTTGTGAATATTCTTTGAATGAATTCCCAAGCTAGCAATATGTAGTATGACACTGTCCATGGTACTGGGAAGCAGCAGCCAGCAGAAGCTCCCAGTTATTCGCGATATGAGGCGGGTAAACAACCAGTAATCTATGATATATCGTGTTGCCAGTGTTTTTTGAATATTGCTTTTTGTGTTTTTGCATTTCATTATGTTTGCACAATACCTAGATATGTCTCCTGCTTCTGGTGAGAAGATGGCGGCAAATACTCTTGAGAAGGAACTCAAGATAATTGGCTAACTGTAGGCTAATAAAAGTATTCTGAGCATGTTTAAGTTAGGCTAAGCTATGCCATTCCATAGGTTAAGTGTATTAAATGCATTTTGACTTATAATATTTTCAATTTACAATGGGTTTATTGGGACATAACCCCATCATAAGCTGAGGAGCATCTATATAAGTATACAAAAACTGGTACTCATAATGCATAGCAGTCCTGTATGTAAACTAAAAATCGAATTGCATTAAGAAACAAATGGATTAAAAAACTGTGTATGCTCATACCATGGAATACCAACAAGCAATAAAATATTGACTTATGCAACAATATGTGTGAACCTGAAAATAATTAAGCTGAGTGAAAGGACATAAAATCAAGATTCCACCCATATAAAACCATGAAAAGCAACTAGATCTACAGGGACAGAAGATCAGTATTGCCCAGGAATGGAGTAGGACAGGGACTGTAATGAGGCATGAAGAAACTTTTGAGGATGATAAATATGTTCCTTATTTTGATTATGATGATGCTTTACCAGATGTATCCATATATCAAAATTTATCAAATTTTATACTTTAGCTATGTGCAGTTTTTTGTATATCAATTATTTTTCAGTAAAGCAGTTAAACAAAAACTATTTGGGAAAATAGTTATGTTAATTGATGGTTTCTCTTAACTAGGCCTGGGTATTCATCTTCTTAAGGTACACAGAATTACCATGTATAAAACACCAGAAAGAATAGAGGGGAAGAACTGAAAAATGCAAACTTAAGTTGTGGTGGTAATTAAATTTTTACTCAAGAACTAAAAACAACAGATGGTAAATAGTCTACGCTTACATATGAAAATTGTTTATAAATATCATGGTGGAGATTTAGAAAAGCATGATGACTCTCCTAAGAGTTTTGCATTTCTGCCAAAGGCCCTTAGGAAAACTCTAGAGGGGATTTGGGTAAAATAAATCTACTAAGGGGAATAGATGAAATGGTGTCTCATTTTTCTTTTCAGCTGCATGATTCTTACTGCCCACTTTCATTGAATCATTGAGAGCTGCTGTACACTGAACACAGATGAAGTCACATTCATAAAAGGGAATTCAAGGCAGGAAGTGATAAAGGAATGAAAAGGATATACATATGGCACTTAACTTTCCTTTTCTGAACAAATTCTTTCTTAAAAAAAAGAGTTGGTGGATATTCACATCTCTATATTTTCAGGATAGTCTTCATCTTTAAACTCTAATTAGAGGCTAAGGGATTATTTTAGTCTTACAATTTGAAACAAGAAATTTTCTTTTTCCTTTTTTTTTGTGGGCACACAGAAAGTTGACATTTTAAAAAAAAATTCTCTAGCAATGATGAACAAGGATTTCTTTTTACAATATTTTATTATTGATATTTGTAGGTAGGAAGAGAGAATTGTATATTTGTCTCAAATTATCCTAATGGTATATAATGTTTTGGGAAAAGAGATATATAATGAAAGATTTAAAATCTGCAACTATAAGGCAAAGGGTACATCAAGTAATTTTCAAATATGTGCTCATGTGTTTGTCTTTACCAAAGATGGGACAATGGTGAAACTATATAATGAAGAATGTATATTATATACATAGGACATTTTCTGGTTCTCAGTATTATTCTCTTATGAAATGTATTCTGGAGGCAAGGAAAGTTGGGGTAGAATCTTATTTGAGCATTTTCAGGGGAGTACATTCAGAAAGTTTGTGGAGGGAATTAATCCTCCTCCATTACTTGTGTGAAATCCAGTCAAAATATGAAAAAAAAAATCCCTTCATACTAATAGCTTATTTTGTGACATTTTGTGCTTTTCTCTAAGGGCAAGACTGTATAGACGAGGTTAAGAACAAGAGTTCCAAAAAATGTCTGCATGTATTTATTTTTATTGATTAATTCTACAATGTAATAAAGCTTTTAAATCTATACATTTGGAATTGTATTTACCTCAAGGAAGATCACATGTCATATCTGTGATTAGTTTATATATTATTCAGTTGTGTCCTTTCCTTAGTAACATAATAGGCCACATTTTAATTCTCCTTTTCCATTCTTTTTTCAGTGTTTCTTTGATAATTTTTATTTTTATAACATTTTCTTTGCATCATGGAAGAAATTTCTCTGTATTATTCCCATTATTCATTTTTCATCATTTAGTTCCACTGCTTCCGAAGATGATTTTTAATTCTGTTATTGGGTTTTTAGATTTTTATTTTATTTTTAAATTTAAAAAATTTTGCTAGCTGTTTTTCAGGTTAAAAAGTGATAGTGATAGTACAACAAATACAACATCTATCTGTCTACCTATATTCTTTTCAGTTCTTTTATTTGGAGGAGGATGTGTGGAAATATTCCAATTGGGATAACTACCATTTTCCTACTAAAGTGTCAATTCCCTTTTATCCACAATGTAAAACAAAAAACAAACAAAAAACCCAAGGATAATGTAAAACATCTGAAATGAGATGTCTTAGTTGAGGACATAAGTACCTCCAGAGGATGTAAATTAATTTGAAAATATTGCCCAGGGAGACAGATGAGGAAAGAGAGATGGAAGTGGGAGAGTCACACATAATAAACATAAATTAGGAGCAAATAAAAATAGAAGATTTGAAATAATTTTAAAGAAAAACTGAGAGATAAACTAACAGAGAAAGAGAAGCAGAGAGATACAAAGTGAATAAGAGAGATAAACAAAAGATCAGAGGTAAATAAAAAGAAAATATGGAAGAATATACTGTGCCCATGGATTGGTAGAATAAACATAATTAAAATGTCCATACTACCCAAAGCAATCTATAGATTCAATGCAATCCCCATTAAAATACCAACCGTATAATTCACAGACCTAGAACAAACTCTCCAAAAATTCATATGGAATAAAATTTTAAAAAGACCCTGAATAGCTGCAGTAATCCTGAGAAAGAAGAACAAAGTTGAAGGGATCTCAATACCAGATATCAAGCTGTATTACAAAGCCACTATTCTAAAAACTGCCTGGTACTGGCACAAGAATAGACATAGTAGTTAAGACCAATGGAACCGAACAGAGAACTCAGAAATCGACCCAAGCCATTATGCTCAATTAATATTTGACAAGGGAGGCAAGAGCATACAATGGAGTCAAGACAGTCTCTTCAATAAATGGTGTTGGGAAAATTGGAGACACACTTGCAAAAAAAATGAAACTAGAACACCAACTTACACCATACACAAAAATAAATCCAAAATGGATAAAGGACTTAAACATAAGATGGGAAACCATAAAAATCTTAGAAGACTCCATAGGCAGCAAAATAGCAGACATATGCCATAGCAATATCTTTAAAGATATAGCTCCTAGGGCAATGGAAACTAAAGAGAAAATAAACAAAAGGGACTACATCAAAATAAAAAGCTTCTGCACAGCAAAATAAACCATCAACAAAACAATAAGAAAGCCCATGGCATGGGAGAACATTTGCCAATGTTATCTCTGATAAGGGTTTAATCTCTAGCATTTACAGAGAACTCATACAACTTAACAAAAGAAAGATAAACAATCCAATAAAAAATGGGCAAAGGACCTAAATACACCCCTTTTGAAAGAGGACATACAGAAGGCCAAGAGATATATGAAAACATGCTCAAAGTCACTAATCATCCAAGAGATGCAAATCAAAACAACAATGAGGTACCATCTCACACCTGTCAGAATGGCTATCATCAACAAATCAACAAACAAGTATTGGGGAGGATGTGGAGAAAAAGGAACCTTTGTGCACTGCTGGTGGGAATGCAGACTGGTGCAGCCACTGTGGAGAACAGTATGGAGTTTCCTCAAAAAATTACAAATGGAACTCCCATTTGACCCAGTCATTCTACTTCTAGGAATATATCCCAAGAAACCGGAAACACCAATCAGAAAGGATATATGCACCCCTATGTTCATAGCAGCACAATTCACCATAGCTAAGATTTGGAAACAGCCTAAGTGCCCATCAGCAGATGAGTGGATTAAACAACTGTGGTACATCTACACAATGGAATACTATGCAGCTATAAAAAAGATGGAACTCTTACCATTTGCAACAGCATGGATGGACCTGGAGAGCATTATGCTAAGCGAAATAAGCCAGTTGGAGAAAGGTAGATATCACATGATCTCACTCATTTGTTGAATATAATGAACAACATAAACTGATGAACTAAAGTGGATCCAGAGACATAGAAGCATCAAACAGACCATCCAACCTCAGAGGGAACGTGGGGGAGGGGGGCATGAAAAATCAACCAAAGGATTGTATGCATGCATATGAGCATAACCCATAGACACAGACAGTAGGGGGTTGAGGGCATGTACTGAGGTGGTGGGAATGACCGGGGAGAGGTCAATGGGGAAAAAGGAGACATATGTAATACAATTTTTTAAAAAGAGCATATGGAAGAAATTTATTTTTATTATACTTTGTATTAGATTACAATTTATTGAATATCTATTTTAGCCACTTAATTTTACAAAAATCATTACCCAAAATGTCATCATGTGCTTCTATAGCTTCCAAATGAATTTCCTACTTTTAGAAGCCTTCTTAACAGGGCAGATTTTTGTTTGATAAATTGTACAAAGATCCAGAATATAAAATTGTTGGTGAATGTGAGCATACAAAGGAAAAATATTACACCAAATAGTTTACAATATCACACTGCTGGATATTTGGACTGGACAGGAAAAAGGAACAAATGCTTAGAGTTCAAGGTGTTTTCCAATTGCTATATAAAACTAAAAAATTTGTTTTTAGCCAATATATGGAGTTTTAGAATCTTCCCAAGAGAACATTCAGGCTTCATAAATCTTAACTCACACACTTAAGGAATTGTTCTGTATATATTAAACTTAATGTTTTATCCAATGCATAGAATCAGATTTGTTTAAATAGTCCAATGACATAAAAGCATTAGGAGTGTGAGTCCATGCTTTTCTCTCTAAATCTTCTATAATAAATGAACTGTGACAATTAAGTTTCCAAATTCTGTTAAGCACAAAATGTAGTTTCACTATTTTTACTTGGACTATACATTTAGGCTTTTTTATTTTACAATAGTGAGATAGTATCTGAATAGCCCAGTATAACTGTTCGCTTAATTTGCCTTGTGAAAAAATACATTTGATATCTCTGATGAAAACAGCTATATTAAATCAAATGGCCTTCTATTTTCAAATATCATAGTTCCATACAATAAATTTCTAAAAATATCCCCATGCTACTGAATTGCTAGTATATTAAATGACCATTTCATTTACCACACTACAGATAAATATACACATAAACCATGTTTTATTTAGAACACTTAGCTGGACTGTGAAACATAGTTAAATGAGAAATATTTAATAACCTAATTTCAAAAGGTCAGCTTTCTATTTTAATTCCTCAGAATACATAAATTCTTGACATTGCCAATATTTAATGAAAACTTTATTGAATACTATGAATAAACTAATGAATGATCTTGTTATTACATCACACTAAAACATCAGCTGTCTCTCATGCAAACTCTGAAATTAAGAATCTGTGTGATGTTAAAAACCTCAAAGATTTTAATTCCTGTTAAAATAATCTCTTTCTGGCATCTCTGTTTTTAGCCTCTCCTTAGTTCAAATCATTCTACACATTTCTGTAAGTTAAATCATTAATTTGATCACTTAAACTCTGAAACAAACAATCTTAACATCCAGGAACTGGTCTGATGCTCACAATGAGGCCATACATTTCTACAATTGGACATAAACAATCTCAGACAGAGTAAACATCAGACAAGGTCACTCTGAGACCATCATAGAGTAATACAAAACAAGGTCACTGCACAACCACTAAAACCACACAATCTCTGTTTCAGCTACAATGAGTGACAGCTGCTGCTTTACCAAGGACAGCTTTGTCCTTGCTCGTTCCTTGGAATAAGGTTTATTGAGATGAGCAATCACAGAATTGCTCCCTCTTTCAGATAGCATCCAATCTACAGTGAACTTCTACTTCCACAAACACTCAAAATTGCCAACCTTATTTTAGATTTTTCCTAACTCCTCTCACTGAGACGACCATGGTTCTCCATGGTTAAGTGCCCCTTCCTCCCCGCATTGCAGCAAAACATCTAGCTTTTCAACCTTGGGTATGTTGCTGGTGGTCTTTGGAGGAGGATATTGACACTTCTTCAGTGATTGTGGTCATCTGCTTAATTGCATCCATCTAGTCCTTTCAGTATGGCTTGCAAGATCCTGCATAAACTGGTCTTCTCCTACTTGACAAACTCATTGGCTGCTACTTTCCTCCACAGTCAACCTGCTCTCCCAATCAACTTTTGCATCCTCCAAATGTTCCATGCTCAATATTGATAACAAGAAGGAATAATGACTATGGAAGACAAAAGGGGATAGAGAGGATAAATAGGAATCCAGATTTTCCATGCAATCTCATTGGAAAGAGGGGAAGGAGATGATGACTTAATAAAGGATGGCTTCAGCATTATTTTTTTTCATAATCGAATCTGAGGAGAGTCAAGTCAGAGCATCTTACAATGCTTGCCTATACCTTCCATTAAACTCTTGTGAACTCTATGTGAAAAATAAGGCTTTAGGTAGAAAATAATATTATCCTCCAGTTAGCTACAGGGTCTGAAGGCTGTGTACTTGAGTCTAGAGCAATAACAGCAGGGGCTCTGAGTGTAGATCCCAAACATCAGTATTTTTTAGAGTTCCCAGGTAATTTCAATGAATAAGCAAGACTGAGAAACTGCTCTAAAGAGAACCCTACAGTGTGGCTGTGTGGCTCAGTGACTGAGTGTCAACCTATGTTCCATTACTGGGTTGCAATCTCAATCCCCAGTAGGGAGTGTGCAGGAGGCAGCCAATCAGTGATTCTCTGTCATCATTGATGTTTCTATCTCTCTCTCCCTCTACCTTCCTCTGTCTCTAAAATAAAAATTAAAAAAAAAAACACTTAAAAAAAGAGAGAGAAGCCAGAGAGTAATAAAGAGAATATTCAGTTTAATGGTTGCTTCTGTTAGGGGATGAATAAGGGATGCATTGAGAAGGGGACAATCAGAAGGTTCTAAGTTCCTTTGTAAAGGTGGGCAATGGTGTGTTTGTTTTAATTAGTCTTATTATAATTGACATGACTGTGCTTCTTATGCTTTCCTTTTGAATGGTTCGGTGATCTAAAAATAATTTATAAAATTGAAAGAATACAAACGTGACTTTTATTTTTAATAATTTACTTTAAGAGTAGTTGTCTCAGCCATCACTGATAACATATAATCACTTAGATGCCACTAGCCCAATATACGCCTTGGACGTAAACAACAAAGTTCTCAAAGAAATCCTTGGCATAACACTAAATGAGCTCTATTTTAATGATAATGTATTAGATAAAGATATATAAAAATGAATTCCCATAATGAATATCATAGTCTTACAAACATTTCTTGATGCCATAAGCTGCATCTCCTCTCCTCTAGAAATGAAAGGAAATTTAGCATTTCAGAAATTCAGAAAGTCTGCTGTTGCTGAGTGGCTCTGCTTACATAATGCTGGGTAAAGGCCTATTTCTCTTGCTATTGAAGGCCCTGCTAAGGGACAATTGGGATTTCCTTCTTTCTTCTACCCACAAGGGACACTGATTCCACGGCTGTTCTGCTGCCAAGGAAAGTCCTGTTAAAAATTTGCAGCTAGCCCTAACCGGTTTAGCTCAGTGGATAGAGCATGGCCTGTAGACTGAAGGGTCCCAGGTTTGATTCCAGTCAAGGGCATGTACCTTGGTTGCAGACACATCCCCAGTAGGGAGTGTGCAGGAGGCAGCTGATCAATGTTTCTTTCTCATCGATGTTTTTAACTCTCTATCCCTCTCCCTTCCTCTCTGTAAAAAAAATCAATAAAAATATATTTTAAAAAAATTTGCAGCTAACCCTGATGTTGCTGTCATGATCAGGGGGATACAGAGTCCCTTTTATATCTCACAGAAAGTATTTACAATCAAAATGGCCAATGATAGTGGGAACTTTTTCAGGGATTTGCTGATTCCGTCCAGACTGTGTAAGTAATTGAGATAAATCTAGTGACACCGAAGTAGTTTTACTTGTTTTGAGAGTGATGCCAAGGAAAACTGCGCTTACAGCAGAAGTTACCACTTATTTACTTAAGTTGCCAGATTATTGCAAATTGAAGGAAGGCATTTTACAGACTATATATGATTATCATTAGGATGGCAATGCTATCCTTGTGTTTTGTTCTGTTTTATTTTTTAATGGGGAAATAGTAATAAGGAGAGAAAGAAAATAACAAGGATATGAAGGAGAGCTGAATGCTATGATTGTCACTTCAGGGTAGAATTGATTGATTGATCTGGCTTGGTGTGTGGATGAGAATGGAGCTAGCTATCAAAGAGATTAAGATTCTAAGTGAGATGAATTCTGATCTACACTCAAATAAAAAAAGAAGTCTAAGGTGAAGAGGTTTCTGATAATATTTAGAAATACTTTCTTATGAGGATGATAATGGCTATATTGTCTGAATCTCAGTCTGAGGAAATATCACTAAGAAATCCAGGAGTCTTCACAGGGCAGTCCATCTGGCTTATCCCCTGTTTGTAAACAAAGTTTTATTGGAACACAGATGTGGCCACTTGCTTATGTAATATCTACTTCTGCATTCATGCTACACCAGAGAACTTGATGACCCTTCACAGAAAACATTTACCGTTTTTTGAAGAAGTAGACCAGAGTAAGGATTTGATTTGAAATCTGGCAGCATTACTTGTAACTGTAACTTTGAACAAACTGCTTATCTCTCTCTGTTAGTTTCTTCTTGAATATTTCTAAGGCATATAGAATAGTGACTGGTCTACAGTGAAATTTGAATCTTATTATGGCTGTTAAAATTTGAGTAATGTAACATATAATAGCCTAAGAATTTTAACAATATTATTTTAGCCCTAGCTGGTTTGGCTCAGTGGATAGAGAGTCGGCCTGTGGACCAACAGGTCCCAGGTTCAATTCCGGTCAAGGGCACATGCCTGGGGTGGCATGCAGGAGGCAGCCAATCAATGATTCTCTCTCATCATTGATGTTTCTATCTCTCTCTCCCTTCCTCGCTAAAAAATCAATAAAAATATTTTTAAAAAATTTTAAGAAAAGATGATTTTAAGAATGCAAAATTCAGAGTATCATTTTTTAAAATGCAAGTTTATTTATCATCCTCAGTTTTCAGATTTTCTGGAAATGTCTGTTGGTTTTTGTTTTTGTTTTTGTTTTTGTTTTTTTCGCAGAAAATGGCAGTTTTCCATTCCAAGACAGACCATTTAAGTTATGGGTCCAGAAGATCAAACTTTCCATGACATTGTTTTTCTTAGATCGCATTTTATTAATCTCATCCTTCTCTTAAAAATACATCCCTATGCTTTTTAGCTAATGAGATTCTTCCTTTTGTAAGATTAAGCGATCAGAGAAAATTTATCATTTCGCTTTATTTGATAGGCCATGAAGGTCTACATGAATCTTTTTAGCATTTTCCATACATACTGTTTTTACTTTATTAAAAAATAAGTAGCCCAGCCAGTATGGATCAGTGGCTGACCTATGAACCAGGAGGTCATGGTTTGATTCCCAGAGGGGCATGTAGGAGGCAGCCAATTAATGATTCTCTTTCGTCATTGATGTTTCTATCTCTCTCTCCCATTCCCTTCCTTTCTGAAATCAATAAAAATATATATTTTTAAAAAATAAGTAAAGAACAACTTTTCCGTACCAAGATTTTGATGTTTGCTCCTTAGGTCATTTTCCCCCGGTTTATGCCTCACGAGATAGAGAAGAAATAGCCTGTTATGAATTAGACTGTTTACATAGGGCCACATTTATATGATGGGCTGATTCCGTCGGCTGAAGTTAATGGTGCAGGACCATACATACACTCCTTTCCACTGGGCCCATTCGCTGTGGCCCTCTTTGCTGATAAAGAAACAACACTTGAAATGACACGGTAAATGGCAAGATTTTAACACTGCCAGGGGACTGTGTGAGTGCTTAATGAGCCATTGCACTTTGTTAATGCCTTACTCTTTGCTCTGTGATGTTAGGTCAGTGGGCAAATTGGAACTATAAAGTCCAAGGCTGCCACACACATCTCTGGTAATAGAGTGTGGGTTTTTTTGTCTGTGTCCTTATTTCGTAAGGCATTCCCCACGTCAGTTTGCAGGAGACAATGCACTGTCCTATCAGCGTGGTGAACATAGGCATATGTTAATGGGTTAGCTGACACATTACGGAAATCTGGACACTGAATTCCTTTCATTTTGCAGCTTTACTTTGGCCCCCCAACCTCCATTCTACCTCATGCCCCTCAGCTCTGGTGTGAATGGTTTGTGATTTTCACATGGCAATTATGTAACAGTATTAGCAAATATCTCTATCTTCTGTTAGCATCATTCTCTATCTTCTGGTTTACGATAATAGTAATTTGAACAGATCAGAACAAAAAGGAAAAGTTCCCAGAAGTTGAAACCTGATGAAGTTGTAAGAAAAATAAGAATCAAATCATCTGGACCAATATCAGAGTCTAATCACGACACTTGTAATTTTCCCATACGTCACCTCTCTCTCTCTCTCTCTCTCTCTCTCTCTCTCTCTCTCTCTCTCTCTCTCTCACACACACACACACACACACACATACAGCAACAGTCTACAGTTGCTCTTGGTCTCTTATCTATTTCATTTCCCTCATAGGTATAATATATTTCAGGCTGAAGAATTATGTCTTTAGGAGCAATACTTCCTCATTTCTTAATCTGGGAAATGGAAAAAAATATTAATATAATCTAATCTGAAAAGTAGATAGAAGACTCTTTACTTGAGTATATAACAATTTTCTAGATCCTAAATTATAATGTGATCTCTCTCATTAACGGGGCAGAAGGAAAAAACAAACAGACACAAACTGAAAGCACAGAAACAAATTTTCCACAGGATGCTAGAGAGAAAAACATAAATTCTGTGTCTCTTTAACTAAAAGTTTAATACAGCACATAATCATAAAGGAATACAAGAGAAATTCAGTGTACAAAAGAAGTCAAACTGTGTTTTCCTAAATGAAAATTGTATTTATTAAACAGCAAACATTGCAGAAGGCACCTTGAAAAGCTGTGCCGTAACTGGCACGCAGTAACAATCAAAGTGTGGGCTACAGAACAATGGCTCTGTCTGGAGCACAAAGTCTGGGGTACACAGACCATCTTAAGCCAAAGCGTTTTCTCACAGAGCATCTGAAATATTCATAGGCCCCGCACTGGAATAAATTTATTGCGGCTATAAGATATAGAAAAGGTTGATAAACTGCTTTCCTGACCTTGGAGAACTTTGTTGGCATATTAAGAGACTTTGATACATAGTGGAACGCAGGCATGCTCTGTGATTTGTTGGCTGCAGTGCGGGGCCTGAGCTTTCAGGTGCTTGGAAAACAAGGGGAATCTGCAGAAGAGGTGCTGTGTGCGAATGAGCAGCGCTCGTGCCGGCAATTGCAGCCAGTGACAACTCAGGGGTTCTGAGGGTTAAACCACTCCATTGAAGCCCCACACCAGCCCAAACCTTATGGCATATCTATTGTTCCCTGCAGCCTGTCGCTTGGGTTTTCTGATGTCTCTCTGCTTTCTTCACTGGTAACATAGCATTTGACCCTCTGCATCTTGTTTACATAGTGTTGCCTCACGCAGCACATTGGGGCCCTAATGAGTGACAGAAATAGCTAGGAGAGGCTACATTTGTGAAAAGGAAAGCCAGGCAGAGTTTCAATAATGTGAGGGCTGAGCCCCATTGGCTCCACAACATGCCCTTGAAATATAAAGACTGAATAACAAACTGGAAGATGTAAAGTGGGAAATGCTGAGGTGAGGGAAGCATTGGGAATATAAATCACTGAAATCCATTTTTTATTTTATATTCCAGAAGGCTTCTTTTTAAAAACCCAAAGCATTACTACCTAATTTGTAGAAAAAAGTTTTAAATTGTATTGTTTGTTCTATAATATTTAACATATAACTTTCAACTGTTTTATTCAAGAAATGAGTTCAAGGTGAAAATGTATACTGGCAACAAAAATATAATTAGATTCGCAAAACTGATGAGACAACAATTTTAATTTTTCTAATCCAGTCCAATGTATCATTTATAATGCATTGATTAGATCAGATTTTCCAGTGCTTTCCCATTTAAACCTATCCTATCATAATGATAGTGGGGCATTCTATCGAAAAGTAAATGTTTCCTGTTTTTAAGAGAGGTCGTTAGGGGCATTCAGAAAGAAGGAAAGGAGCATCTCTTCAGATGAGCTCCGTGAAATCAGACCACGCTTACACAATTCTTAGTCCACAAGTAGTGGAATAACAATGGCTAAAATTCCCTTTCTTGTGACTTGCTTTCAATTTAGCAAAGATTACCCTTCCGCTGTGCAAGCTCTACCAGTGAATACATTGCTTGTTCTTACCATTTACCAAATAGCTAGGACAGCAGGTGCCTTGCTTGCACGTGAATGCCCAAGAAGGCAACAGAATTGGGTTGCTCTCCATTCTCATATCATTAGCAGGTAGATTCTTGGTGTTTGACTAGGAGAATACACCAAGAATTCTGTTCTCCCCTTCTGGTGTTGATAGCAAAGGTGTGTGCATTTATGCTTGCCAGGCCAGTAGTGGACTAGTTAACTATTGGCTTTTTCAAAAGTCATCTATAACCCTATTTAGACCAAGTAGCCTGAAACATTTTTTTTCTGAAGTTCTGGAGGTTGATGGGGTTGACTTTTGTCTAGTGAGTTTAGCATTTATAGACACAATACCTCTGTACATTTTAAAGTTTAGAATATTGGATATATAGAAGAGTGAAAATGATTTTTTTTTCTCTACCCTTGAATAAGATGCCTTTGTAAGAAAAAACAGATTAACAGGCAAAAAACGAAAGGTGCTTAATAAAATGTATACCTCCTGGCATACATGAGAGGTACCCAGGAAAACCACTGCATAACCTCCTGGAATGGCTCAGGTCAGCACCTTAAATGCATCGTCAGCTAAAGATAAAAGAAGTAGAAGGAGCTAGTTATAGAAGGTTATCAGGCAACACACAGTAAACCAAGGTAAGTTTGTTATCCTATATAACAAAAGGGTAATATGCAAATTGTCCCCTCGACTGGGAGTTCCATCTGAGTTTGACCAGAGGGCTGGGCTGGCCCTTCAACCGCCCTGGGCCTCTCCCCCAGGTCAGCCCCGATCAACCCCCGACCTGGATCAGGGGTGGGGCTGGCCTGCCAACCCCCTGCAGCCCCTCCCCCAGGCCGGCCTGACCAGATCACCCTGATCCATCAGGGCTGGCTGCTGGACCGCACCCGAGCACAAATTCATGCACTGAGACTCTAGTGGAGATATAAGTCCTTGTAGTCTCCATTAACAAGAGATTCTAAAGTTTTAGAATCATCCTTCTCTTCCTGATACAAAGAGAGAGACACCTTTACAAATGGAGATTTTCCTCACCAATGTACTAGTAAATGTCTCATACAAAAGGGAAACTTCTACTTGGTTTTCAGAACTTCTCCCGCCTACTTTTTTTTTTTTTTTTTTTTACATAACCAGCTCAAAATAATCCTTATGCAAATAATATTGAAGGCTATATTCCTTTATAATATCTTAGAAATAATATATAAAATTGCTATTACATCAACTATATTACTTAAATTCTTCAGTTAGTCCACATGGGAATAAGACAACAAAATTTACAGAGGTTATTAGTAATTAAATTTATGTGTAGGAGACCTGATGGTGAAGGAAAAAGAAGGCTCTGTAAGTCCTTCTACTGATTCCTCTCACTGACAGCATATATTAAAGCCACAGGGAGCAGTTCATGTACTCCATACAAGTCAGTTTGCAGGATACAGAGCAGAGTGGAGAGTGGAAGGTGAATCTAGAGAGGCAAATGAAAACTACCGATCATATTACAAACACTCAAGAGTCTTATTTCTACAAATCAAATTACTTTTAGAGCCATGCCTTATAACTAGAAGAAGCAATAACGCAGAAATCATAATTTGTATCAAAAGCCTCAGTTCCCTCATCTGTAAGTCAAGGATAAAACCTTTGCCTCCTAAAGTTATGAGGGTTAAATCAGATCATGAATATGGAGTTTGCACACCACTAGGGATATCTTAAGTGGTCATCAATATTATGGCTTTTTATATAAATGGTACCATAAATGCTTAATGCTTTCTATCCTACTTTTTTGTTTTGTTTTGTAAGGCGTTTTCTGAGCACATGTTTGTTAATGACTTCACAGCATTTTTTCCACATATCTGTGAGCAAATATTTATATTTAGCCAAATTGTTAATGTTTTGCCAATTTATCCTGTCCACAAATCAAAATATTTTGTATTTTTATCACTCATTAACAGCTTTAAAAATATATAACTCAGGAAACAATCCCACATCTAAGAATTAACTTTTTGGAAAAAGATAAAGAAAAAAGATATATATATACACACACACTAGGGGCCCAGTGCACGAATTTGTGCACCTTGAAAGGAACTGTGGGCTGTGAGGCTGCAGTGGGCACAGGGGCGGGTTTTGGCCCATCCTCTGCACCCCCACCTGGCCCCTCCCACCACAGCTCCCAGTCCCCTGTCTGCCTGCAGCCCCGCTCCCACCCCCGCCACTCCCACACACTGACAGCACCAGCCCCGCTCACACCTGCTGGTGGTGTGGAGCAATTGGGGCCAGCACCAGCAGCAGGTGCGAGCAGTGGCTGCTGTCCCAATCACCACTCAGGAGCAGTGAGAGGTGGCGAAGCCCTCAGGGGTAATCAGGGCCAGCAGCCGCTGCTCCCACCTGCTGATGGCGCTGAGCAATCTGGACCAGTGCTGGGCACCAGCAGCGGATGTGAGCGGTGGCTTCGGTGCAGGCTGCAGGTGCGAGCACCGGGCAGGACCATGGCACACAGGAGCAAAGAATTTTCAGTAATCACCTCGATGACTGTAACTGGTGCCCTGCCTTGGTCTGGCACCCCCACCTTACCACCCCCCCCCCCCCTCCACCATCCCACTGCAGCTGACGCCTGCGATGTTCCACGCATGCCCCCCGGTGGTCAGCGCACATCATAGCAACCATTTGTTCAGTAGTTGAGCCATATGGTATATTTTCATATTAGCCTTTTATTATATAGGATATATATATATATATATATATATATATCTTAATAAATATGGGAAATGTAGTATGAGATGGCATATACTTGATTTAACTCACTCATGCATATTACTACTATCATCATTCAGAAAAGTTAATGTAAATGGGTAAACTGCTTTTTCTAAAGTCTTGGAAAAATTTCAAAAGAGATACTGACAAATAAGCTTCTCCTGTAATGGAAGAGCCTTTCTTGCTCCATATTTGTGGAGACATGCATTCAAGTATTTTTGTTTCCTGACTTATTTTGAATTCTACTTAAATATAGGGGTTCTTTTTGTAATGAGCCAATTATATGTGGATGTGAATTTGAAGCCAACTAGCTTGAAGCTTAGGTATACTTGTCCAAGTCTTTAAATTTGTTTGTACCCATAAAACCTGATTCCATGGTCACACTTTTGAGGTTATTTGTGGTTAAGGGTAGTAGCTGGGTGATATGTCATTGGGACAGACAGCCAGTGTGGGAGGTGCAGAAATACTCTGGCCCTGTCGCAGGGTTACAGTTCATAGACGGAGTCTGTGGAAGATATATGAGTGCTCCCACCATTGTTCAGGGCTCTCAGTCCAGGAATTTAACAGAAGAAATCAATGAGGCACAGCTGTGTAAAATAGGGGTCAAGTATGTACAGCTGTGGCTACACATCTATCAGAAAGCATTGTTTGACTTTTCTCTAGACAGCATTGATTATCAAAATGGGCGTCAGAAGCTTTTTATTAAAAACAAATTGATATTAATTAATTCTGATTGCAGTGGCCATTAGTCAGCTATCTCATTGCAGGAAGCTGGGTCAAATCAAGACTGTTCTCTACAATCTCTGATGGTGTGCTAGCTCTAAAGCTCATTTTAAATTAGAATTCTAATATTTTAACTTAGAGTGAACATTTCTACTCTGGGTTTCTCTTGATCATTAGCTCTCTTGCTCTGTTATCTTAACCTTCTTTGGAAGATGTGCATTATCTTGCTTCCTACTTATTTACCTATGATTTATATTTTTCTATGTATCATATAGTGCTGGATTCAAAGAAATGGTATTTATTTGGGATTTTGAAATTTAAATACATCTTTAAATAAGAATAGTTATGATTTTTCTCCATTTTGCAAATTCCATACAAATTCCAAGTTATTTCTCTTGTGTGTTTTTTGTTTTTTATTTTTGTTTTTAAATATATTTAATTGATTTTTTACAGGGAGGAAGGGAAAGGAATAGAGAGTTAGAAACATAGATGGGAGAGAAACATTGATCAGCCGCCTCCTGCACACCCCCTACTGGGGATGTGCCCGCAACCAAGGTACATGCCCTTGACCGGAATCGAACCCGGGACCTTTCAGTCCGCAGGCCGACGCTCTATCCACTGAGCCAAACCGGTTTCGGCTCTCTTGTGTTTTAATATACAAATTCCAAGTTATTTCTCTTGTGTTTTAAATATCCATATTCCATAATTCTTATCCTGCATGTTATTGTTTTTCATGCCTTATCGCTTTCTAACAAACACACACATGCACAAACAAAAAGAAAGAAAAAGAGCCTTGCAAAGATCCTTTATTTTTTCCTCTAATTAGTCTGAATAGGATCCAGTTCAATTGCCCTATTTCTCATTGTCTTGGCCATTTGTCTCTCGAACTGACCAATAAATTAGGTGCAGGCCAATATAAAATATGTTTTTTTCTTACCTTTCTTTAGCCTGATGAACAGTGAAAATTAGAAGTAGGAGGCAGAATCTCTATAAATAATATATGAGAGAGAAAGAAAGGGTGTGTGTGAATATGTTGGAGGTGCAGAGAGGGCGTTTCAAATGGTGTGCAACAGAAAAGGAGGCTGTGAAAAAAATGAAAGCATGGGGACAGGTGTTGCACTATGGGAGAAATTGGAGGTGATATAGAATTTAAAGACAATACTGCTCTTACAAACAGAGCCCCATTCTACAGGTGATTTCTAATCTTTGGAATGCCTTTTTCTAAATGTTCTGCATCCTTCTCCAGTGTCTCTAAAAAGCTGAGCTGGTGGCACTCAAGCTCCCCATTCCCAGACTGGGTGGAGCACCCCAAGCCCAGATTGGGTTCTGCAAGTGCCTCAGTTTCTATTTTTAGTTTACGGGGCTTCTTTTCTTACCAAAACTGGAGTAATTCAGATGACCAGGGGACTCCAGCATTTGCAACTGTGGGGTCATCTGAAGGCACTCTGGCCAGGTCACCAGGACCAGGTTCCAGGAAGGCAGCTGGATGTGTGAATTGCTCCCTTTGACTCCTTAAGTGTTTTTCTAAAAGGATCACATGAGATTAGACTTGGACATGCAGATTTGGGGTGCCTATAACTCTCATCACAGAAAGAGTTCAGGGCTCTGATCTGCCACCACAGAATCTTAGGCTTGAATCTTACATGGGTCCATGTGTTCACTCTTGCCCATGTGTTTCAAGAATAATGACACCTTGGGTATATAGTATCCTAGAGTGGTAGAAGTGATAATGGCGATCCCCTATCCAGCACTATGCCCCCCACCCCCTCACCCTACTCTGGCAACTATCCCTCAGCCAGCTTTATACCATGTGTTGGTGGTCTTCCAGGTACTGTCATTCCTCTTCTTTCCAGATCATTGTTCCTTCCATATGTCAATAGACTTTCATCAATGTCCACTGTTGCCTCCAATTTATGTGGTGACTTTGTGTTCTTTTGTGAATGGGACCCCTTTTCTCTCTCCACCTACAGACCCCTCACTTATACCCCCAGGTAGTGATATATAAAAATGATCACATTTTAATATTAATCACAGCCTCATGATTTAATGGTTAGAAGATGTGCTGTTCAACATTTAGTCTATAAAACTTCATATACTAAATTTAACTTGACCAGATAACAAATTATCATTCACAATTTTCTGCATTCTCTGGGTGAAACTTGCATTTTTGGTCATCTTCAAAACAGTATAAGAACATCCTTTGAGAGAGTCATCAGAAGCGAGTTCCATGGGCAGCATGATGGATGGTGCAGCGTTATGAGTAATGATGTAACCAGAACTAAATAAATGGTATTAGGGAACTGTGGTAGCAAGAAGATCTATATTGTTTCAATACAAACAGGTTCTGAAGAGTATGACATTGTGAGTAATAGCAAGGTGGCTACCTTTTCCTCCTGGTGAAAGATATGAAATTAGCCAGCTATAACACATTTGAAAGGGAAGAACATGAAGAGGTGGCTCCTGAGACTGAGCACAGACAGATTGTGCCTGGACAACTACAAAAAATCTTCATGTGACTGAACAATGATCAAATACTCTAAATCTTCACCAGTAAATCACTAAGCCTCTCACATAGGCCCATGAACTTTAAATACATTTAAATCCAAATGTTTATGTTAATGTGTTTCATACACTGCAAGAAATATTTCCCCAGGAATCTGGATACACTAGGGGCACCTCTACTTTACCAGGTTCTTTCTAGTAATCCATTCAGATACCTAGAGGCATGTACAACACATTCATACTTTGAAAATGGCAAGAGGACTTGAAAATTATACTATTGATAAAAATCTTATTTTTCCCATAAGTAAGAGGCAAGCACATTCTTTTCTTGATTATGGGAAGAGATTTGTAAGAGAAATAGGAGAACATTTAAGAAGAGGAGAACCAGGGCAGTACATTTGTTTGATTATATCTCTTATTTCAAACATTCATACAAATATTATGGTTATGAAACTAGCCATAATTCTTATGAGTTTGAGTATATTTGTGTCTTCTAGATTGAGTTATGTTTGAATTTATGGAAATTAATGTATTCATTCAGATATTATTGAAGGACCACATTAAGTGCCAAGTATACAAATATATATATGACACCTTTGACTTTATTCTCTATTTTGAGCTATTAACAGTTTAGTGAAGAGACAAATATGTAAACAAATAATTATATAATGTGTTTTGATAACAAATACAAAAAAACCTAATCAATATGGGGAAACAGGAGCAAGCTTTATATGTGGTAAGTTTTTAACAATCTTACAAGATTAATAGGAGTGTGAAGGGACATAGACAACAGAAGTCTAATACAGGCTGATGGACAGGTATGCAAATATTAGCATTGACTCTAACTTTGTGTTTCTCTTACACTGTAACTTAGATTCATGAGGTAGGAAATATTTCTCAGCACTCTTTAATTAATCTCTGTAGTTTAACACAACTAAAGGAATGTTACTTGGTCTATTTTGAGAAGTATTTATCAAATTTCCTGACTTGCACAAAATATTATACACAATATTTGTATGTACTAACTTATATATTAGCTAGCCCTCTGTATGTTGATAAATTATTTCTCAACCCCAATTCCACATCTTATGGAAGTCAAAGCTCCTCTGTAAAGTTGACGTGAATTGCCAGAGATTTACCTCTTAGGTTCCCTTAATCTTGGTTCTTGTCTCCATGCATGTCATATCACTTTCATACCACACAGATGAAGATATGACACCAGTAAGTTCCTTAAGAACCTTTCTTCTTAGTCATGGCACATTCAAATAGTCATACTCTTAGTATCTCACCCTCCAATCCATTCATGTGGGATTACAAATAAAGAGAGAAAGAAAAGAAGGGGGAAAGGAGGAGAGAGGGAAAGAAGGAAGGAGGGAAGGAAGGAAGGAAGGAAGGAAGGAAGGAAGGAAGGAAGGAAGGAAGGAAGGAAGGAAGGAAGGAAGGAAGGAAGGAAGGAAGGAAAAAAGGGGGGAGAGAGAGAAAGGAAGAAAGAGAGAGAAAGGAAGGAAGACAGGAGGGTGGCAGGGAGGGAATTTTTATTCTGAAACAAGCACAAGACAAATTGATGATTTGGATTTTCTAAACCAAGAAACCTTTTGGTTTTTTTATTATTTTTAAATAGGCTACATCTTATTAAAGTGTGTGTGTATGTGTGTCGCATTTTCTCTATAAGACGCCCACAGTGAGATCCAAAATTTATGTGCCCAACCATGTAAGTGATTTCTTTAATAATATAGGAAGAATAATTCCTGAGTTAGGATATTCTTAGTGCATTGTTCCACTGTGTACATTGTAAAGGTAAAGCAGGCACCAGCGCTGTCTCTCCACAGGGAGAATTTATAACATGGTACTATTATAAACCCAAAGATTTTATAGTGTTTCATTTTATGGTCTGCTCTGCCTAAAGTGACCTAAGGTATAATTTTCCTCCCACTGATAGATGCCATCTACAAAGTGCCACTGCTATTGAAGGGCTGGGCTGAGCCACTAAGGAAACAATTCTCACCTTTATGTCTTTTGCTTCTAAGCCCAGGTGGTAATGAAAGGGTGGTACATCAGTAAAAGGTTATTCATTAAGTGCCCTTAAGCGTGTTTATAAGTACAGGGAACCAGAAAGACTCTAAGAGCAGTTCTGACCGCAACTTTTGGTCATTTGAAGCAATTACCAGAGGTGGTCTCCGTGAATGCTCCCAGAACAAGTGAATTGTCTAAGGCGGAAAAATAAATTCCTAAGTAGCTTCTATAACCTATGTGGTCTCTGAGGCTACTAAGCACATCATCACCCATAAGTGCTTGCTTATCTTAATGTCCTGTTCAAGGTAAAACACACTTTCTTACAAAATGTCCTCAGTAAAACAAATTAAACAGAGCTCCAGGAAGAATGCTCATGGATTTGGAAGAATTACCTTTTTTGCTTATGAACAAAATAAATCCCTGGCCATAAAGTCATTGTATTAAAATTCCATCAGTGTTTTTGAGTTTCAAGTCAATCAGTATACTGATAGATCAAGATTCATACATCTTTAGTCAGGCCGAACAGTCATTATCCAAAGACGTAGCACTACAATTTTATGTGCTTAACCATATGCAAGCCTGATATTAATTGCAAGTTAGTCAATCCTACCAATACACTGGAGCCACCAAACCTTCACTCTTCTCATTTCTCTAGTTGTTTCATATTTCTCATCTGTTGTATTTGTTTCCGTGCTTTAGCTATTTGTCTCTGGTTACATCTATCTCACTTTTTCTTACAGTCTGTTGATGCTCATATTTTATTTATTTTTATTTATTTTTTTATTTATTTGTTTGTTTGTTTATTTTTTATTGTCTAAAGTTTTACATATGTCTCCTTTTCCCCCGCTTGACTGCCCTCCCCCAGCCATTCCCACCCTAGGCAAGACCCCAATGCCCCAGTGTCTGTATCCATTGGTTATCCTAATATGCATGCATACATATTAGCATATGTATGCATATCTCTTGGTTGCTCTCTAACCCCCTATCCCCTACCATTTGTCTCTGGATCTATTCTTATTCATCAAATTATGTTGATCATTATATCCCACATATGAGTGAGATCATGTGATATTTATCTTTCTCCAACTGGCTAATTTCACTTAGCATAATGCTCTCCAGTTCCATCCATGCTGTTGCTAATGGTAAAAGTTCCTTCTTTTTTATAGCGGCGTAGTATTCCATTGTGTAGATGTGCCACAGTTGTTTAATCCACTCATCTGCTGATGGGCACTTAGGTTGTTTCCAAATCTTAGCTATTGTAAGTTGTGCTGCTATGAACATAGGGGTGCATATATCCTTTCTGATTGGTGTTCCTGGTTTCTTGGGATATATTCCTAGAAGTGGGATTACTGCATCAAATTGGAGTTCCATTTTTAACTTTTTGAGAAAACTCCATACTGTTCTCCACAGTGGCTGCACTAGTCTGCATTCCCACCATCTATGCACAAGGGTTCCTTTTTCTCCACATCCTCGCTAGCACTTGTCCTTTGTTGATTTGTTGATGATAGCCATTCTGACAGGTGTGAGATGGTACCTCATGGTTATTTTGATTGGCATCTCTTGGATGGTTCGTGACTTTGAGCATGTTTTCATATATCTCTTGGCCTTCAGTATATCCTCTTTTGAAAAGTGTCTATTCAGGACCTTTGCCCTCTTTTTGATTGGATCGTTTATCTTCCTTTTGTTAAGTTGATGCTCACATTGTAATTGTTGCATTTGCTGATAATATCTTCCAGGATAAGGACTGTGCATAACTCCCATAGTGCATTGGGGAGAGTTATGTGCACTCCAGGGGCAAAATTGACATTGAGAAGCAGTTGTCTTAAGCCTCAGATAAAGTAAACGTAATAGCTATGGGAGTAACAACGTGAAAGGTCTGCCTAAACTAACTACTTAACTTAGTCACGTGAATAGTTAAGGAAGATGAGAAAGCAAGTTTACTTTAAAGAATCAATTCTTCTCCATCAGCCATATGCTCTTAAAGGTTTGACTTAATACATGCAATTGGTTCTAGTTGGAACATATTTTTACCCCTTGGAGAAGGGGTGAGTAGAAATGGGATGATCACTTTATTTGTATGTTCTGAAAAGTGGAGACCAGCATGGAAAAGCTATTTCTTTGAGTGTTCAGATGCCAACCTGCAGATGTCGGCTGTGTCAGTAGTCAGTTGTCAAGAATTCAAGAGAGCTGCCACTTAAGGAAAGAGTAGGGTCAAAGTAAAGGCATCCCTAGATAAATACAGCCTGAAACATAATATACAGGGAAGAAAACTTTCCTTTTATTTTGATTTTTCTAAGATATGAGTAGGCATTAACCTAAAAATGAAGTCTATATAATAAATCAGAGCATGGGCATTGTATTCTACTCACTATGGATATGAGGGGGCAGCTTCAAAAGGCCTGTTCTCCCATGAACTAAATTAGCTGTGTGTTCTCAGCCTTTCTATATGGAAATGACATGAAATTTAACCAGATAATTCAGCTCAAATTGAGGGAAACTATTTCGGCAGGTGGTCCTCTCAACCAGTATGTTGGCTGATCTGATAAAAATTCACAAGATGTCCTCAATAATTTGCTAATCCTGGCTCCTCATATCTTCTGCTTGCTTTTGAGTCATCTTTTCAATTTGACAACCCAAAAAAGAAACTGGAAGTAAGGAGACATCTTAGCTCTGATAAATTCATACTCTTCTGATAAACACAGAAGAACACATCAACATTATTCCACTCTCATTCATTGCCAGTTCTCAGCAATCCTAGAACAGTAGCAACAATAAATCTATTTCCTGAGCAGTATATGAGTACAGCAATGACTAAGCTCATAGGCTACAAGAGAGGCAAATTGGCCTTCTTCACTTCCACCTATTTGGTTTTATGTAGAAAGAGAGTGCTACATATCTCACAAGGTAATACAAATATGAACCTAGATACTCATGTCTGACATGTAGAGGGCGCTTAGCAAATGTTAATTCTTCTAATTGCATTAACTTAATATAGAAAAATACATAAAAATTCCTATTAGGCTCTGTGCTCTTATACAACAGAAATAGTAATATATTTGTTGGTATGTCACATCTATTACTTTCTTCTCAATATCCCTTTTTCTCTTGGTAATAATAAATCTGATTTTTAACCAGGCTTGGTTCAGGCTAAAGATTTCAGACTTTCTTAAATATTGTTAGGAATTGCCAGTGAATTGTATGTAGAAGTGTCATGTGACACTATCATGAATTATCCTTAGAGGAAGAGGACAACATAGCCTTCTTCATTCTCTTCCCCCATCCTCTTGTTTGGAGCTTTGATATAATAGCTAGTGCTCTAGCCACTATTTTGGGTTATGATGATGAGCTGTTGCAGATCAGTGAACCTCAAAAGTCCATGCCAACTTTGGGGAGACACCATACAAGCCTTGCATTGCTTAATTACATTCATTTTATGTAATGGAAAAATAAAGTTTAATCTTGCCTATTATGTGATAAAGAAATTAACAGCTGTTTTTTTTTTCTAAGTCACTCTTATTTTGTTCTTTTTGTATTAAGTTTACTACTGCAAACAATCCTAAAGATTACCCTATACATTCCCAAACTGCCTTCCCTTGGGGATAACTGGTATATACTAGAACCTGGTAGACGCCCAAAAATAATTTTTAGAAGAAAAATATATCTGTAACTCTTGATGAATTTTGATAATTTTTAAATCAAAATAAATTATTTATATGTATAAAGGGAAGTTTTTATAAATATAGCATTTTCCTTCTTTTGAAACAGTAATACATGTTAATTATAGATTTATTTAAAAATGGGCAAAACAAAAAGAAAGAGAAGAATCAATCATGAGCCCATCATCCTTTTATATATTTATAGATTTCCTCTTTTTGTTCATCTGTAAAGAAGATGTGTGTCTGACTAGGATTAGAAGTCAAGGCGTTTGTCAGAGAACATAAAGGTTTTTGTTCAATTATTTTCAAGTGCAGGTGAAGGGGCAAGAAAAAATATTAAATGAATTATAGTTTTACTTTGCCAAATTTGATGCTTAGTAGTATTTAGAGAATAAAAAAAAATAACAATAAGTGGAAACAGTCTTCATGGGCACATTTACTTATATTTCTAAAAGTTAATTTTCCTTGCTTGCTCTAGCAGCCCAAAGTTAGGTAGACTAGTTACCCTTCTTGAACTGCCCTATTAAAGAGCTAATTTGCCAAAGTTATTGCTTACTTAAAATGCTTTCCAACCCTAGCTGGTTTGGCTCAGTGGATAGAGCGTTGGCCTGCGGACTGAAGGGTCCCAGGTTCGATTCCAGTCAAGGGCACATGCCTGGGTTTCGGGCTTGATCCCTCATGGGGGGCATACAGGAGGCAGCCAATCAATGACTCTTTCTCAACATTGATGTTTTTATCTCTCTATCTCTCTCCTTTCCTCTCTGAAACCAATAAAAATATATTAAAAAATTAAAAATAAAATAAAAATTAAAAAATGCTTTCCATAACAAATGAAGTCAAAAGTATTCATGTGAAAGCCCAGCTTTAGTAGATCAAAATTTTCATCATACCAATTGCTCTGAATTTAACCTTCATCTGGACTCCAAGTGTTACCCTGTGGTTTCTTTTCACTTTTCACTAGAAACATTTTAATTTCACATACAGGTAATTATAAGATCTGTATTATATTTGGTAGAAATTTTCCAAAATTTGGACATATAATTTTAAATATTCCTCACTTGTTAAGGGTAATAAGGATCTTTCTCTACAGTTATACCATTTTGATGTCAGTTACATAGCACCTTTGAAACATGGCAGAAAAAGTCTTCCCACACTTTTCACCTTGTTAACTCTTACTCATACTTCAAGTCTAGTTCAAATTTAAATCCTCAGGAAGCTTTTCCCAACAGAACGAATTGAATTATTTTCCTCCATTATACATTTCCATTGTCTCTCATAGTTTTCCTTGATATAACTTATCACAAAATTAACAAAATAATTGTTTACTAATTCATTTATTGTGTGTATCTTTCCAGTAGAATGTGCTTTGAATGAGGGCATGGGCCAAGTAAGCCATTTACTACTGCACCCTGAGTATTGTAACTCTAGTGCTTACTGGACAGCGTACCTGGCATTTTAGAAAGTCCTTTATAAATATTGCCTCGATGGCTAATTGAATTAATATATGTCAGTAAATTTGAAATAGTGAGTTCATTTTAAGATGGACTCAGGCTATCTTCAAAGACTAGAAGTTTATGTTTTAAAAACATGTTTCCATGTAATATTTGGGAGTTAAAAATGTAGATATGAATATCAAACTGCAATGTATAAATGGGTTGGCTATGTATATGATGTATCTTATACATAGTAATTATTCATCCTCAATGGTTAAATCAATATTTGTTGGTCACATTTCTCACCGGAATTGCACCATGCTAATAGAAAATTGAATGCATAGTACAGGTGAGTTTTTGATATGGGGAGAATTGGTCCTGATATACTGTCAAGGTAGAATGATGTCATATGCTGATCTCAGCCTATTGATGACCAAGGTTATGGCTGGACCAGTCCTTTTGGTTCCTATTGTGATCACAAGGCATCCTCAGTAATAACCACCAGGAAATTAGGAAAATAAAATTTGGGGAAAAGGTTTATCACTTACAGATCCTTGTAATTACATGCCACACCTGTCACACAGGGTGATCACATTCAGGGTTGGGAGGGTGGGAGGGAAAGAGAAAGAGGGAGAGAGAGAATGGGTTTGGGGTCCCACTTTTATTGGAGTCCAGGTTGGAGCCTAAGATGCTAAGGGCTTACTCTTAATTGCTGAATTTAAAACAAAAAAAGTGGAAATTTACAAAATGGGAAGAAAAAAAACAAACAAACAAGTGGCTCAAATGGTCGGTTATCAAAATTAACCAAGATCTCTAAAGCAAAGAAGCCTGCAGGTAGGGGGTGGGAAGGGGCTGTGTGCGGAACAGCCTGGCTCTTTATCTGGTCATGGCTGGCAATGTGTTTGTTGGAGATAGCCATCTTTGAAGTGATTGCCTCTTTGAATAGGATGTACAGCAATCAAAGCTTAAATCGGTCACTTGTATTACAAACAGAAAAGCAACTGTCCAGGCTTGCACTGCAAGTGGACTTACATAAGGTGCATTAGGTAACTAAAGAGCCTTCAGATACATCAGTGTTTCCAGATGATGGCCAATAGTCATTCTTAATTGCCAATATTCTTAATGTAAATGTGCTTTGTTTTGTTTTGTTTTCACATTTAAATATCACATCAACTCTCTGAAAGTTATGGTTTTGTTTTCAGAGAAATTGGAGTGTCCTCTTCCCCACTGGGTGCTGGGGGTGGAGTCCTTATGATATCTCAAGAAAAGGAATTTTCTGAGGCTTGCACGGGAGGATGAGTGATTTTTATTTATGTGGGATTATATGCCTGAGTTTCCAAAGTCCCATTTCAGTCATAGAAGAAGCATAGCTGGGGTTTCAGTAAAACTAAAAGCAAGCCAGCGTCCAGAGTTTCTGTTCCATTGCAGCCGGGTCCAGTTCAGCATCAGGCTAGCTTCAGTCCATTAGTCCATTGTGTGTGTGTGTGTGTGTGTGTGTGTGTGTGTGTGTGTGTGTGTGTGTGTTGGTGGGGGTGGGGGGGGTGTCCAAATGGCAGTGGGCCATGTGGCTGAATGCAGGAGAGCTTGCCCCAAGTAGCAGGAGTCCCATGAGAGCCAAGAGAGCGAACTTATTTGTTTAGAGGATTAAATTCCCAAATTTCACACCCTTGTAGTGGCCATGTCCATTCTGGCCAATGACTTGTTCCCAGGTGTGACCAACAGCAAATACCTCCCCTGTGTCACCTTTACTGGGCATGCGTATATCTTCCCTTTGCTCCTTTCCTGGTATTAGTAACTAAATAATCACAACAGTATAAATTCCACCCATACGTTGTAAATTTGAAAAAAATATTAGGCACATTAGCAACTTAACCCCAAGTCAGACAACTCCTGAGAGTTATTGCCAGGATTTGAATTAGGGTCTAAATGAAAGACATTTCCACTTCATCCAAACCACAGCACTATTACACAATCTTGCGACTAGGATGAAAGGAAACCAAGTCACTGGAACAGTCTAACAGAGAGATAATCAAGTGCAAAAACTCGAAGGCAGCAAGGAACTTGGTTTTCAGGAGGAACAGAAAGAGAGCCATTACTGGAGCTTCAGTGACAGAAGTTAGCCAAGGTGGGGCTGCTGTTAGCTCTCTGGGAAGTCAGAGACTTTGGAATATAAAACAGCTATATTTGGTTATTCTAGAGAGAGTGGAAAGTATATTTGAATAAAAATTGGTTGAAGCTTGGGCAACTGAATCTATACATACGCAATGCCTTTTTTTTTTTTTTTGGAGCTGCTAAAGTAAAATAAAGTTACCATGGAAATTGAACTACATATATGTGTGGCATACCCACATTTCTAAGAAGTTGCTTAACTACCTTTCTAGAAAAGTAAACTTTCTACTTTAATCTAGAGAGCTCCTGAGTATACAAGTGGTAATGCCTATATGTGATCATCGAATAACCAAGTATAGATGATCATGACAAGCAAATATTAGCTTCATAACAGCTGAAAATTAAACAGACTATTGACAGCTGAAGACATTAAAGTTGCTCACTTTTTGAAATGGTAATGTTAATATATCAATGTAACCTCTAGACAATTGTTTGACTGTGAATATAAAATTCTGATAGTACTCATAAGTGCCTTTTTAAAAGGACATTTTATCCAGGGAGCAAGATCATGCCACCAAATAAAATAACAGTTTCTGTGGTCTGTAAAATGTGCAGCCTACTTAATGAAGTACCTCTACCATTGTACATATAAATGCCAAACCAATTAATTCAGAAGGAAACATTGGGAAGAAATTGGGTTAAGGAGGGAAACGAAGTAGAGATTCTAGGCACAAAGTTTTTTCTTTGGTTTCTTCATTGAAGAGACTCTGGACATGTAAAGAAAATAATCAAAGAATAAACTGATACTCAGTAGGGCAAAACTAAAGGGGTAATACAATGTTTGGAAGACATGACTGTAAAGAACAACGAAAGTACCCTTTTGTCTTTGAATTTGGTGTTAAGTCCTAAGATGAGGTCTGGAGATGAGCTTTCTAGGACTGTAAAGCATTTAATGATTGGTAAAGTAGATACTTAAAGAGGATTAAGTGCCTTTGTTTAAGACAAGTCTCGAGTAATCACTAATTCACCAAAATAATAAAGTGATTATAATTAATAAAAGGATATCTTGGTGAAAACCTATGGATATTGTTTTCCTTTGATTTCATAGGAAGTAGAAAATAATTAAAGAAATAACTAATCCAGGCTCAAAGGATAACAGACAACACCCTTTGGTTTCAAAGTTGAGATAGTAGAGGCCTTGATTCCAACTCAGAAATACTTACAAACTCCAAAGCAATGGACACTTAGGCACTGGGCAAATTGTTATTCAAACAGCAGGTTCTCAATTTCCTTACATGATAATGCATTGCAAAACAGGATAAGTTCATCAGAAATACACAGACCAAAAATTTTTTAAAAAGTAAAAAATAAGTTTCTGTTAAGCAAATATAGACTAAGTTAGAAGGATCTTGACAAATTTTCCTTAAAACTCAAGTTTTAATTGCTTCAGCCCCAGGGCAGCCATAAACTTGAGAAGTGACAATTTATACAGATTTGATGACCCTGTTTACTCTGTTATTCATGAAAAAAGTTACTTTCTCAACTGATCTGCCTCATGTTACTTATGCCACCTATAAATTAACTAGCATATTCTTAAAGAAACAAAAAGTTTGTCTTAAAAAAGCAGCATATTAGTAACTTACGTTTGAAATCAGTATCATTGCAAAATTATTTTAAGAGTTAATTTAGAGAAATACTTTCTACCAAAGGACATTTGTGAGAAGGCTGCCGTCCAGGGGAAGCTCATCTGCTCTAATTTGATTTCCTCGCCCAGTCAATATTTACAGAACATTTAACACATAATAGAATAGGTGCTGGGTTACAAAATATTAAAAGCAGCTGTTTGTGCCCCTGAGACCCTCAAGTTTCTAAAAGAAACATTGCAAATCATTCTCCAGCTGATTTTTTTTAAATTCCTGGAAATCAACTTCCTATTGAATAATTGATGTTACAAATCAAATGTATATCCTGAGATAGAGATGAGGTTGACTTTCAATCACAAATACAGAATAAAAATCTCTGTAATATATATATATTTGTCTGATGATTTACCGTGTATAAGCTTGTAATAATTTTTTGGTAACACCTGATCTTTTTTATTGTAGTAACATTCATTGGGCATATCAAATACTGAAAATGCTTTTTGTTGTTTTTTTTTCACTTTTGACATGAAAAGCTTGGATTAATATAAAATGTGGCAGAGAATAATGCAACCTTCATGACATTGGTTTGAGGGGAAAAAACTAGGTTTAAACTCTGTTCTGCTGCCACCACTCAATTTGACTAGGAGAGATAGTTCATTTACTTAATTGTGTTTTCATGTATATATGTATATAGTGATAATAATAATTGAATCCCTGTCTTATAATGTTGCAGTCATTGTTAGGATTAGATAAAGGTTATATATATATATATATATATATATATATATATATATATATATATATATATATATTAGAGTGCAGTAGTAATTATTTTATTATTACTAATATTTAAAAGTCTACCAAACTATAAGCACCTGGAGAGTAGCAATAGTGGCCAATGCTAGTTATAGTCCAGAGACCAACATGTGAGCATCTAGACCTACAAGAGCAGAATTCCTCTGTGGCATCCAGGATCTGTGTTTTAACAATGTAATTTTATGCACACTAAATTCTGAGAATCACTGCTTTACTCTGCTCTCAGCTATGTTTTCAGTGTCCAGAATTAACTGGGCAATAAATTAGAGCTCAATTAATATTTATCTAACCATTCAATTACTAACTCTTACTATTGGAAAATATCTTATGATGAGAGAACCAGAAATTCTCTTTGTTTTTTTGTTTGTTTGTTTTTGCAGGTAACAGAAAAATAAGGAACTAAAACTATATTTGCAGATATTTTACATTGTTGGAAATTCCCTTTGGAATGACAATAATGTCTGTATCTTAGGACAGTTGTGAACATATTGGGTAATGCATATTGGGTAATTTAGCAAAATTTTATTTATGAGCACTCAAAAATAACATCTATCATATTTTAGTGGTCTTTTTTCCCTAGCTAAATGAAAAAAATGAATTTTATTAGGAACACGAATATATAGAACCTTCACAAAAGAATTCCATTTTCTAAGAAAGAAATGGAATACTGCCTTTTTTACTATTTCTTTTTGGTCTGATTTCTCATTTTCAAGTTCGCATGAAATATTTATTGGGATTCAAAAAACTTCACCACATTAAATAATAGATGACTTAAGCTATATTTAATTTTTTATGGTACTATATGAGAGTTAAAATAAAGCATGATAATCAATAATCAAACTACTACTGCAATTTTCCTCAACTCAGATTTTTTTTTCACACAATGTGTGTAGAAATAGAATCTTTGGAAAGGAAACTAATCTAAATCTTTACATGTAGTAATAATTATGAAAATGAAGAATGTTATCCATTCTATAAACATCTGATTCTCTCAGGTAATTATATCTGTAATGAAATACATGTTCCTTAGCAAGGCATAGGGCTTCAAGTTTGTCTGTTGTCTTTTGGTCATTAGCAAGATATAGATGCAATGGAATTGATGACTTTCCGCTGAAATAAGAAACAGGATACTGTGGGGTTATACTTGTAGCTATGAAAATGGTAAGAAGATTCTTGTAGTTTAAAAAAGTTTTTCCCTAGGAAATATACTTTCAAAGCTTCAAAGAATGTTAAAGCTTTTCAAATAAGCCATAAATGGACATCTGCAGTCTATGCTGTACTTCAATAAGAGGAGAATGGTTGTCATGTCAAATCTCTACAGGCCGTCTTTGCTCATGTTTTCCTGGGTAAGATATTCTACTCGAGCAGAATGAAACCTAACCTTTAATATTACATTCTGTTGAACAGGCCCCAGTGACACGTAAGAGGATCTTATCTCTGGATCTCAATGTATTTGGTTTAAAACAGCTTCTTTTCTGCAAGACAGATATCAGATGGGAGTTCTCTTTAAGGGGAAAGAGCCTATTTTCTTTTCATAGAATAACTTGAAAAATGAAAAGTTGTTCAGAATAATCACAGAAAGCAGACAAGGATATTAGCATCACAGAATTCTTCATGCAGTATGAAAGGAAGGCCCAAAAATCTGTTTTGATCCCTGAACAAAACATATATCTGAAAGATGTCCTACTCTATTATAACTACCAAGCTATAAAACTTAACAAGCCACCAAAAATGAGTAAGTCTGGGGTAAATACAATGTGTAAAAGTATAGAGATATAGATAGACATATACATCTATCTATCCCTAGATAAAATTCAGTGAGTTGAATAATTAAAATCAAGTATCATAATATAATATAAAACTAGTATTGACTCAAAACTTAATAAAGTATATTTAAATTAATAATGAAGTTATATTAATTTATAATATGATTTCTATTTACTTATTAATTACTTGTTTTCTACTTTATTTCCCCTGGAAACCAAAGTAGAAGTTGTTAAGTCCTAAGGAAAAATATAATTTCTACTTTGATCAGAAGAAAATAGATGTAACCTTGATATTAAATCTAACTTAATACCTAAATTATTGACTATATATAATGGTAATGTCTCACCAAAATTTTTAAATTTTGCATAAATTATTTTGTCTTTTATTAACATTAATTAAAATATTACCTTTTAAAATGTGGGTTTTAGTATTTTGAAATATCATAAGGTAATGGTTAATTAAAATAGATCTTTTTGTATAAGTATCTCTCTTCTGAGGAATACCCTCTCCATTGAGAAATAACATGGAGATTTTATAATTAAATTACTATTTTGATGCCTAGAGACTGAAAAACAAGGAAATTATCCAGTTTACTTTGGTTTTACAATGCTCTCAATACTGATGACATGATTAAGGATATTTAAAAAAAATTTAGAAGCTTATTTGACAAATACTTATATAGTACTTACCATGAACTGAGTACACAGAATTCTATGCACTTGGAATATATTACCTTGTTTAATCCTCAAAACAAGTCTATGAAGTTGAGGTAACAAATCCCCATTTTTGATTAAAGAAACAGAGGCAAGTGGCCATACAACTGCCCTAGGTCACAAGATCATGAAGCTGGGGACATCTGTAATATTTTCAACAATAAATATTTTTTAAAAACAACAAAATATCAGTGAGAATACAGTTGTAATAGTTAAACAAATATTGGAAAGAAGATAAAATTTAGAGCAGGCTGCTGGATTTGAAAAATAGGAAGCCATCAAAGAACTTTATGGTGCAAAGAAATGGAAGAATGTATTATTTCTGACATTGAGAACCTTGCTAACCTATATTCAGGCAGTGAAGTAAAGGGCACAAATGCACTGAATTCTCATGGAATTCCATAAATCTATAATAATAAAAGCATAATATGCTAATTAGACTGGACAGCTGGACGAAGCCACGGCTGCGAGGGCTGAGGCAAGCTGCCTTGGCTGCAAGGGCTGAGCCCCTTGCAGGAATTTCATGCATTGGGCCTCTAGTAGTCTAATAAGATAGTTATTGTTCTCACATTATAGTTGAAGTAATAGAGGCTTAGATAATTTAAATAATTTGCAAAATAGCACATGATAAGAAAAATGTCATAGCATGGGTTAAACACTAGGCCTGTTTGAATCTAGATTTTTAACTTTTAATTACTTTAATATCTCCTGAATTATAATGCTTCTGGTTGGTAAAAGGTGACCTTGTAGAAGGTTGTTAAAGTAGAGCGTAACGATCTTTGTAGATGAAGGAACGTAGGTTGGAATATCCATGTTGAACATGAATCGTGTTCAGAATAATAGCCAATGATATGACAAAAGGACAATGATGAGATACATGCCTAAATCTAGAGAAGATGAGCAGTGCTGATATAGAAATGTATAATGACAGATACAAATAGAGTAGAATAATTGGAAAGCTTAAACTTCAGAGAAGAAACTTTGCTAAATAAAGTTGCTAAAAGAATGGTTTAGAAAGTTGAATAGTAAACTAACTCAAAGGTAACATTTCATTTTACTCAATGTGATTGTATTATGAAGACTTCTAATGGTTTTTAATAGTTATATATTATTGTATTACTACCACAGCCTTGGCAGCTTAAGAAAACATTTACTTACTTATCTCATAATTTCTGTGGGTCATTTATCTGAGTTCAGTTTCACAGAATTTTCCGTTTTTAGAATCTCCCACAAGGCAATCAAGCTATTGTCCAGGGCTCAGGTCTCATCTGAAATGTCAGCTGGGGAAGAACCCATTTGGAAGGTCACATGGTTGTTGGCAGGGATCAGTTATTTGCTGGTTGTCAGACTGAGTATTTTATTTCCATGCTGGATGTCAGCTGGAAGATGCCCTCAGTTCTTTGCCATATGTGCCTCTCCACAGAGCAGCTCGCAACATGGCAACTTGCTTCATAAAAGCCAGCAAGGTAGAGAATTTGCTAGCAAGATGCCTGTCAGAATTTTATACAATCCACCCATGGGCATAATGTTCTACCATGTTTGCCATAGTCTATTGGTTAGAAAAAAGTCACAGGTCTGCCCCACACGGAAGGGGAGTGGATATACAAGGGTATGAATACCAAGAGATGGTATTTATTGAGGACCATCTGCCCTACTTTTCTAATAATAATCATCTGTTTTGAATAACCTATTTTCTGCTCACAAAGGGATGCAATAGGGGATTAGAGAAAGACCTTATACAGTAAAAAGGAAGGTCACAAAATATGATTTCATGACTCCTGATCAATGATTGTTGTCTTCTCTCTAATCCCACACATTTGTAGAAACGAAGACTAGGGGAAATATTTCTTGCTAACTTGACTCTTGGTTTGCCTTGTAATTTATTTCCTACTTTATTATTGATAGACTGTTTTATTCTCCCCCTTTACCATGAGAAAATTTAATCCCAGATCAGAAACCTACCAGTTCCTTGGGAAATCACTTTTGATTCACAGTTCACATTGCTGATTTCATCGATAATTACAACACTAGCTATAAGGATAATTCTCAAAAAGATATTATCCAGCAAGTGTTCATTATGTCAGAATGTCCCAGATAAGGAGACATTGTGGTGTATTGGAATAGCCACCAGATCGTGAGAGATGTGAGTCCCAGTAGTACAACGTTTAATGTGGTATGGGTTTAAAAAAAAAAAAAGTACAGGTTTTAATACTTGATGGCATCTGAGACCTCACACTGTTACCAGTAATTTTACGAGAGGAGAATCTGCTGAGAAATTAATGAAGCTTAGATTTCAAGGCTCTTCACTAGGACAGGCCTCTTCAGAGACTAGTGTGCTTTACTCCAGGGATGTGGGGCAGTTGGGGGGTGAGGCAAGGGTTGGAGCAAAAGCCCCAAACTGTGCCAGATACAAAACACTGCCCACCCTCGGTGTCACAGTCCATATACCCTGGCAGTGACCCTGAGGCTGCCATCCAGTACCTCCATCTCCACCAGGTCCTTAATAATCATCTGTCCCTGTGAGTCCTCAAGGGATAAAAGTGGGGTTGAGCCCCTTTGATCCCAAGGAGAAGGATATAAGCAAGAGAGACCTCTCCACTAAGGTTCCACATGAAATGGCCTGTGCAGATCAACCCAGGGAGGCAAGAGTGGGGTTCGGATAGGAATGGGTTAGAATGGAGTGACCAAGATAAACAAACTCTTCCGTAAGGGTCATGGGAAACCATGACTGCCAAATCAAATGTATGGGAAAGTCTCAGGGCAAGAATCATTGCCTAAACAAGGAACTGCAGAGCAACGAAAGATGTGGCATCACCAAGAGAAAGTTGTGAAGCTAGCAAAGACTTTCCTAAGTTATCAATAACGTTTATTTCAGTCAAGCATACTTGACTGAATTTACTTTCTGTTCTCTCTATAGAAAACATTTAAAGAGGCAAAGGATATGCAGCTTAAAAAAAGTGTAGACGTGTTGGACAACTAAGTAATATTAACAACGATACATTATTCTTGGATGTCGTAATATTTGTGATATTGCCTGTTTATAGGAATTTCAACTTCTTGGGATTTATGAACTTGAACAAAATAAATACTTATATCCTATTTTATATTTTTACATTTGTAATTGTTTTTCTTCCAAGAGTGCCTCCTAATAGTATAAGATCCTACTCCCACAAACCCTGGATAGAGCCCGACAACTAGGAAGTCTTTTATCCATATGTTTGTGTCTCTATGCATGCTGTGTGTGTATATCCATGTGTTTAACTTCTGAGCCCTTCATTTCTAGTAAAAATCATTTAAGGATTTTTGCTTCTTTGTCTCCTCCAATAGAACTGTCTTCTGATGTATATGCCAGTGAAGCACCTCCTCTCAGTGAAATAGCTTTGTGATACCTAGATTAGCTTTATTAATTCACAGAGGTTTTCAAGTTAATACCTAGTCAGGAGGCTCTTTTTGTCACCTGCAAATGGAAAAGGAAAAATTGGCTTGTCACCCGAGTTCAGGAAAAATTAAGAAGTTCATTTTTTTCCCTCCCAGGGATTTAGAGGCAGTCTCTACAGTCCAACTGGCATAAACTGAAAATGCAATCACCAATACGAAAAGGGTTAGAGAGCTCTGAAATGTTGAGCTATCCTACTTTGGCAAACAAGGGGATCATTGTTTAGAGAGCAGAATGTAGCTTCTGGTTTTTTGTACAATGCTGGTGAGCAGAGAAGCACTCTGAAATCCTGGGTCAGTCAAGCATCAGCACTGTTACAGCCAATAAAATACAAAATATGGTAGATATTGCCTTTTAAAAGAGAACTATGTAAAGTCTCCCTCACGTCACTACTTCATATCTTGTCTTACTTGATTCTGGCAGCCACTTCCAGCCAGGCTCACAGAGGTTTAATTGATGTCTAGGGTATGGATAGAACATAAGGTCTCCCTTAGACATTGTTTATTGCACTCAAGAGAAATACCTTCATAATTCATTAGGCACTTCTGGGAATGGAAGCCATTAAGTTAGTCACAAAAGAGGACTCGTGCAATCGAATGAGTTTGTTTTCATTATGCGTTTCTCTCCTTCCAAGATTGTGGACTAAAATTTCTAGAATGCCTGAGAACATAAATATGTAACAGACCAAAGGGTGCATATAAGATTAGGTTTAAACAAAATAAATATTGCCTTTTTCAGTGGAATTCTGATTTTACTGTGATCTGGAAAGGATCGGTGGTACTTTGAAAACAAAATCCAATGTTTCCAGGATAGAGAATTATATGGATTGAGCCTTGGATAAAATGGGACCTTTTTCTCTCAGCTCTGTCTCCTCCCCTTCTTATTAGTCTTACAAACTCTATATCTCTGGTCCTTTGTCCAAAATAATGTCTCCTAAAATGTTAGTAACATTACTATCTCTCCCAGAATTATATAAAAGAGAATCTGGGGAGGATATAATACTATTATGAAAAGAATGAACTATCTAAAATTATGTTCATTAGTCTTTAGCTGTACCTTTAAAATAATACTAATAAGGTAAAAAACAGGTCTTTTAAGCTGATGAATAAACCTGTCTTCTGATAACTAGTTTTTAATGTAGCCCAAGTGCCTCCATTTCCTAAAAATATTAATCTTACAATATCTGCTTAGATCAGATATAGGTTAGGTTCATGGCATATATATGTAACTCTAGATTTAATCTTATTTTTATTACCTTTTAATATTTTCCCAAAGGCTTCAGTTTTTCAAAATCAAACTTGCTTGTCTACATTTCTAACCAAGTTGATTTTTAGAAATATGTTCTACGGTATAGCTAGTATATTTGCATTTTCAGGAGTTTTCTTCCTACTCTTTTTGGAAGTGAGAAAATGTTTGTCCCAGGACACTCAGAAAGAGATCAGAAAGACTCTACATGAATAAGAATCAACGTAAGTTGAAAGATCAGAAGTAGCAATTGTTTGAGACCTTTTTGGTGCTATACAATAGTTTCCCACAAAACTACCCAAGAAAAAAAAAGTAAAAAGTAAAATTATCTGGTTAAAGTGGATAGTAATAAATAAGGAATGTATTGAACCCATGGTCTACAGTGCTTATAATACAAAATACAAACACATAAGGTCACGGCATATGGTCTTAATATGTTTATATCATGTGCAGACAATAATTTTTAGTGATTGTCAAACTAAAATGGCATTCATGCAGTAAATGGCCTTGTTGCAGGGTTATTTGAAGCAAAAAGCCCACTATATCTATTTTTTAAGCTTGACAACTTTAAATGAAGTATTAATGGGTGAATTTCCTTTGCTCATTTTGGCCATGCTAATGTAAATATAGTAATAAATTTGAAATATTTAGCATAGCTCTTCACACATAGTCAATACTTGCTACCTAGTAGCTATTGTGTGTATATATATATATATATATATATATATATATATATATATATGTAGCATTTATAATTATATATCAGTTATTTGTATACTATTGTGCTATCATTAATGTCTATCTCTTACTTTTCATCAGGGTGGCTTTCTCTCCAGAATTTTATCCTAAACACTTAGCAGGCTGCCTGGAGCAGCACAAGAATTCAATAAAATAATTTTTGATTAATCAACACCAAGAAAACCTCTGAATTCATACTTATTAAATGTCTATTTAATAGAAATTCTTTATTCAAACAAGTAATGAAATAGTTTCCGATCTCTTAAAGCTTATAAACATAATTTAAATCACACTTCCCATATTACTAGGAATAACTATGACAACTACCATTTATTAAGTACTGACATTGTGCTAGGCATTCTGATACATGGTTTAGTTGCATTATCTCATTCAATGCTACACTTATCCACATAACGAAGATATTAATAGTCCCATTTTACAAATGAGAAAACTGAGGTTCTGAGAAATCCAGTGGAAGAGTCCTGCCCTTATTTATCATGACTTCTCAGCTTCAAACTAAATATATCTCCTACATCTCTGTTATCAGTGTCTATGAGGTACTTTCAAAAATAAAAAAAAAGCAAATTTTAGCTTCTAAACCAATGACTGTGCTAGCTTCTTACAGGATACAACCACATTATAAAAATACTAGAGGCCTGGTGCATGAAATTCATGCACTTGGGGAGGGGGTCCCTCAGGTCCCTCAGCCTGACCTGCGCCCTCTCACAGTCCAGGAGCCCTAGGGGGATGTTCTTAGCATTGCCACGGAGGTGGGAGAGGCTCCCACCACGGCCGCTATGATCATCAGCCATAAGCCCGGCTTCTGGCTGAGCAGCACTCCCCCTGTGGGAGCACACTGACCACCAGGGGGCAGATCCTGCGATGAGTGTTGCCCCCTGGTGGTCAGCGTGCATCATAGTGACTGGTCATTCCATCATTCGGTCATTTGCCTTTTATTATGTAGGATATACTGTAGATGAGGCCCCCTAGAACCATAAAAAAATGCAAAAAATTCATTGTTAACTCATTCTCAAATTGCCCCCACTTAAAATCAAATTGCCTCCCCTGTGGGGCATGTGCTGCACCTTGGGAACCTCTGGGCTTGACAGTTTTCCACTCTGAGCTTCATTTCTGAATACATATGCATATACCATGGGAATTGTAGTCTCTTCTCTGCCTACCTCACTGGGTTGTCATGAGGAGATTCTGAGCTAATAAACCTAGAAATGTTTCATCAAGTAAGTGATGTCTAAATGGGAAGGGATTGTTATTTTTAAGCTCACGGGTACCCTTGCTGGTAGCAGGTGCTGATTAGGGGAGGAGGGCATGATAGTTTCCTGGGACTGTAACTATGGAAGTTTTGC
>NC_137083.1:21365124-21532624 GCF_951640355.1 Cnephaeus nilssonii | reverse complement strand
TGTTAGAAGTTCAAGTATAAATGTACTGACTTGCTAGTTTTATGTTTAAACCACAAAAAGTGGACTTTCTTGCGGTACCTACACACATTTGATCCTTAAAACACACACACATGCACGCACGCACGCGCACCCTTTAAGCATTTCACTTGCTCAAAGTGAGCAAGGGTACATTTCTATTCCCAAACACTGAGGAGTGTCAGGAAGTAGACTCTCAGCAGGTCTTCTCTCCAGCTTACTTTTTCCCCCCATTCATTCTAAAATATAAAAATGGTTCAACAACTATTTCTTGAATATCTATACATGTCAGGCATTGGAAAAGGCATTAGAGTCCATGGATCAATGTTTTCTGGGTGCCTCCTCTTTCCTGTACTCATGAAGGGTGGGTATTCAGCATTCCCCCCTTCTCTTTGCCATGTAAAATTATGTACATATGAGCAGCATGTCCATTTCAGCTCTCACCCTGTGCACTCCTTGATCCCATCTCAGTGCATAATACTCCCAAAATAAACTCAAACTCAAAATGGAGACTTTTAATCAAATTCTCCTCAGAGCCGCATCAATCCCTGCTGGCTCTATTCCCCTCACCACCCTAACTGACACACTCAAAATCTCCTAGCTGATACTCTCTACTCAGCAAAACAAGAGCCCAACAGCATACAAAGCCTCAGTGGTTAGCCCAACTCTAAGTAAGTGGTATTTTCCTTCCCCTAAAAAAAGTCAATTATCTATACCTGTATATCTGTATCGTATCTATCTATATCTGTACCACATTTCTTCTAACACAGGCCACTGAACTGATGGCTCATGCAGTCTTTTCAGCCTGTCATTTACTTGAGTAAATGTACACATGGTCAAAAATCCTTAATTTAGAAAGAAAATGTCTTCTTGAAAGCATAGAGTGTGTCCAAGCTACATATAGTCTTGGTTCTGCTTTTCTGTTCAGCCTTAAACCAGTTCCAAAGCAGAAGTCCAAATTGGGGCACCAAAGTCAAAATGGTTTAGCTCCATTACCCAAACACACTGGGACTGCACACAGACAAGTCCATGGGTGCCTGTGGAGCCTCCGGTCCACATAAGCCCTCCTAAGTCCACCCATTCTTCCTCCAACAACTCTTTCCTCAATCCAAAACCCAATCGGACTTTCCCAGCTGCATGTTCAGGACTCTCTCTGAAGGACCCTATTCTTAGGTGCAGAATTAGGAGAAATAGAAGCTGAACAAGTAAGTGAAATAGGGCAGGGGCATACTGCTTACTTGCCTACAGAAGCAATTTCGCCTCAATTTTTCAAGTCATCAAAGATGAATATATTAAGTTGATAAACAGCAGATAAATCCTCAATAAGTATTCATTGCTGTTACAGTTGTTGTTGCAAATATTATTTCTATTTGTTCCTCTGTCAACCCTGGGGAAAGATAGCCAAATCAAGTTACTCTTAAAAAACAGACACTTGCACTACAAGCAAACTGGAGGGAAGAGGGACTATCCTTGCCAAGGACAAGTTTTAATTGATGATGGCTGCAGCACTAATGAGGCTGCCTCCCATTGATATGGCTCCTGCTCCTAAGTACCCCTCTGAGGGGCAGCCACCGAGACACAGAAACAACCCACTCTGTTGCCAGAACCTCCCGTGTGGCAACATCAATAATCATAGCAGCACTGATCATCCTCCTTTAAACCTGTATTGTCAGCTCAGACCATGCCTAGGAAATCAGACTATCCAGGAAAATACCAGTAAAAAAAAACAAGAGAGTAATATGTTATTACTAGAAAGACTAGGGACATGTAAAACTTTTTTTTTCAAATGTTCAATGTAAATTTAGCGGTTTAAATAAAAACAGTTCTGTGTAGTGTTAATGTTCATGAAAGCAAGATATTTTAAAGGCAGATACTCATTTGGGAAAAATATATGAATAACTAAAAGTTTTGAACTTGAGTAGAATAAAATTAAGGCAATTCACCCCCAGGAAAACTCAAATATCCAGATACCGGAGATGATCTTTTCTTGTTACTTTACTATCTAGTTTGTTTTTTGAAACTCCCCATTTTAGTAAGAGCATTTGAGATCTTGCTCAGTTTGGCTCAAATAAACTTTTCTAAGAAATAAAAACAATAAAATAAATTTATTTAGAGAATAATAGCTGCAATAGGTGAATTGCCTCATTTATTAGTCACAACTTTCTCAACAGGTACAATTGCAAATGAGGAAGTTGAGAGATAGAAAAGAGAAGCAATTTTTCAAAGCCACATAACTAGCATGTGATTGAACTAAGATTCAATCTATGCAGTCTAGTTTCTAAACTTGCTCTTATAACCACTAACTTTGCTGCCTTCTTTTAATTTATATGATCAAAATAGAGTTTACCAGGTAAGTTCATGTCTAATTAAGTAGAAAGTCCAACACTTAGAGACAAACTTTTTGCCATCTTTTTTCATATTTTTAAATTAAATCTAGACAATGTACATTTCAATATCACATAATTTCATTGCATTTTTTATATCACAGTTCCCTAGGCAAAAAAAAAAATGGATAGGCATAATGCTTTCTAAAACTCATAAATTTAGCCCAATAATCTCATTTTATAAATAATTTTCAATTGAAAACTAATATTGAAAAACTTTATTTTTTATCTTTATTGATTAAGGTATCACATATGTGTCCTTATTCCCGCATTGTCCCCCCAACCCCCCCCCCCCCCCCCGCTTATGCCCTCACCACTCTGGCATCTGTGTCCATTGGTTAGGCTTATATGCACGCATACAAGTCCTTTGGTTGATGTCTCCCCCTTACCCCCACCCTCCCCTGCCTTCCCTCTGAGGTTTGACATTCTGTTCGATGCTTCACTGTCTCTGGATCTGTTTTTGTTCACCAGTTTATGTTGTTCATTATATTCCACAAATGAGTGAGATCATGTGATATTTATCTTTCTCCGACTGACTTATTTTGCTTAGCATAATGCTCTCCAGGTCCATCCATGCTGTTGCAAATGGTAGGAGTTCCTTCCTTTTCACAGCAGTGCAGTATTCCATTGTGTAGATGTACCACAGTTTTTTAATCCACTCATCTGCTGATGGGCACTTAGGCTGTTTCCAAATCTTAGCTATTGTAAATTGTGCTGCTGTGAACATAGGGGTGCATATATCCTTTCTGATTGGTGTTTCTAGTTTCTTGGAATATATTCCTAGAAGAGGGATCACTGGGTCAAATGAGAGTTCCATTTTTAGTTTTTTGAGGAAACTCCATACTGTTCTCCACAGTGGCTGCACCAGTCTGCATTCCCACCAGCAGTGCACGAGGGTTCCTTTTTCTCTGCATCCTCACCAGCACTTGTCATTTGTTCATTTGTTGATGATAGCCATTCTGACAAGTGTGAGATGGTACCTCATTGTTGTTTTGATTTGCATCTCTCAGATGATTAGTGACTTTGAGTATGTTTTCATATGTCTCTTGGCCTTCTGTATGTCCTCTTTCGAAAAGAATCTATTTAGGTCTGTTGTCCATTTTTTATTGGGTTGTTTATCTTCCTTTTGCTAACTTATATGAGTTCCCTATAAATGTTAGATTAAACCCTTATCAGAGATAACATTGGCAAATATGTTCTCCCATGCAGTGGGTTTTCTTATTGTTTTGTTGATAGTTTCTTTTGCTGTGCAGAAGCTTTTTATTTTGATGTAGTCCTATTTGTTTATTTTCTCTTTAGTTTCCATTGCCCTAGGCACTATATCAATGAAGATATTGCTTCGGCATATGTCTGAGATTTTGCTGCCTGTGGATTCTTCTAAGATTTTTATGGTTCCTCATCTTACGTTTAAGTCCTTTATCCATTTTGAGTTTATTTCTGTGTATGGTGTAAGTTGGTGGCCTAATCTACCTCTGCTCTTCAAAAACACAAAATAATAGATGTAGAGAATCACAAATTCCACTGACTGGTAGTTCTCATACCACTTAAAAAACAACTTTTCACCACCTCAGTGAAAAGGGCATAAAATTCTCAACAAGTTACAATCAAGAAGATGTTTACAGGATAGGCTAGACATTGTATACATATTTGGTTAACTGTGTCAGCAAATTTTTCATTGCCTATTGGGCAAATTCCTGGGCAAAGTTATTGGTCTGCCTCAAATATTGAAAGGTAACCATATTTTATATGTCAAGGCTAAAGATAAAGAATATGCTAAAGCATGAAATATTATAGGAAGAGAGCTCAATGAGAAATGTAAAGCAAACTAGTCAAAGTGATACCCAAATTTCAAGGACTAGTGAGTCTCCTGTTTAAAACCACCAGTTGTATATTTCTGCCTAAATTTTTATTGCCTGAAATCTAAGACTCTTCCAGGTTTTGCTTAATGCAACATTTCTTGATGCCCTACTATGTGTAAAGTGATACATGTGACTGGACGTTGAATAATGTTGAAATATGGTCCCTACTCTTTAATTGATTATAGTCTACCAAATTATACACACTTATAAACAACTCTTAGCTCAAATATGTATTCCTCATAGGTAGAAGTTCCCAACTAACTTTAATGACCTCATGCATCAATAATTTCTTCACAGTGGTGCTATATTTCTAGTATCCTTTGACTACAGAAAAAAATACTGTAATTAATTTATTGTATCTTTCTGTACATTGCAATTTATTTTAGATATAGTGCAGCACCCTATGTGACATGAACAATATTAGTTTACTAGTATATACTGAAGCATGTAAACTAAAAGCAAGTCATCCAGACCTAATTCTACGGTCTTGGCTCGGCCAAAACTCTGAGACCTGTGTACAAGTGTAAATGATAGACTCGTGCCCTCAGGAAATAAGTGTTTCAAACTGCTAAATCTAGCTAGCAGTTGCAATATCATCTATTGCTTATCTATTGCATTACCTGACTTCATGAAATTAATTTGAACAGTTTCAGCTTTAACATCGATTTAATGGAAAACTGAATAATAAATATCTTTAAACCACTAATGTTAAAAATACTGGAAGAATGAAAATTACTTTTACTAATTAAGGAACGTATTGAATGTCCACTGCATACCTTGCTTGTATGAGACACCCTGACTCGTTTTTCTTTAATTAGACAATATTTGAAACCCTTTACTTAAGACTTACCCATGCAGTTAAAATATGTACCAAAAATAATTGTGAATTATAATAATATTTGCTTAATAAAAGTTTAAAGCACTCTACAAAGAATAGCTCGCCTGCCTTTTCTCTTATTTAATAAAAATCTGCTACATTCAGTGGATTACAGCAAAGGGGAGACACCAAGTTCTTTTTTAAACGTAAGAAAATATGGTGTCTGTTACCTTTGCCTTTTGTAAGTTGCCTGCTATCCTGTATTTGGCAAGACAAATAGAATTACATACTGTGAGTGACTCAGAACAGAACTTCACTATCAATCATCTGTCTGGCTCTGCACAAATTCTGTAGGGCATTCAGGACATTTTGCTGCCTATGAATATTTTAGACAAGAAGGATCCCTGAAAGCTTCCTGATGGATTAATATAAGAAAGGAGGACGTTTTCATGTTTTATAGCTATTTGCTAAAGTACTATGCCATTACTATACTCCAATGAAAAGATGCCTCTTTAAACAAAAAGAAGCAGCCCCATGGAAGAGTTCTGGCTCCCTTTATCATAAACTGATTTCAGGGTAATGAGATATAATATATAAATATTGCATGTACTCCTCTGCAGAAAATGAAGTGCTGTACTGGTGCCAACACCTCTACATCTAACAATAATTGTGGGAAAAAGAAAAAGACGAAAGAAAATGTATAAAAGCCATTGAAGAAAATAAGTTTGGTCATGTACCTCTTTAGCATTGCCAATATAATAAAAAGCGATTTATTACCTTCTCTATCATTCTATTGTGGGATTCACACCCATGAATAAACAGCAGGTACCATTCTCAATAACACTTCACAACTTCTCAAATAACGCTTATACTTTATTTTAAAGGTAACAGAAAATCTGGAAAATAAAGCAAAGAAAAAACTGTCGCTTGTGGCCCACTACTATTAATATCTTAAAGTTTCCTTTCAGTTTTTAAATGTGTTTTTATATGTATCATTCTGTGTCTTACTTGTCCACTAATTTTTCAACATTTCCCCATGTTACTATAAAGTTTTCATAAATATTTTAATGGCTACATATCATTTCCTTAAGAATACATAAGAAAGTTGATTTAACAATTGTCCATGTCAGATATGTAGAAGGCACCCAATATTTACTCTTATAAATATCACTGCTCATTTTTTACTACTTAAACTTTTTTTGTCTAAATTAAGCAATATCTCTTCCATCTAGAAATGGATAATGCACCCAACTCCCCAATCATGTAACAGGTCTTTTTTTTTTTTTCTTTTAACAGCTCTTATATTACTAAGGACAGAGAATACATTAATGATTACTAATTATAGTGTGCTTTACAATTTATTAACATTCTCATAACTACCTTGAGATGTGTAATTATCTCACTTTTTCAAATTAATAAATTGTAGACAAATGAGTTTTAATTGCCCTACTCAAGTGCAGAGTATTTAGTAAGCCACAGGGCTGATATTTTACTCCAGGCTTTTCCAACTTCAATGGCCACTCTCTTCTCAACATATTTGCTGGGCAGGAAACTGGGAGGATGAACTGTATAGTTGTTACAAGCATGAGCACTCAAGTCCAACAACCTTGGCCCAGAACCCACTTCTGCCTTTATTCTCTATGTGATCCTATATAAATTACTTATCTCCTCTGTGCCTTAGGTTTCTAATCCTTTAAACTCTGATAGTTATAAAAATATCAAAGCTAGCAAATATTTAAGAATTAGGTGAGAAAATTCAGTTTATTAAGCACGTAATTAAAACCTGCATTAGTTTTTTACCTGTTAGCTTAAGCTTTTTAATACCCTTAATTAAAAGAAACTTTAATTTGACACATCACCCATATTTCCATACTTTCAAATAAACAACATACACTTTACCTCCATTAATTAAAAATAAATATGAGAGAAACCAACATGGCGGCATAGGTAAACACTTGAAATTGCTGCCTCGCACAACCACTTCAAAACTACAACTAAAAGACAAAACAGACATCATCCAGAACCACAGGAAGGCTGGCTGAGTGGAAATTCTACAACTAGAAGGAGAGAGAAAAGCACACTGAGACTCAGAGGAGGTGCGGAAATAAAGTGCAGAGGTATGGAGGTGCATGCGCTAAGAAAGGGCTGGCAACTGAGTACATGGTTGTCTTTTTCAATCGGGAGGGAGACACAAGCTCCCGACTGATCTGAACTCGAGTTCTGAGCGAGACTCTGGGGACCCAGACTCATACGGGGAGAAATTAGACTGTCTGGCTTCGGGCGGAACTCGAGGGCGGCTTTCTGTTAGAGGTGCTTGCAGCAATTACTACAGGACACTGAGACCCAGGGGCCTCTTAGGTGTCTGCTCCACCCTGTTGATTCCCTGAGACTCCGCCCCACCCAAGCTGTGCACAGAGGCTTTTGCATATTAATGGCCTGGCCCTTTGCAATCTAAAATTACCTAAAAAACTGCAGCTGGGTCAGAAAGCCCCAGAACTTCCAAAAAAAGGCCTACAGCCCCACAGCAGCTTGCATTGCTTCACAGCTGGGCCTTATCTGGGCACCTCCAAACCCCAAACAAAGAAGAGGAACCTGCAGATCTCTCCTTAGCTCCTGCTGGGTGGCCTGAGGCAGAGGCTAAATTAGCACCTCCTTGGAGATCCAAGAGCCAGTGTACCCAGGGGTCAGAGTGGGACCATCCAGATTACAACTCCTCAGATCCATAAGGGACACACTCAAGGGGCAGACTCAGTGAGCACCAAAGCCCCACTGAAGCAAGTCTTGCCCCATAAGGGTGTCTCCAGCACAGAAATTCTTCCATCATAGATACAGCTGATCCTCACAGCCAATTGGCCTGGAGGTCAATTCCTCCCAGTGATGCCAACAACAATCAAGGCTTAACTACAATAAGACTGTGCACACAGCCCACAAAGGGGTGCACCAAGAGTGTCCACCTCAGGTAATTGGGGAGGCTGAGTCACTGGGCCCTACAGGACAACTAGCACACAAAGCCACTCTATCAACACAGGGAAGCAGCAAAAATACGGAGACAAAGAAACAAGTCACAAGTGACAGAAATGGAGGAAAGCAAACTACTGGATATAGAGTTCAAAACCACGTTTATAATGTTACTCAAGAATCTTCTAGAAACCGCTGGTAAATTTAGTGAGACCCTCGAGGATATGAAAAAGGACCAACTAGAAATAAGCATACACTGAGTGAAATAAAGAATAATATACAGAGATCCAATAGCGGACTAGAGGATCACAAGAATAAAGTCAAAGATTTGAAATACGAAGAAGCAAAAAACACCCAACCAGAAAAGCAAAAAGAATCCAAAAATATGAAGATAGTGTAAGGAGCCTCTGGGACAACTTCAAGCGTACCAACATCTGAATTATGGGGGTGCCAGAAGAAGAGAGAGAGCAAGATATTGAAAACCTATTAGAAGAAATAATGACAGAAAACTTCCCCCACCTGGTGAAAGAAATAGATTTACAAATCCAGGAAGCGCAGAGAACCCTGAACAAAAGGAATCCAAAGAGGACCACACCAAGGCATATCATAATTAAAATGCCAAGGGCAAAAGACAAAGAGAGAATCTTAAAAGCAGCAAGAGAAAAACAGTTAGTTACCTACAAGGGAGAACCCATACAACTGTCAGCTGATTTCTCCACAGAAACCATGCAGGCCAGAAGGGAGTCACAAGAAATATTCAAAGTGATGAATAGCAAGAACCTACAACCAAGATTACTCTAACCAGCAAAGCTATCATTCAGAATTGAAGGTCAGATAAAGAGCTTCACAGATAAGAAAAAGCTAAAGGAGTTCATCACTGCCAAACCAGTATTATATGAAATGCTAAAAGGTATTCTTTAAGAAGAGGAAGAAGAAGAAAAAGGTAAAGATAAAAATTATGAACAACAAATACATATCTATCAACAAGTGAATCTAAAAATCAAAAAAAAAAATTTGATGAACAGAATAAACTGGTGAATATAATAGAATCAGGGGCATAGAAAGGGAGTGGACTGACAATTCTCGGAGGGAAAGGGTTGTGGGGGGTGCGGGAAGAGACTGAACAAAAATCGTACACCTATGGATGAGGACAGTGTGGGGGGGGGGGGTAAGGGCAGAGGGGGGGGTGGGAACCGGGTGGAGGAGAGTTGGGGGGGGGAGAGAAAGAGGAACACTGTAATAATCTGAACAATAAAGATTTATTTTTTAAAAAGTAAAAATAAATAAATATGAAACAAAGCCACACTTCAACATTATCACCCACTGATCTAAAAAAATATAAAACAGATTACTTTAATCAACCCTTATTCAGATAAAATGCTTACATTTGTTAAGGGTTTAGATTAACTAATCTAGCTATACATCCAATAAGGGTGCAGTACAAAAATATATTTTATACCGTTCAAATAAGATTGAGATTATTTTACTACTACTTACTCTGGTACTATAACCTCACCTGACTTTGTACAAGGTCATCAGCATAATGAGCTTTAAAAATAGCAGGCAAAGTATGATTATAGTTTTAGTGATGCTCAGAAGGCACTAGAATCAAAACACTGCATAACCCTAAGAAAATTAATTTAGACTTTTTGCCAATAATTGAAATCAAATTTATTTAGAATGAGATGTCTTGCAAAAAAAAAAATCATAGTAATTCATGACAAAGAACAAACAGCAAAGGAAAAGTTATCAGAACAAGTTTCACCATGAATAATTGAATCAGTCAGGGTTCAACGAGGAAACAGACCACCATGAGTTATGGGCTAAGAGATTTATTACAGGAATTAGATCAAGAAGGAATTGGAAGCTCAGAGTTAAGAGTAACCAACCAGGCAATCTGACAAGCACATTCAACCACTGAACCAGCTCTGTAAAAGAAGAGTTCATAGTGAGGTCTGGGGGAAGTGGACTCCCGTGCACCTGCCACTTCTGCGAGTCCACCACAGAGAGTCCAGGAGTGGGCCTGGAACCACTGTGGGTCAACAGGATCAGCAATCAGAAAGAAAAGCTGGATGCAAAGCAAGACCTAGCTGGAACCTATGACACCTGCCTGCACTTCTGAATCTGCCACTGCATCTAACCGTGTAGGCCTTCTAGGGAAATGGTTACTGCTTCACTTCTGTCTCCCAAATCTTTCGTAAAGTCCTTTCCTCATCCCTTCCCCTCAACTCCCACACCACCACCAGTGCTAACCTAAAAGCACACAGTGAGAAGCATTCCAACACATATGGTTCTAGCATAATTGACACACTACAGCATACCAGGAGAGCTTGGATATAAAGGACAGGTAATTTGCATTATAATACAGCATACCTCTTCTAACAACAGCTCTTGCTATTATAGAAAGAAAAACCATCAAGATGCTAATATCTAGGAAAACTGCAATATTAATGGGAGGGAAAAAGCAAAAGGCTTCTTTTCACACCAAAACTTTGAGAGGTAAAATGGGAATGAGCAAGTAAAATTGTCTAATTTGCATGTCTGGGGAGAAATGTTTTAGTAAGATTATTCTTCTCAAATTAATAAGAAATTATTTCTTCATTAATCATCACCATCATTAGACAATATTCAACTAGAATCTTCATTGCTCGTCTATTATAACTTATAAAGACAATGCAGGATTTAAACAAATTTTTTTCAAATTTTTGAAGGGAAAAATAAAACTTAGGGGGCCAAACATAAAAAGGAAGAAGGCAAGAGAAGTGCTAAATTATTGCATTCCATTAATTTAAATGGGACTGATGAAATGTGAAATAAGTTCTAGGGCAAAAACATGCCATGAACAATAGGAAATGTCAAATATTATTTATTTGTTTTGCATTATAAGGCACAGGTAGAAAAGGAGAATTGGAAAGAAAATGTTTTCTTTAAATAAAATGTTTAAAATATTTTGGGCACTGAAATATGCTCTACATCCCTCAAATAAGAAAGGTAAGGCCATTGTTATTTTGAAAAAAAATACATATTTTGCTAAAGAATAAATTAATGATAAGTATGGAATATGACAGTGAGATTAGTGTACAAAAACAAACTGAAATAATACATAATTTAGTCATAGAAAGATTGATGAAAAATATTATCTGAATTACTCTAATTCATTGTTAAAACAACCAAAATCAATTATTTATTGTTACATATGTGCTACTGCTGCTACAGAAGGTGCTAAGTAAACAAAGATGAATAAGATACATGTGTGGAAATCTGCCATTTGGGTAAACTTTCCAGAATCTGAACCTCTTTCTATGTTGTATGCAGGATCTACACTCCATTATCTAGGTGGAAAAGCAAAAGCTTGTTCTTTCATAGGAGCTGAAAATATCAGACACTCATATTCCCAGTTATTCTTACAGACAGAGAATAATCTAGTGAGCAAGGCTGTAACCATATCTGACTCTGACGCAGCAACCCTGCCTGCAGAGGCAGTATCGGTAATGAAGGCTGCAGGGTCAAGGCACAGAAATGGCATGTGGTGGCAGCTGTGGTAAGGTGAGGTGTCAGCCCTAAAGAGGCAGCAGTACAGGTGCAGCACCTGGTCTTCTGTCATGGCTTCCTCACTGACCACTTCTGATGTGGGATTTGGGGGTTGTTCCTAGAAACATTTTCTCATTCCTACAATTCCAGCCCAATATTAAGACGGGGAGGTACTCAATATCTTTTCAACAAACTTAATTGGAGTTAGCAACTGCTGCCTCAAAATAAAACTTTGAGTGATATAATATGTATGCTAGCCTGCAAAAGTCCACAGCCTCTAAAGAGATATTAAATGATAACACAATATAAAGGCATAAACATGGTATATCTAATTAACAATCAGCATCTTCACTGGGAAGTCACAAAAGTACTTTAAACTTAGAATGTCCAAAACTAGAATTCCATCTGGGCCTTCTGTCATTTTTCTCAGAGTCATTGGTTGGTACCACTCTTCTAGTTGTTCGTAACAGGAACCAGTAAGGACATCTTGCAACTACCCTCTTCCTTATTCCCAATATCCAGTATATCACCAAGTCTTATCAATCTTGCCTCCTAAATATCTCTCTAATCATTCACTTCTCTGCAGTATCACCCCCCAATTTTATTAATCTATATGTTATGATGACCTCTAGCTTTTATATATCCTATATTTAAAACAAAGACTGGCTTACTAGGTACTAACATTGATACCATAATAACTCATAAATTACCATTATATTCCAGGAAAATATAATCAAACAATAATCACTGAAATCTTTTACTATTTAATGTGTGCTAGTAACAAAAAATTCAGTTGACTGAAAAAATCATCATGTTTCATATATCGGGACAACTTCCAACATATAAAATTTCATCTACCAGGTGTAAATGTAAAATGATTCCCTATTTTCTAAAATTCCCATTGATCCATTGTATAATATATCATGCTTCATGCTGTTTTACATTATGTAAAATAAACAATGAGTACAGACCCTGGGTTTTAATGCCTGAGGTGTGAAATTAGTTCTCTGCCAAGTGTGTTTTTGATGGTTAGAAATTTAAAACATTCTGAAGTGTGTCAGTCTAAAACAACATTTCTTCAGCTCACTTAAAAGAAATGGAAAAGTAATCTAGATAAATTAAAAGAAGAGAATAAGACTGTGTTATAGCGTGTGCTGAATTGTGATTTTGTACACAGTCTTTGGTATTCACTAGATTTTATGCATACTACTATTTCGGGCAATAATAGGTCACAGATTCAGTTTCCCTAATTTTTCCTCTGAGACTCCTTTACATTGCAGTTATCACAAATCCTCCATTAGTACAAGATCATCTTGTTTACAAAAGTATAATCTCAAAAAACATTTGCATATCTAATGTAATTAAGTACTTGTTCACATGATAATGTGTCCTACCTAATCGTCTCTTTGAAATTTTCATATCTGCACAATGAATAAAAATACGTTTTCTGGTTAATAAAAACCTTTGAGGACTTTTGAGCTAAGATGGTAGAATAAAACAGCTGCACAAAATTTCCTTTCCCATTATCCAAGTCAATGAAATAAAAATAAAACCCAGGAAAAATTCAGCAGGAACAACTAAGTAATCCAATGCCAGCAAGCTCACGAAGTGGCAGCCAAGAGAGGTGGAAGAGAGCAGAGTGGGAGGTATTTTCTCAGGAGGCACCCAATCTCTCACTCAGCCCTCTCCCTCAAAAGCCAAATAGTGAGTCCTTTCTGAATACCCCCAAATTAGGAAAAATGAACTGAGTGGTGTTCTGATGGGAAATGGTGGAAAGAGCTACAGGGAAGAAACAAGTAAAGTTTGGGAAATGAATAATGAAGTTAAGAAGCTCTAATGGAAGTAAAACCTCCAGGGCAACACAGGTTAATGACCAATTGCCCTGTTCCCTCCGTATGGATAGGGCATGTATTCCAATGAGTTTCAGGGAATCTTAGTGTGGGATGTTTAACAAAACCTCAGAATTGAGAACAGAGTCCAAATATTCTATCAAAGCCTGCACATAATTGAGCTCAACTCTCTTCCCAACTACCCTCCCCACAGCCCTTCACTATGGAAGACAAGAAATATGCAGCCATCAGTCTGATCTCTGAATCATGAGTCTCTTTCTATTGGGCTGGATGAAACGGGTGAAGGGATTAAGAACTACCAATTGGTAGTTACAGAATAGTCAAGGGATGTAAAATAGAGCATATGTAATATAGTCAATAATATTGCAATAACTATTAATGGTGCCTTGGTAGGTACTGAAAATATTGGGGAGGACACTTTGTAAAGTGTATGATCATCTAACCACTATGTTGAACACCTGAAACTAAATACAAAATAATATTGAATGTAAACTGTAATTGCAAAATAAAATTTAAAAATAAAATAAAAATATGTGTAGCCATGGATTGTAATTTGTTGAAGAAAATCATGCTCTCTCACAGAAGCAAAAATTTGTCACCTCTGATTTTAATTGTCTATATTCTTCGTAAATCCGACCAAAGGTTTGTCAATTTTGTTTATCTTTCTAAAAAATTTCTTAGTTTGGTTGATTTTTTTCTATTGTTTTCCTATTCTATATTTCATTTACTTCTGCTCTAATATATTTTTATTATATTTTTATTGATTTCAAAGAGGAAGGAAGAGGGAGAGAGATAGAAACATCAATGATGGGAGAAAATCATTGATCGGCTGCCTCCCGCATGACCCACACTGGGGATTGAGCCCACAAGCCAAGCACATGCCCTGATCTGGAATCAAACCCTGACCTCTTGGTTCATAGGTTAAAACTCACTGAGCCACACATGCCAGGCTTTGCTCTAATCTTTATTATTGCCTTCCTTCTCCTAACTTTGGGCTTAGTTTTTTTCTTCTTTTTCTAGTTCCTTAGGGTATAAAATTAGGTCCTTTTTTTGAGATCTTTCTTTTTTAAGGTAGGCATTCATTGTTATAAATTTCCCTCAGTACTGCTTTTTTCGGCATCCCATAAGTTTCAGTATGTTGTCTCTATTTTCATTTGTCTCAGATTTTTTTTAATTTCCTTTTTGATCTCTTCTTTGACCCATTAGTTGTTTGAGAATGTGTTGTTTAATTTTCCAATAACTGTGAATTTTGTAGCCTTCCTTCTGCTGTTGATTTTAAGGTATGTGGAAAGATGCTCAATGTTACAAATCATCAGGGAATGCAAATCAAAACAATAAGACATCACCTCCCATGTGTCGGGAGGACTCTTATAAAAAAAAAAAAAAAGAGCACTTTGGCTCAGTGGATACAGCATCAGTCTGTGTATTGAAGGGTCCCAGGTACATTTCCAGTCAAGGGCACATGTCTGGGTTGCGGGCTCCACCCCTAGTAGGAGGTGTGCAGGAGGCAGCCGATCAATGATTTGCTCTCATCATTGATGTTTCTATCTCTCTCTCCCTCTGCCTTCCTCTCTGAAATCAATAAAAGATATATTTTTTTAAAAAAGCAAGTAAACAAGTGTTAGCAAGGATGTGGAAAAATTGGAACCCTTGCTCAGTTAGTGGGAATGCGCTAATGGTGCAGCCACTATTAAAAATAGTATGAATTATTCAATTCAAAAACCGGAAAATAGAACTACTACATGATCCATCAATGCCACTTCTGGGTAATTATTCAAAAGAATTGAAATGAAGATCTTGAAGAGTTATAGCCAAAATGTGGAAACAACTTAAATATTCATTGACAGGTGAATGAATAAAGAAAATGTGCCATACACACACACACACACACACACACACACACACACACACTGAACTATTTTCCAGCCTAAAAAACATTTATGCAATATGTGACAACATGAATGAACCTTGAGGACACTATGCAAAGTGCAAAAAGCCAATCACAGAAGGGCAAATATTGCCTGAGTCCACTTTACAAGGTATCTAAAATAGTCAAATTCATGGAATCAAAGAGTAGAATGGTGGTTGGCAGGGGCTAGGAAACCTGTTCAAGTGCTATTCAACTCACTGTAGATGCTGACAACTTCCTTATGATGGGATGATGCATATAAGAAGAATAGGAAATTCTCTACAAGCAAAGTATATACATAAACACTTCCCCTTTGAGTTGAGAGAGGAATGCACACTAAGAAATAAATATTTAAATAAAATAGTTGGTTAATTATGCCCTGTTAATTCCTATTTTGACTTCAAAAATGGGGATAGCATAAACTTACATTCTGATATTTTCCATTAGTTTGAAACTGAGAAGAATAGAAGAGAAAAGCAAATATCCTTCATGTTTCCTCCACTTTGGACTTGGAGCTTGATTTTATAGACAGGACTCCAAGGTTCAGACCCAGAAGAATTATGAGGAAAAGAGAGCAGTTATCCAGGCCAGATCTCTGTCATGCACTCACTCAATAGATGAGGGCCAAGTCACAAAGGGAACAGCTTTGTCCTCAGCCTAAATATTCTCTTAAAGAGAGCAGAACTTTTTTTTAATGAATTCATGAAACTGAGGCATAGTGAGTCATTTGAGTAAAGGTGGGGCTATTCTCCAAAAAATGGGGGTATGTCAGCAAGGCCATTAAGAAAATTACTACAAAGAAATATAGCTGGAGTAATTGATCTGGATCACTAAGAGGGTCAAGTTGAACATATCAGTATTTTGTGATCCTATTAGTCTGTCAAAGATAAACACAGCACTTTAATCAAGGGTAACTGAATTATTGTTTTAAGTCCAAGTCTTAATACCATAGCAAAATACCAGTTGAACCACAAAAGTTCCCCTAAATATTTAGAACATCTTTAAAACCATTCTGTAAATTAAATGAAATTATTTTCATGTTTATTCATAAACTAGCATTCCCGTTGCAGGAAAAATCCTGCAATAGGGTTTCCTGCTGCACTCTACCCCGCCCCGCCTGCTCTCCTCCCTTGTCCCCCGCCCCGCCTTCTCTGCCAGCCCCCCTGCTTTTCTCCCTTCTCCGCCAGCCCGCCCGCTCTCCTCCCTTCTCCCCCGGCCCCGCCTCCGCTCCTCCCTTCTCCTCCCCTCGGCTTGCTTGCTTCTCCGCAGCTTTGCTCCCTTCTGCAGCTCTTGGCTTCTTTCTACGCTGTCTTGATATGCAAATTAGCCACCATCTTTGTTGGGGTGATTTGCATACTCATCCTGATTGGCTGGTGGGCGTGGCTTGGCTAGTGGGCATGGCTTGGCATAGCGAAGGTGTGGTCAATTTGCATATTTGTCTATTATTAGGTAGGATGTCTTTCAAAGTACTTATGGGTATGGTATATACCATATATAGAGAGAGGCTGAAAAGTAATGTATGGATATTTATAAAGATAATATATGCATGATTTAGAAAAAATAAATAGTCTGAAAAAAATATTTATAAAAATGCACATACAGTCTGAAAAATTGTTTTCTCATTGTTCAACATAGAATTCCTTACTTTAGCCCTGACCGGTTTGGCTCAGTGGATAGAGCGTCGGCCTACGGACTCAAGGGTCCCCGGTTCGATTCCGGTCAAGGGCGTGTACCTTGGTTGCGGGAACATCCCCACTAGGAAGTGTGCAGGAGGCAGCTGATCGATGTTTCTCTCTCATTGATGTTTCTAACTCTCTATCCCCCTCTCTGTAAAAAATCAATAAAATGTATTTAAAAAAAAAAAAAGAATTCCTTACTTTATGCTTTATAATTATGCTTATTTCAAATCTTTACAAATAGAAAACTTTACTGTAAAACAACTTAGTTTTCCTTTGTTTTTTAATTAAAGGTGAACAATAAAAAATCCATAGGAAAAAATAAATTTTAACCAGTTCTTTTATGTACACAACATATTTACATTTGTGTATATCTCCTCAGCAAGTTTTAGAAGCCATTCACCGCATCCTATAGTGTATGTAACACAATGAAGATAAAACATGGGTTACAGGTGTTATTGTAATGTCACTTTCTCTTTTATGTTTCACGTTGTTTGTCTTCCTTCCTCATAATACCTTTCTAGCAATTATTAGCTGCTAATTATAAATTTCAAAAACTCCCAATCATCCAAATAGACATGTAGACACTGATTTGTATTAAAATAGAATATGTGCACTTTAGGCTTTAATAATATAAATGCATAAACATGATTGCTAGTCTATTAATGTTTAAATTGTGTAGATTAATATGCTCTTGCTGTTACAACTCATGGGTGTTTTGAAAGCTAACCAAATTGAATACACCATTCCTGCCAATGCAAGGATACTTTTATTACTGATGCTAAACCAGACTTCTCTCTAAATATAAATAACGTAATAATTTGAAAGAGTTAAACTTCTTTGAAAATGCAGTAATTCGTACTACATAAATGACCTTCTAAATCCTTTTCTAAGCAAATGTTCAACTGTTTATGAGATAGTGGAAATCAAGATATAGAAAAATGAACCTGCAAAATGGAACAACCTCACTCAAATTTGTGGATTACAGCTCCTTCCTGATCTGTACCAACAGATTATTTTTAAAGAGCTCATCATTCATATGGAAAAAAAGCATGCATTGAAATGAAATTGTGTAGAAGAAAACCATCTTCATAAAATGAAAGAAGCACTGGCTTGCTAAAGAATGATACAGAATCTATCAGTAAAATAAAATACCTGTCTCAGAAAACAAAGATAAAAGCTGAATGCCTTCATAAAGAAAAAAAGGAGATGAAAACCATGCAAACTCATGAGTCCTGGAGACAAAAGAAAGGTCATTGACAGATACATCAGCTGCGGTGGAGGTAGGTACCCATACTGAACACTGAGGTCCATGGAGTCAACATTGTTCTGAATGGTTTCAGTCCAAATGGCACCTGCTCCAGAGATCTTTCCTGGTAACCCTCTCAACTCATTCACCCCACCCAGCAGCAACAACCTCTATCCTTACACCCTGTTAATTTCCTTCAATACACTTAGAACTTTACCATTTCCCCCACTGCTCCAGGAGAGAAGATTTCACTTCAAATTTGTTCACTGCTATATTCCCTGCATCTACCATAGCACCTAGCACAGAGTAGCCATGCAAAAAAATAGTTACTAAATCAATTTACAAATGTTCTACTGCCACAGAGGGAATGCCTAGGCCTGACTGGCCCTAAAAAGTTAAGGTTTAATTTCCCTAAGGACAGATTCTTTTTTTTTTTTTCTTTTTTTTTGATTTTTTACAGAGAGGAAGAGAGAGGGATAGAGAGTTAGAAACATCGATGATAGAGAAACATCGATCAGCTGCCTCCTGCACACCCCCTACTGGGGATGTGCCCGCAACCAAGGTACATGCCCTTGACCGGAATCGAACCTGGGACCTTTCAGTCCGCAGGCCGACGCTCTGTCCACTGAGCCAAACCGGTATCGGCTAAGGACAGATTCTTGATCTTTCACTTCATCATCACAGTGCTCACAACTGACTTTACAGTATCACTGAACTCAACATTGTGGAAAACATTAACAGATTTTTAACAGACTCACAAAATTAATGCAATAGTTCTCCAAAAAGAAAAAGCTGGCCTCAAATTCCAAGGAGAATCGATGATTCTGTGAGACAGGTTTTCTGTATCATGGATGTGCTAACGATATTATAATGTTATGGAAAGAAACATTCCTTTACTGATGAACTTCAGGTATTTTATACTTATTGCAGAAACAAAAAGAAAATGGGCTGCCATTTGTACTTCAAATACAGGTGTAATATTTTTAAACTATTAATAATTACCTTAATCCTAATTAAATGTGATTAATTTATCAAAAAAATCTGAAGAGAGACATGAATTAATGTACTGTCTCATTAAACTGTTTTATGCCTTTAGTAGTCAAAATTCCAACAATCCTACTTGAAATACTATGTCCTAATATATTAGTCTGAGCCGCAGTTTGCCAACCACGGGTTTAGGCCATAAGTAGTAATAATTATTATAAAATAAGAACATACTATCCACTAGGCATATAAATGTATACACATATATTATGTCATTAGAGTCTCATAATTTCATGAGATGACTGTTTAGAGCCCTGTTTGACATTTAAGAAACTTGACTCTGATGCGTTAAGAAAAAAAAAAAAAGAAAGAAAACTTTGTCTAAGGCCAAGTGACTTATAAATGGTACCTTGCAGTTAAGCATGACTCTATGGAACACACCACAATGAAATGTTTTGATCAGCCAAGCAATAGTCTAATATCAGAAAAAATATATATAGCCAGAAAAAAATAAGGAAGAAAAATCATCAGTCATTTTCAGATACTGGACATATAGGTTCCACAAAGCAAAAAACATAATTCCTCCACACTCTGTGCCTCAGATAGCTTTGTTAAACTCAGCCTGAAACCTATCCCACACCTCTTTTCTTTGAAGAAAAAAAAAATCTTTTCTAAGTTACAGACATCATATCTTAAAATGTGGCATTAAAGAAATGTGAAAGAAGATTGTAAGTGATTTTATTATCAATAAAACTCCAAATCCCAAAGGTGCACTGTGGACTGCCCTGTTGTTGGAAGGTTGGCTGCACAGCCTATTAAGGCTGTTACATCCCACAGATAACCAGTATTCTGAAGGTAGGTCCTGGAAAGTGGGAACAATTCATACAACATTTAATTTATTTTCTTTGTCCTGCTTGGATTGAATGTAGGGTTTTTGTTGGTTTCTTTTTTCCTTTTTTTTTTTTTGGTGCCAATTTCATTGCTCTTTTAAGCACATCAGCAAATAGACGCTTCATATCCTGCAACCATTATACATTCATCGAAGCAGCTTTTTCTTGAGTCCAACAAAATGGTCTTTTTTTTTTCATTTACGATCTTACTTGTCTTGAATGAACATTGACTTTGTGTCCTTCCTAACAGATGACCATGAAGCCTGACACAGGTTGCTTAGCAACTGCCTTATACCCAGAAGTAGAAATAACTCTTTGATATACTCACTATGTGTATTTCTCCTGATTTATTTCATTTGTGTTTAACATGGTAGATCAAACAGACTCATTAGAATTCTACTAACACCCCCCAAGGGTAGCAGAGTTCCTGGTACACTTTAAACTAAAGTACCCAGAGATCAAAACATCTTACAAGTCATCACAGAATGGTACTGCAGCGTAAAAGAACTATAAAATACACTGTGCCCATTACCAGGGACAAGGTGCATACATTCTCATCAGTGCTAGCACCATGATATTCTTTGAGACTTGAAAAGAATTCTCAAGATTGTTATTGTAACTCTCACTTTTTGCAAAATGATAAAGGACTATATATTTCCCATTATGTTCTTTGCTAAAACGTCTTTGATATCCTGAAGGACAATCCATTGTTCTAAAGCATGATGTAGTGTAATTCATCATGCAGCAAGAACAATACTAATCACCCCTCTTGTTTGCATCAACCATCACTCTTCGGCCCTCATCATATCTGATCCAATCTAAACTCATTTATATTATTCGTGACTTGTTTACACAGAAAGAAGTCAACCAAATGTGCAGCGTACTATATACCTCAGGACAATAATCCATGCAGAAGGGTCCTAGATCTAACATTCAAAAATTAAGAACTTAAAAGGTGGGTTAAAGTTGAATATTTTGGCCTGACGGCTCCTACCTCAGCAAGCTGCTCATCACCCGCGCCCAGCAGGACCGCTCGGGCATGTACACCGGCCTGGACGCCATCACCATGGCTACAGCTTCCGCAGCGCCTGCCTCACCCTGGGGCCATACCCGAAGCCGCTAGGGCCTCCCGTGGCCCCTCGTCCTCAGCCACGAGGCTGCTGTGGCCCGTGGTCACCCTGGGCACCATGCTCCTGTGGCTCTGCCAGTCCACGAAGAAGCCGTGCGCGCCTGTCCCCGCGCCCTCTGTGCCCGCACACCCAACACCCAACACCTGGGACCTCCAGAGAGCGCGCGGGAACAAGGACCTGCCCCTGTCACCGGCCCTCCGCATCGCTACCCACCCGCGTGGGGCTGTGTGAGGAGTCCGGGGCCCCGGCGGCCCGCCAGCACCTGCTGGGCCCTAGCTCAGCCGCCGGCCCCAAGCTTTACCCCAAACTCTACACGTACGTACGTGCGCGCACGCACACGCACACGCACACGCACTCACACAGGCACTCGCACGTGGAGGGCAAGGTCCACTATCCCCGGCATGACCACTTCCAGTGCTAGACGGTGCGGCTCTCTGGGGCCGCACAGGGGACTCCTGGGGACCAGGCCAGGCGGGCAGGCAGGCTGAGCGCAGAGGGCTGCGGGGAGGTGCGTACAGCAGAGGGGCTCATGTGAGGCACACACGCACATGACACATGCCTCCACATACACACACACACACACATAGTTGCACACACTGACATCGCGCAGACAGTCACACCTACACACCTGCGTCTGTAGCTCTGCAGCGCGTGCAGCTCGTGCAGAGTTGGGTACTTGATAAGGCAAGCCCTTGGCCTGTGAGGAGGGTTTCGCAGGGGCCCCAGTCACCACCCGGCCTGTCCCCTCTTTCCACTCTTCCCCCCACCCCACCCCGGCTTAGCAAACCCTAAACTCCCTACCTCTGCCCTGCCTGCCCGCCTGTCTCCCTGCTCGGCAGGTGGGTGGCTATCCAGGAGTTCACCAGTGGTACCTGGGCCGGGCGTCGGGCATAGCAGGCCCAGGCCCTGTCCCGAGAGGCTGGAGCCCAGCTGGGAGTGATTCTGGTCATACCCGGCCTCCCTGCCGGAGAGAAGGAGGCCTGATATTTATATTTAAGAAATTAAGATAATAACAATAATGAGGAAAGGAGGACTGGGCCTTTCCTGGAGCCTAGGACCCACCAGGCTTGTGGCCATGCTGGGCGTCCACCTGGGAACTGGGCACCCATCACCCCACGGCCTGATGTGGCCCCAGACCTCTGTAATTTTATATAGAGTTTGAGCTGAAGCTTCGCATATTTATCTTGTTAAACAAGAATATGTGCAAACTGCCCTAGCAGGTATAGCTCAGTGGATAGAGTGTTGGCCTGCGAACTGAAGGGTCCCAGGTTCGATTCCGGTCAGAGGCACATGCCCAGGTTGTGGGCTTGATCCCCAAGTGGGGGACCTGCAGGAGGCCAGCCAGTCCATGATTCTCTCTCATCATGGATGTTTCTATCTCTCTCTCTCCCTCTTCCTTCCTCTCTGAAATCAATAAAAATATATATTTTTTAAAAAAGAATATGGCCGAAACCGGTTTGGCTCAGTGGATAGAGCGTCGGCCTGCGGACTGAAGGGTCCCAGGTTCAATTCCGGTCAAGGGCATGTACCTTGGTTGTGGGCACATCCCCAGTGAGGGGTGTGCAGGAGGCAGCTGATCGATGTTTCTCTCTCATCGATGTTTCTAACTCTCTATCCCTCTCTCTTCCTCTCTGTAAAAAATCAATAAAATATATTTTAAAAAAAAGAATATGTGCATCCTTTTTCTCTAAAAAAATTAATATTTTGATTCAAATATGTAATTAATATTAGAATATTAGAATGTAATGAATATTAAAACTTAAAATATCAGTAAAAATTAGAATTTTTATGAAGGAAATTGGATTTTTATAAGCCTTCTGTTTTTAGAACAAGTTTAAAAATTTCAGTGTTCTGGACACCTGCAAACTTTTTTATTACCAAAGTAAATAACAAGTGAAAAATCTTTTCAAATTGTAAAAAATCAATTTAGAAACTATAAAGTTTTTAAAATAGAAATATCAAGGCAAAAATTTCTCCCAGTCACAAGAAAATATTTAAGGGGCTATTTTATTTTAGACAATGATTTAAAAATCACCCAAATATTTATGTAGACTAAATAAATACAGCTTGATAAATTTAACAATTATATAGCGGAATACTCTGCAGGAGTTTTTGGGTGTTTTTTTTTTTTTTCCTTTTGTTAATGATGTAGATCTCTACTAACTTATATGAAGCCATTCCCAAAATGAACTGCAAAGTGAATTAAATGGGGGTAGAACATTGTGCTATTATATATTACATTTGTGTTTAAAAGGGGAAGTTTCATATGTGTATGTTAGTGTAATTATATATAATATATGTATGTTATCATATGCATGTGATATACTATATGTATAATAGAATATCTCCAGTATATATACATAATCCTACCTATAAAAGAGTAATATTCAAATTGACCCTAACTCCGCTACACCCACAAGCCATGCCCACAAGTCACACCCACCAGCCAATCAGGAGCAAATATGCAAATAAACCCAACCAAGATGGCTACAGCCCCAGAGAGCGGGAGGGAGGCTTGGGTTTTCCAGGCAACAGAGGAAGCCAAGCTTTCCGCCTGCCATTGTGGCCTAAGCCTCCACTCAAGGCTACAAAGTTTCAATTATAGAAGGTAAACAAATCCAAACAGAAATGGTGGCAGCTATGGAGCTGGAAAGAGCAGGAGGCAAGGGTTTCCCCTGGCAATGGAAGAAGCAAAGCTTTCCGCACACCCTGGCCGGCCCAGGCCTCCGCTTAAGGCTACAAAGTTTCAATTATAGAAGATACATATCCCAACAGAAATGGCTGCCAGCCACGGAGCGAGAAGGAGGCTTGGCTCTGCTCCAGGCTACAAAGTTTCAATTGTAGAAGGTAAATAAATTCCAGATACCAGGGCCTCCTCTTGGGTTGCCGGGGGGCATAGCTGGCCTGCAAACCACCACAGGCTCCTCGCTCAGGCCACCCCACACCCCAAGGGAACCCCCACCCTGATCCAGGACACCCTTCAGGGCAAACCAGCTGGCCCCCACCCGTGCACCAGGCCTCTATCCTATCTAATAAAAGAGTAATATGCAGATTGACCATCACTCCAACACACAATATGGATGCCCCCATGTGGTCAAAGATCCTGCCCCCATGTGGACACAAGATGGCCACCACAAGATGGCCAGCAGGAGAGGGCAGTTGGAGGAGATCAACCCTACAGAGGAGGGCAGTTAGGGGTGACCAGGCCAGCAGAGGAGGGAAGTTTGGGGCAAACAGGTTGGCAGGAGAGCAGTTACGCATCAATCAGGCTGGCAGCGGAGTGGTTAGGGGGTGATCAGGCTGGCAGGGAGAAGGCAGGCAGGCGAGCAGTTGGGAGCCAGCAGTCCTGGATTGTGAGAGGGATGTCCGACTGCCCGTTTAGGCCCCCCCCTCCGTGCATGAATTTCGTGCACCGGGCCTCTAGTCTATACATATAAAGCTCTAAGCCACCAGACTACCAGACAACCAGAGGACCAGCTGGTAGCTGTGACACACAGTTACCACCAGGGGGCAGATGCTCAACACAGGAGCTGCCCTTGGTGGTCAGTGCACTCCCACAGCAGGAAGGCGGCTCAGCTGACCAACAGGGGCCAGATGCCAGGCTCACAGCTGGTGAGCGCAGCTGCTGCAGCAGAGCCTCTCCTGCGGATACTCCCCCTGCTTGCCCCTCCCCCCTCCCACAAGCTAGCAGGTAAGGCTGGGTTGCGGCCTCACAGAGGTCCACTGATCCCTACAGGCCAGGCCAAAGGACCCCACCGGTGCATGAATCTGTGCACCAGGCCTCTAGTAATAACGTAATATCTCTAGAAGAATATACAAGGGACTGGTAACAATTTTTGCCTTTGGGAACTAGAAATATGGATAAGAGAAAAATTTATTTTTCACTATACATTCAGGGAAAACTTTATTCCTCTTTTTGTTATGGTCATGTGAGATGTCAAAGACAGAAAGGTGTACAATTTATTTTACTTATTGACAAAGAAACAGTACATAATACATGGTGCCCACTAGATCCCAAGAAATGCACAGGTTTATCAAGAAAAAACAGATTCACAGTAATAAAGCAAGGAGCCAAGGGGAAAAAATTAGATTATGTCATTTCCAGTCCAATCTTCTACTCACTAACTCAAATGCCAGCAAATGGAATTAATGAGATTTCAGAATATTAAAGAATAGTACTTTTCTATGAATTGTTATTTCTCTTGCAACTGAAACTTAGCTTTTCAGAACTCTAACAAAGGAGGGCTTAATAAGGAATTATTAGAAATCAATGCAAAAGATCAAAATTTATTTTCAGTGAGCTAATTATCACATGTGGTTTGACCAGGAACCGAACCCTGACCTCCTGGCTCACAGGTCGACACTCAACCACTGAGCCATGCTGGCCGGCCTCAACACTTATTCTTGAAAGATTCTATAAAGAAAACAACATAAAAGACATTACCTTGGAACTTATTTTCCAGGAAATATACAGAACTTAGTACCTTGAATCTGTGACCTGAGATGCCACCTAAAGTTAGATTTGTTCAGTTAAATGTCATCTAAGAAAAATCAAAAGAACAATCAACCCAAATTTCTAGATTAATTTTTTGGATAAGTATTAACTTTATTCATTATCCTAAACTGTAATGATTAATCCTAAAGAAAAGAAACACCCAGCATTGTAGATAGAGCACTGGACTGGTATCATTGTGACTCTAAGCAACTGATTGAATTACTTACCTGAAAATTGAGAGAGGTAAGGAAAAGAAGCAGCTCCCCAGAGTCCATAGGAGTCCTGGAGCTTTTTTTCAATATTTTAAAACTATAATAGAATTAATGTATGTGCTCATAGTGAGTCTGCACTAAACACTAGGATTTTTGTTTTATTTGGTTGAAATTTATCATCTCAGGATGGTGTCATTGCTGAACTCATGCTAAAGAGAATAGCAGTTGTGTTTCTCATTAATTTTAAATAAAAAAATTCAATTATAACTTTTTAAAATCCTCATCTGAGGATATTTTTTAGAGAGAGTGGAAGGGATGGGGAGAGACAGAGAAAGAGAAACATCGATGTGAGAGAGGCACATTAATTGGTTGCCTCTTGTACATACCCTGACTAGGGCCAGGGATTGAGCCTGCAACCAAGGTACATGCCCTTGACCGGGAATCAAACCTGAGCTCTATCCACTGATAGAGTTAGGGCTAAATCTAATTATAATTTAAGGAATGCTTTTGTTGGGGAAAATTAGACAAACGATTTCAAAATATTGAATCACTAGAGAAAAAACGGAATTAAAAGAGCTCTTGGCAGTATACCAGACAATGTTGATGATACATTTCCACTTTAAAAATCAGTTTAGCTATGCATCATTTTTAATATTTTTGAATTTTTGTATAAAATTAGATGAAAAGCAGATCAGATTTTATTTCTAAGCTGCTTTAAAGTTGCTTGACAATTTTAAATGTCTACATTTTACTTTCTCCCTTGTATACTCACAAGAGAGTAGGTTTTTAAAAATGCTTGTACTCTAATTATAAACACCCTCCTTAGATTTATCTTCTTACTAAATTTTTCCATAAAATTCAAACAAGAGTAACTCCTAATTTAAAATACAGTTACAAATAGATTTAAAAGAAATTTGAGCCCTAGCCAATTTGGCTCAGTGGATAGAGTGTCAGCCTGTGGACTGAAGGGTCCTGTGTTCAATTCCATTCAAATGCACTTACCTGGGTTGCAGGCTCCTCCCCTGCCCGGGCCCTTGTCAGGGCTGGTTGCAGGAGGCAACCAATCTATGTGTTTCTCTCATATCAATGTTTCTCTGTTGTCTTTCCCTCTCTTTTCCACTCTCTCTAAAAATTAATGGAAAAATATCCTCGGGTGGAGGATTAAAAAAAAAAAGAAATTTGGGGAAAAAAGGTCTGTAATCATACAGTGATAGGGAAAAGGAGATGATAAACATTTTTACAATGTGTTTACCATTATCTAATAATACTTTAGAATTCAAAAATATAAGCTGATTTTAAAAATCTAAAATATCCCAAAGATCCTTTAAAATTTTCCTAACCCTGTGACTCCAAGTGTCAACATCTGAAGAGTGTGCACTTCAGTGATTTTTGTGTGTGCATTCTTTTACAATTTCTTTAAAGATTTCACAAACATACATACCAGTTTATTTAAAACAGGATCAACTCATCCTGGAAAACCTTGCTGCTTCTTTTTTTTTTCACATGAATGTGCAGTATGAAACACTCAATAGTCTAGCTTCTGTTCCTCTAAGTACAAACAAGAAATGGTAGTATTGGAACACTCTCTGGCTAGCAAATTATGGAATTCATTAAGACCAAGGAAAGGAAAGGCTGATACTAGACTGTTCTCTCACTCTATCTACACAGTATAACTGGGTGATGGTTTTGATTAAACTAATCACCAGGTACTCCAGCCCTAGTATTTCAGATATTCTAGGTACCTTAGAATTCATCCAGTCCAAACCCTGCCCCCACAACTTATCCATAAGAAATCAGAAGCCCAACAAAGGAAAGCGATCTGCTCACCAGTTAGTGTCTACATTTAAATCCAGCTCTCAGGATACCTGCCGAATGTTCTTTCTTCCACCCTAAGTTAGAAATAGTCTTACTAAAATGTTACCTCTTCCTATAGGTTCTTATGCCCCAACATCTACTCATTTGTTGCCCTCACATGTGGCCTTTTCCAATGGACCGCCTGCTCAGATGAAGTTAGAGCCACGTTGTCATGGGCCTCTGACATCCTTCGCTCACATACAGACATCTTGCTTCCCTGATACGTGCACTTCAAACTTTACCACAACTTTAATTCTACCTTCTCCTTCAAATGGATAACCTGGTAACCCATGGTTTTGGGCTTAAACTTGGTGATTCTTCCTAGTCTTCATTTGTTTGTTTCAATCCTCCAAAAGGTAAGTGCCTGTTGAGTACCTAAGCCTTCTAGCACTCTTGTAACTTCTTTATTTTGTTGGCCTCTCGAGTTACTAAACAGACGTGTATTACAGACTTCTTGAACCTAATCTTCTGCTCAGTCCTGAACAGATGGCTCCTCAGGCCTGGGCAGAACCTCTTCAGCCGGTTCAAGCTATTGCTTTTCTTGCCAGCTCCTGGCTTCTGCTGCCCTCTGGCAGCCATTAGTAGCATGGCAGAATTTGAAACAATAAAGTTATGGTTTTACTGAATTTAAATTACTCCATGTGATGTTTCAGCAGTACGTGAGTAAAAAAATAAAAATAAAAATAAAAAATGACATATCATTGGTGCCACTGTTCTATGATGTCCCCACACCTAGGCCTGAGTAAGAACCTGGGCTATTACAGGGCTAATGACAATGTCTGCACATGCAATAGATTCGTTCACACCTCAATTTATTTGCCCACATCTGATGCCTTTCAAGAGTCCAATTCTTTAATCCCTTCACCTTCTCAATTAAAATCCTGACACAAAAGCACTTCAAAGGAAGAAGTGACAAAAATAACCTAAATGTCCAAGAATCAGGGATTACTTAAATAAATTTTGGGAACTCTTACAATGGTATATTTGTGACTATTAGAAGTTATGTTTAAAAAACTCCAAAACTATGGAATTTTTCACATATGTTAATAAATAATATGTTAAATGCAATAGCAAAATATTAAAAAATAGCTACACTAAGATCCCAATATAGAGAAAGAAAAGAAGTGGTCTGAAATGCTAGCTGGTTTTTGTATTATCCAATATGCCTGTGTAACATTTTATAATCATAAAAGCTGCATCCATGAGTGCTAAGCTGAGGGTCACTCATGCCTGGCTGTAAGACTGAATAAACCTCCGAAAATAACTGTGGCCTGTGCAGGTCACCATAGTGATGACAGTGGCATCATCATAGCCACGGACATGGATAGTATTAGTTACCTCTTTTTTTAGTCTAGATTTTAAAACTGGAGTAGGGTGGGGAGGGGGGAAGCTACTAGATTTGAATAGACAACTTTTTTTTTTATCTTTTTCTATCAAACGTACCAAAGTTTTCAACATTCCTAGGGAAAATTTAAGTCAAAACATCTTGTTAAATCATCTACTGGGATTTTTAAATGTACTCTGAAAAAAAAAAATCATATGCAATTTCCATTTGAAAGAATAGAATTAATCTGAAATAAAATTGTATTTTCTTTATTAGTCATATAGTTCTCCAAAATGTTGTTAAATTAATTTGAGAATATTATGGGAGGCAGCAGGAGTATAATAGCATAAGAATATGAGTCATATAGTCAGAAACACAGAGACTCCCTCCAGCTTCACCAATATGCAATAAACCTAAATGAAGAAAAATATACAAACTTGTGGATTTTTCCTTCTAAGTTTCATTCTGGTAAAGTTATACAACTTGAATCTCATTTTCTGTAACTCACATTAACATATCCTTGAAAATGATATCATAGTGTGATATAAATATAAATATATTTTCATATAAATATAAAAATGACTTTGCATTGTTAATATTTATGGGAAGCTCAAATTGTATTTCAGCTTGAAATTGATTTGTATAATATGACATTTCATTTTCATTTGCACACATTTTGTCTCTCACTGATTAAATAATTTCCCAAATCAGCTTGAATTTCTCATATCTGTTTATAGCTGAAGGTAACAACCAAATTGTTTTGGGACTAATTTACATAGTAAGTATAGTTGAATTTTTATCCTATATAAAGTATCAGATACAAACATAGTTTAATAAAAGGCTAAAGAATTTAATAAAGTAAATTAATGACATGATCTGTATACATCTATATTAAAATCTCATTGGAATGTTAAAATAATAAAAAAACAAAGTAAATGTTACATGGGCTGCTCCTTTCTCCTTTTCAGTTAACATGGTTTTATAACAGATCCCTAGACTCATATTGAATATGGTTTTATAAAGTTAGTCCCAATGGCTACTAATTCACTTAACTATAAAGTTAGGTAGCAAATATTTGCCCACATTCTCCAACAAAACAACTGGAAAAACAAACAAATAAATAAAATGAAACAAAAATGTTAAGTAGCAAAATATTTCCAATTCTCAGATCTAGTCTTGAGTCTCAATCCTTCCTTGAAAAGAATTTTGTTTTCCAACAAAATATTTCTTGGTGCCAGTATACAAAAAAAAGAGTTGAATGATCCTCTGGTCTAAATAAATATTGCATTTTCGAGTTTTTATATGGTAAAAGGATGTCTTGTAGGCATAAATCAATGTGAAGAGAGATCGTTAACTTTGAGGAAATTTTGTTCCACCAGCAGTAAAATGTGAAGAATCCTAGCTCTTCGTCATAGTCAGCTCTGTGATAACAACAGTTCTTCCCCCCAAGTTCACTGTCACACTCCCTTTGAGCCTGTTGGACTACTAGATTCCTGGACTTTAGTGTCTCCTTTCTAGGTTCTATGCTCACTATCACCTTCAGTTAATTTCTATCTAGAGATAAGTAATATAATTATAAACTGATAAATTTTCTATTTAGTCTGGTATATTAAGCTGCAATTTAATTATGTCACAGCTGTTTATAGTTAATCTGATTAGTTTAGGCCTGGAGATCTTTATCTACACTCCCTGTCTCCATTTCCTCATTTTCCACTCATTCCTCAACCTACTCCATAAAGATTGCTCTTGTTGTAGTCTACAGGTTGCCAAATTGGGTGGCTATTTTCTGTCCTTTACTTATTGAACTTTTCAACAGCAAAAGCTCAATTAACCACCACCACCACTTCTTGGAACAGTCTCCTCACTTCATGTCCATTCTACTGCATTATGTCTCTCTGAGCTGCATCTTCTCAGTCTTCTTTCCTGTTCTGCCTCCTCTACAAAATCTCTAAATGTTGAAGTGCCACCAGATCTATCCAGAACCTTCTTCTGTATTTTCACCTCCTCCCTATATGTACTTTTAAAAAAAATCTTTATTGTTCAGATTATTACAGATGTCCCTCTTTTTTTCCCCCCATAGCTCCCCTCCACCTGGTTCCCACCCCACCCCAGGCCCTCGCCACCCCACTGTCCTCGTCCATAGGTACTGCATACATGCATATAAGATCTTTGTCCAGTCTCTTCCCGCACCCCACATACCCCCTTCCCCCCGAGAATTGTCAGTCCGCTCCATTTCCATGACCCTGATTCTATTACATTCACCAGTTTATTCTGTTCATCAGATTTTTTATTCACTTGATTTTTAGATTCACTTGTTGATGGATATGTATTTGTTGTCACTTTGTTGTTCATAATTTATCTTTACCTTTTTCTTCTTCCTCTTCTTAAAGAATACCCTTCAGTATTTTATATAATACTGGTTTGGTTGTGACGAACTCCTTTAGCTTTTTCTTGTCTGTGAAGCTCTTTATCTGACCTTCAATTCTAAATGATAGCTTTGCTGGGTAGAGTAATCTTGGCTGTAGGTTCTTGCTATTCATCACTTTGAATATTTCTTGCGACTCCCTTCTGGCCTGCATAGTTTCTGTTGAGAAATCAGCTGACAGTCGTATGTGTACTCCCTTGTAGGTAACTAACTGTTTTTCTCTTTCTGCTTTTAAGATTCTCTCTTTGTCTTTTGCCCTTGGCATTTTAATTATGATGTGTCTTGGTGTGGTCCTCTTTTGAAAACGCCCAACCGGAGGAGCAAAAAGAAAAAAGAATCCAAAAATATGAAGATAGTGTAAGGAGCCTCTGGGACAACTTCAAGCATACCAACATCTGAATTATGGGGGTACCAGAAGAAGAGAGAGAGCAAGATATTGAAAATCTATTTGAAGCAATGACAGAAAACTTCCCCTACCTGGTGAAAGAAATAGACTTACAAGTTCAGGAAGCGCAGAGAACCCCAAACAAGAGGAATCCCTATATGTTCTTAACCACCACTCTATCTTTAAATACCATCAATATGCTGATAACCAGAAATGTTTATCTCCAGCCCAACCTTTTCTCCAGGTATCCATACTCACACATGTGCTTATTTTATACAAACACTTGGATGTCCAACAAGTATATCAAACTATCTATCCAAGCAGAAATCTTTATTTTCCCACAGATCTTATTTCTTTCCAAGTTTCCCATAGGTCAGTAAAGGGTACATCCACTCAAGTTGCTCAAGCCAAAAACTATAGAGTTCTTCCTTAATCCTTCTCTCCTTCCCCCTTGCATCCATCATCAAGTCCTATTGCTGCTATTTCCATGTTATATCTAAAATCCATTCTCTTCTCTCCAACCCCATTGCCACTAACTAATCTAAGATTCATTGTGTCTCACCAAAATTGTTAGAAGTGGTCCCAACTAGGCTCCTTGCCTTCGCTCTTGTCCTCTTCATCCATTCTCCAAAGAGCAATCAGATTGTTCTTTGTAAAACAAAAACAAAAACAAAAAAAAAAACAGATATTATCACTTACTGAATAAAAATATTTATATTACCAGAATAAAGTAAAGGTCAGGGTACATATCTAGGTGGTGGATGTGATCCCCAGTTGGAGCATGTATTGGAGGCAACCAATCGATGTTTCTCTCTTACATCAATGTTTCTTTCTCCCTTCATCGCAATGCAAATATAACCTCAGGTGAGGATTTTTTTTTAAAAAATACCATAGACTGGTGGCTTAATCAACAGAAGTTTATTTTCTTACAGTTCTGGAGGCTGGATGTTTGAGATTAATGTGCCTGTGTGGCTGTTTCTGGTGAGAACACTTTTCCTAACTTTTAACCTTCTTTCTATGTTGTCAAATGGGGGAGGGAGAGAGAGAGAGAGGGAGAGAGAGAGGGAGAGAGAGAGAGAGAGAGAGAGAGAGAGAGAGAGAGAGAGAGGAGAGAGTGAAGAAAACTCTATCTCACTTTATGAGGGCACTAATGCTTCAACCAAATGAGCCACAAAGTCAGGGTAGTCTATGCCATTTTGTTATGGGAGCCCAAACTGACTAAGATATGGGGATTTATCTATTTTAATAATTAATATTTCCCTATACATATATGTAGTGTAAATTATTTTTAAATGGTCTTTAGTTAAATTTCCTGATTTTAATGTCTCCTCTCTCTTATACAGTTATACCAGATTGATATTCCAAAAGCAAGCCTCTGATTATGTCTATCATGAATACTCCTCTTCAACTACCATATAAAATTCAATCTTATCTTTTCTTCCTTTCTTGGTCTGTCCTCAACACACATTTTCAGTCTTATCTCTTACTACCAGCTTACAAACACTATGCTATAAACCTTATACCTTATATCCCTATTTATCACTACTCAAATATACTTCTTCTTTTCCTCCCTCACATAACATATACCAAGGGCAAGTATGAGCCATTAAACAGAAGGGAACTTAAAAACTTGCATTTAAGTTTTATCCTTTATCCCCAGGCACCTGTCCACAGTATAAATCACCAGGAGGTAATGAAACCTGTGGTAGGGAGGAAGGATTATGTAGTTCCTTCTCCGTGAGGCCTGGCATTTTAGCACATTTTAGCACAGTGGTTAAACATGTGTGCTCTGGAGTTACCCTGCCAGATTTCAAATCCCATTTCAGCAATTTGTGTTCTGTGTAACCAGAGGTAATCTACTTAACCTCAATACTCCAGATTCTTCATCTGTTAAAATAAAAATAACCCAAAGGCAATGAAAAGAGCTAGCTACTCCCACTAGGTTTACAGGTTTGTAAAGACAGATCATTTTGTAAATGGCTTTAGGACTCAAAATTACTGGCACTTTTCATGAGCTGCCCTGACAAGCATAGTTACAAGTAGAATCTTGCCCTGACAACAGGCATGGTATATTGGAAAGAAAATGAACTCTCGAGCCATGTAGATTTGAATTCAAATACCTGCTCTAATAAGCTAGTAGTGTGACTTCGAATCACTTATTCAACCAGCCTCTTTGTGCTTTGTTTTTCCTATATAAAAATGAGTAAAATAATAGCAGCCCAATAGCACTGATCCTATATAATAAAAACCTATTATGCTAAGTTTCCGGTCATCCAGTTGGCAATTCAACCAATCAAAGTATAATATGCTATGATATGCTAAGACTGCTCAACCGCTCACTATGACGTGCACTGACCACCAGGGGGCAGACCTTCCGACTGGTAGGTTAGCTTGTTGCTGGGATCCGGCCAATTGGGACTGAGTGAGATGGGCCAGACACACCCTGGAGCCCTCCCATGGCCCCTCCCAGCTGGTCAACTTCCTGCGTCCCTCCCCAGCCCCAGTCATGCACTAGTGGGGTCCCTCAGCCTGTGCCCTCTCGTAATCCGGGACCCCTTGGGGGATGTCACAGAGCTGGTTTTGGCCTGATAGAAGAACGGCCAGTTGCTATGATGCACACTGACCACCAGGGGGCAGATGCTCAATGCAGGAGCTGTCCCCTAGTGGTCAGTGAGCTCAGCCATAAGCCAGGCTCATGACCAATGAGTGAAGCGGCAGTGAAGGGCCTAAGCTGTCAGTCGGACATCCCCCAAGGGCTCCTGGACTGTGAGAGGATGCAGGCCGGGCTGAGGGAACCCCTCCCCCCGAAGTGCAAGAATTTCGTGCACCGGGCCTCTAGTGTAAGGATAAAAAGTGAGATAACTCTTCTCTCCCTTTCCTACCCATTACAGAAGCACGAGCAAAATTAATCCTCTTAATTCCTAAAGCTTTATTTTTTTATCCCTAGCAGTCCGAGTATTTAATGTATTTCCATGTTCTTTGCTTTCCAAGCATTTCTTTCCTAACACAATGTTTTATTAGGTGTGTACTCTTAAGAAGCAATATAAATTAGCTCAAATGTCTTTCTGTTTTCTTTCCGGTGAACTAATTCTCACTGCATTCTAATAAATAAATAGCACTGTATTTCTTGCAACTATTTATGATCTTTGATCAAGTCTATATATTGATATCCAGAAAATACTATGCTCATTTTCTTCTACTGAAAACAATATTTATTTGAACTCCCAAATTACATTTATTTGAAAGTTAAAATTATTTTTGTAACAATACTGACCAAGTATAGGAAAGGTGGTGTGTTATAATATCTAATATTCTTATTTGTTTATGGACCTAAAAATTAATAATAGGCATCTAGTTGTTATTTCTCCATGGAGTAATTTATTCTCATTATTTATTAGGCCTTCTGCATTTTTTGTCTGCAGTAAGGAAACTAGAAGTGGGCACTATCCTAGTGGGTTTGGCTCAGTGAATAGAGTGTCAGCCCATGGACTGTAGGCTGCTGGGTTCGATGCCGGTCAAGGGCACGTACTTCAGCTGCAGGCTGGATGCCCAGTCTGGTAGAGACACATGCGGGAGGCAACCAATCAATGTGTCTCTCTCACATCGATGTTTCTCTCTCTCTGTCTCTATCTCTCCCTTCCACTCTTTCTAAAAATCAATAGTAAAAATATCTCCAGGTGAGAATTAACAAAACAAAAAAAAAAGAAAAAAAAAGAAGAAGAGGGCATCTCATGCTCATAGTCATTTTGCTTCAATATGAAAAACAAGTTTATAAATTTACTGATGACTGTTAGGCACTGTAGGATTCTAATAAAAAAGAGGGGGTATATCACCATATTATAATGATAAACTACAAATGCCTATATACATTATTTTTCTAGAGTAATTCAAATTAATAGTTTCCATCTAGAAATGTCATATAAGGTGTCAACATGGTAAACAATTGCCACTAATTAGGGTTTTTCAACAGTGGTTTTAACACTGTTTTATATATGATCTCTTCAGTGTTTATAAAAAAACATTTCACTGCATTTTATTTTCATTTTAATAACCTGTAAGCACTTGCATTTTTTATTCTAAACATTTATTCAAAATTCAGCTACCATCTATAAATTAAATTATACTGAGAAAGTGTCTATAAATCAAAACCCTCTGCAATCACATTATGTTCTAAGTATTGAATCAATGAATACTTGTGGGCCTATTAATTGTAGACACTTTCAGGCCCTAGAGATATATAATGATAAGCAAACCAGACATATGTAGGCCCTGTTCTCATAGATACACAGAAAACTTCAGTGCTGTCCTCAATACATGTGAAATGGAGAAGTAGATTTATGCATAAAGCTTTTGTAACCATCATAAATATTAAAACTACTAGAGGCCCAATGCACAAAATTTGTGTAAGAGTAGGCCTTCCTTCCCCCGGCCGCCAGCACCGGCTTCTCTCTGGCACCCAGGACCCCAGCTTCCCTCGCAATCCCAGCTTCGTCCGGTCTAATTAGCATATTATGCTTTTATTATTATAGATGGCAATGTGTTATTAGAGGTCAAAGGGAGAAAAGAATTGCGGATTGTCTGGAATTCACATTCCAAACAATTTTTAACCTTCCTTTCTATTATGATTTTATTTTTTACTCAACCCTTTGCCACCCAGTCCCCAACTACTGACAACCACTGAACTTTTTACTATCTCCATAATTTTGCCTTTTCCAGAATGTCATATAGTCAGAACCATACAGTATGAAGCCTTTTCAAATTGGATTCTTTCACTTAGTAATATGTCTTCAAGGTTCCTCCAAGTCTTTTCATGGCTTGATAGTGCTGAATAGTATTCAATTGTCTGGATGTACCACATTTATTTATCCATTCACCTACTGAAAGACATCTTGCTGGCTTCCAAGTTTTGAAAATTATGAATAAAGCTGCAATAAGCACCCATGTAAAGTTTTGTGGGGGCACAGGTTTTCAGCTCCTCTGTGTAAATACCACAAAGCACAATTGCTTGATTCTACCTAAGAGTATGTTTAGTTTTATAAGAAATCCATCATGCTGTTTTCCAAAGTGGCTGCATGCAACTTTTTTTGGGGGGGCCTCTCTAGTCTGTTCCATTAGTCTATCTCTTTGCTATTTTGCCAGTACCACACTGTCATGATTACTGTAGCTTTATAGTAAGTCTTGAAGATGGATAGTGTTAGTGTTCCAACTTTGTTCTTCTCCTTCAATATTGTGTTGGCTTTTCTGGGTCTTTTTCCATCTCCATATAAATTTTAGAATCATTTGTCGATATTCATGAAATGATTCATCAAGATTTTGATTGATGGTAATAAGTACTAAGGTGAAAAACAAAGAAGGGAAAGCAGATAAAAAGTAATGAGGGTGAAGTAGGATGTGCACTTTTGGACATGGGAGGCATCATTGGAGCAAAAGCTAGAAAAATACTTATGAGAGAGTGAGTCATGCCAATAATACTTGGGGAAGAGAATTCCAAGCCAGGCAAGGGCAAAGCTGTGAGACATGAATATGCTTCTATTTGTGAAAGATTAAGGAAATCCAGTCAGTTGAGGTGTGTGAGCAAGTGGAGGATAGTACAAAGTGGAGTCAGAAAGTTTATTGATTAAAAGGGGGAAATGTTGGTGCTCTCCCTCCTGGAACACACCACCTTTCATATTCTCCTCCTCTTCCCTCTAGGTGGGTTACCTTTACCCTCTCTCTCCTAAGCTCCAAGGGCCTCTTCTTTTGCCTCTGTTTTCTAAATCTATTTCTTCTAGGGATCACTTCCATCTCTGTGACTTTCTAAATAAACTTTCTCACCCTGGCTGGTTTGGCTCAGTGGATACAGAGTTGGCCTACGGACTGAAGGGTCCTGATTGGCTTCCGGTCAAGGGCACATGCCTGGGTTGCAGCTCGATCCCTAGAGTGGGGTGGGCAAGAGGCAGATCAATAATTATCTCTCATCATTGATGTTTCTCTCTCTCTCTCTCTCTCTCTCTCCCTTCCTCTCTGAAATCAATAAAAATTAAAATAAAAAAATAAAAACTTTATCGTATAGTTTGAAAAATAAAATGTAATGGGGAAATGTTGGTGGGTTTTAAGGAAAGAAATGTCATATTGAGACTTATGTATTAAAGATCATTTTGGCTACTGTGTTGAGAGTATATTGTACACAGGGAGATCAGCTAATAGATTATTTTAATAATCCTGGTTAATGGCTTAAGACCAAGGTGATAGAGAAATTGTGTGTTAAAAACAGTGAGATTCTAGGTATATTTTGAACATAGAGCAAACATGGACTGATTTAATAAGCATGACTTATTCATTTATTGACTGGATATAGGGTGTTTTAAAAAGTTAATAAACAAAAAAGAAGAATTTTTTCAAGTTAATAAAGATTTCAAGGATTCTGGACTGAATTACTTCAAGAATGGTGTTCCTCTAAACTGATATGATTGGAAACAGAAGGACTTAAGATTGTAGATGTGGTGATGGAGATGTTCACAAGTTCAGGATTGGACATGTTAAATTTAAGATACCATTAGACATCCACATGGAGAAGTAAACAGAGATATATAATGTGTGTGTGTTGTGTGTGTATACATATACATATACACATGGAAAAAGACCTGGTCTGAAAATTAACCTTGGACATCTAAAGCATGTTATTTGAAGATATGTGACTGGGTAAAGAGACTGTAGATAGTGAAAAGGTCCAAAGATGAAAGTGTACCACCAAGAGACTAAGTAGAAAAGCCAATGATGTAAAAAAAAACAAAAAAAACAAAGACAGTATGGCAGAACAAGGGATGAAAATGTTTCGAGGAGCTGTGTCAACTGTTACTGTTGGGACAAAGAGAGTTGACTCGATAGACTGACCTTAACAGAAGCATTTTTAGTGGAATAACAGTATAAAACCTGAGTGAAGGTTAATAAGCCTGAAAGTAAAAATTAGTATAATTTTTGCTTGTTTTTTTCCCCAAGTACCTACTGGGAAGCATTTATAAATTCTTAAAACTGTAACTTTAGAAGTACACATAAATACTAACCCAAGACATCTGTATTTCAATGCAGCTTTGCCTGGTGACCTCATTAAGATAGGAACTGACAAAGCATTCTGTTGTCTAATTAAATAAGCACACTAAAAGTACAATTCTAAACAAATTCATTTGAGGGGGAAAAAAAAAGAGCAAGTTATCTTTCCTGGTATCATTGACACCTGATGCATTCCTAAGTGACAATCTACTTAATTACCATTGTAGTTTCTTGAATAGTTGTAATAGGTTCTCAGTTCCTTCAAAACTACATTTCATGCCAAATTTAACATTCATCCTTACATAAGAAATTACAGGATTACTGAACACAAAGGGGATGCTATTAAAGTTTAAGAACCTTTAAGGATCCATACAATTGTCTTCAATACTAGAAAATGTTACTACTAATTCCTTTAGTAATGTAGCACTTATTTGGAACTGCTTAGTTTTAAATAAATAAAATGTTTATCAATTACTTGCATACCTATAACTTTGCCCACCATGTCTTTAGACAGTTTTAAACATTGAGGTCATTTTTACCAATGTGTCTAGAGCAGTTATCAACAGGGGCCATTTTGCCCACCAGGGGACATTTAGCAATACCTGGAGGCATTTTTTATTTTCATAACCTGAAAGGGGAAGAGAGGAATGCTACTGGCCTTTAGTGGTAGAGGACATGGTTACTGCTAATATGCTAAAATGCAGACAGACCACTATCAAATTATCTGCCTTAGAAAGTCAATAGCAAGGTTGGAAACTATGCTCTAGGGCAGTGGTCGGCAAACTGCGGCTCGAGAGCTGCATGCTGTTTGCCGCTCTGTTGACTAATGAGTTTGCGGACCACTGCTCTAGGGGCTGAAATTATGCAAGAGACACATGAGCTTAAAGTAACTGAAATGTACTCTACACTGTAGATTCAAGACTACCTAGGTTCAAATATCCACATTTGAATGAGAAGCAATTTAATTAATCCACATCTTAGTTTCCTTAACTTTAAAAATAAAATGTGTATTTGAGATAATCCATGTTAAGTCAAACATTTAGTTAAGTTCCTGACATGTACAATGTGCTCTTACTAACAAAATATCCTATATAATAAAGATGTAATATGCAAAGGTGGACGGACCACTTAACGACCAGATCAGGGATCAGCAGGAGGGTAGGGCAGGCAGCTACAAGCAGGCAGCAGAGATACAGGAGGAGGCAGGGCAGCAAGCTGTGTGTGTGGGGGGTGAGGGGGGTGAAGGGGAGGGAAGTGGAGGGAGCTACAGGAGGGCGGGGCAGTGGGCGGAGAGTTACTAGAGGGTGGCAGCAAGCTACTAGTTTATATAGTAAAATCCAAAATGTTCTATGGTGTATTGACTCACAAACACACACCTATTTGAAAACTTGGTATGTAAGATATGGCTAATTCTTGAATAGCCACCATTGAAATGTTCTGCTCATTGGATAATTTTAGACTTGGCTAAAAGGTCGGAGCCGCATAACAGGTAATGTCAATATATCTATTAACATTTTCTTCAACTGAATTCCAATTCGCCCAGTTTGAAAAAGATAACTCTTGCACATTTTCCCCACCTGAAAATTACTACTAATACACATCCTGGCTTTTGAAAACCTGCCAAGAGTCAGCAGAAATTCCCAAGATCTGTTCTTGGCCGCTAGCTCCATGGTTAGCAGTGATAGACTCAGATCCAACTAAAATCCTGTTAGACCGCAGTGACTGATAACCTTGAAAATCTTCAGCAGAGAATGCCATGGTAAACATTAACAATTGCACAGCTTTGATATCAGCCAGTACAGATATCCAGAAGTTTCCATTTTGCCAAAGAAGCGTAAATATTCTTCCCCATCTGCCTTTGTATAACTTCCAGTTGCAGTTATTATGCTCTAGTGAAGTTATGGCCTATACAAAAAATAAAAATGTTTTATTGAGCAACTTAAAGTCTTATTTTCAAATTATACACATACTAGAGGCCCGATGCACAAAATTCATACAAGGGGCTTGCCCCGGCCCTTGCAGCCCCAGCTTCGTCCAGACAATCATCTGGACCAGTGGTCGGCAAACTGTGGCTCTGTTGACTAATGAGTTTGCCGACCACTGGCCTAGACTCTCGATTCCAATAATTACAGGCTGTTGTTGTTCCTTGTGATTAAGCCCCTATCCCAGTGGTCGGCAAACTCATTAGTCAACAGAGCTGCATGTGGCTCACGAGCCGCAGTATGCCGACCACTAATCTGGACAGTCCTTCTGCTGTTCAGTCTAATCAGCATATTAGCTCTTTATTATATAAGATATACAAACTCAAGAAATCCCTTCAATTCTAATATTTATTTCCCATACCCTAGTAATAAAATTCAGAGAACATTTTCAGCATTAAATAGTGAGACAGTCCTAGCCGGGTGCTCAGTGGTTAGAGCATTGGCCCATGAACTGAAGGGTACCTTGGTTGTGGACTCGATCCCCTGCCCCAATCAGGGTATGTGTAGGAGGCAACCAATTGATGTGTTTCTCTCCCATTGACCTCTCTCTCTCTCTCCAATCTCTCTAAAAATCAATTGGAAAAAAATATCCTTGGGTGAGGATTAACAACAACAAAATAGTGAGACTTCTCAAGTTTCAAATATTTATTTATCAGTGTAAACCCCAACACAATACACCAACATGATTTTGTGCATTTGGAGGGGAAATATTTCCTGGTTAAGTGGAAAATTGTGCGGATGGCTTCTGGAAGACCTTCATTTTAAGCAGCTTTATAGTGAAACATTTCATTTAGAAGTCTGGACCTTCTTTCTTCAGTTTGCTGTAATCTACATTCACTGCAAAGAACTTGAAAAAGAAAAAAGATATTTTACATTAATCTATCAAATACACAGAGATGGTACCGAAGTTTTAGAATTATTTTTATTCAGCTTTCTATAGTAAAGATAACAGACATGATTTTTTAAAGAATGTTTTTAAATTTAACTTTATTGTTTAAAGTATTACAGATCTTTTTTTCCCCCCACTGACCCCTCTACCCCGCTCCCTGCTCCTGCCCCCTCCCCAGGCCTTTAACAATGTGAAAGTCATTCAAAGACACTAAAACTCCAGTTCTTTAATAATGATTTTGTAAGGTCAAAATATTCAGTCTACCACAGAAGAGCAGTATTAGTATAATCTGTTATTCAGAAGCCATAAGAAATTGTTTCCTAGGGGATAAGAATTCCTTATGATACATACTTCCAATTCTTAAATTTTTACTTCCATATCCACTAAGTATACAGATGAATCTCCTATCATCCCTACTTTGGTTAGCAAAGTTTTGTAAGTTAGATAGGAGAGATTCATAGCAACCAAGATAAACTAGTAATATGGTAATATTTTATTGTATGGTTTACATAACTTTTTCGACAGAAATTGGTTTGCCTTGATGGCTTTTTTTTCTATTACTTTCCTAACCCAGACTGCATCAATATCAAACTGACCCCTGACCCCCTCTGGTACTTTTAAATAGTACTGTGCTTTTGCTTTTAAATAATACTGTATTTAAATAATATTGTATATTTGGAAATTTTATTATACTCTAATTTTAGAAATCTTACTATGATTGCTTAAAAAAAAATAGCCTCTAACTCTCAATAACTTTTCTTTTTAATGGTTCATGTTGTCAACTGCTCCACACTGAGTAAACATTAGAATTTGTAAGTAAGCCAAAGTAAGGCTATAATCTTGAGTTTACTCATTCTTGTGCCAAAAACACTGAAGAGTTGTGCTATAATTACTTGAAGACTACATAAACCCCAGAAAAACCAAAATTACAGAATTATTAACATGTTCTTCAGGGATTTTAAGCAAGAAGCTCATAAATCTGTATCCATTATTTCTTCAAGCTCTTTGCTTTATTTTTCCAAACATACCCTAACTTTTTTTAATTTAACTAAAATATTCTTATTTGACTTCTTAAAAAAAAAAATTCCCGTGTAGTAAAGCTTTTCCTTGAGATACATTTGAGATACATAGACTTTCATAAACAGAAAAGTATGAATGAGCCCTAAAAAGTTTTCTTTGTGTTGACATATTCTCTTATGAAGCAACTGAACCGAAATGAGTTAAACAAAGCTGTGCTATCCCTAACAAAATATTACAGGATCATTTATAAAAGGAACTGCAGGTTATATATTAAGAAGAAAATAAACTTTTGTTGGGCTCTTTTAATAGAAACCAGGCACTGTAGGCAGAATGCTTTATTTATCTTAGTTAATTATCACAACCATACTCATTCTTACTTTATGAAAGAGGCAATTGAAGACCAAGTTGCCAAACACTGAATAAGCAGGATCAAGCTCCCACACCCATGCAGAGTGGAAAGTTCATGGTATTGTTGCCAATTTTCTCAAAACTAAGCAGGCTTCTATTTGGTTCCATGTGCCAGTATCAAAATTTCATTGAAGAAATTTTCAAGTCTGCTTTATTTTTCAGCTTCCATGTCGCCATTCTTTTTCTCAATTTAATGGTGGCTACCATGAAGGTCTTTGAAACAGTTGGGAAGGCACAACATATTCTGATCTTGGTTTTGGCTGTTTTATTCAACTGAGAAGTGTTGCTGGGCCTTTGATGCTTAAATCCCATTTTAGTACCCTCTCTGGTTTGTATTAGTTAGCTTTTGCCAGATTGTAAAGTGGGACAAATAACCTGTGCTTTATAACAATAATGGTTTATTTTAAATCCCCCACATTTCATATCACTTACAAACTGACTGCCCCAATGTTCTCCTCATTCAAATCCTAGTAATCCTTAGCTGTCAACTGTGGTTTCATGATAAGTGGAAAACAACAATGGGAGCAACCACACACTGGTTCAGAAGTGGCAGATATCACACTGCCCCTCACTTACGATTTGCCAGAGCAAGTCATGTTGCCAACCCCAATATAGGTGCACCAGAAAAACAAATTCTCTTAGGTGAAGGGCAGTGAATGACAGAATAATCTAGTCTACCTCACTGTTTGGGTTTAGAAACAGTAGTAGGCTTTGTTCACTCTCGGCTCACTAGTTTCTGGACTGGTCCCCTTTTATTTATTCTTGCAGATCATCCTATTCTTCTACATGCTCATCTCTTGGCAAATATAGCTAGCAATAATAGCCCACCAATATCCTGTTTTCCAAAATCTCTTTCTATTGCAGCTCTTCAGGTACGTGGTCCACCTTCCAAGTACAGCAGGTGACACTTTACCAAGTATTTTGCCATTATATGACTCATCTTTTCAGTTTCTAATCAGTGTCATAGCCACTCACAGCCCATTCTATGCTACACACATTAGCTTTCCGTTGTAACAATGTTCAACTTCCAAACTTCCATGGCCTCATACTGGCATGTGTTATCGTGTCCCAGAACGTTGGCAACTGGCTTCATTATCAGAATCACCTTGGGAGCTTTATGAACTACACATACCCAGAGACTCCAATATATTCTTTGGTGGAAGGATCAATACCTGTGTTTTTTTGTTTTCTTTTTTAAACTTTATTGAGTGTGACACAATTTTCTCTAGAATGGACTTGATTTAAACAATTCGTAAGAGAGAAAAATAAAACATGATGCCTGTTTACTATTTTATTGAGGCAAAATTTAACACACAGATCAGATGGCTCACTTCAGCTCCACCGATGCACTCTTATTTGTTCCTTGAAGGGAGATCTTTTTAAGAGATTTGGAAGCCAAATTATAATCTGAAGGCTGAGTTCAAAACTTAGAATCAGCAAAGGGTGATAATTAGCTTAAAGGTTGCTGCTATCAGTAATGATAGTATCCACCTCCATTATGGAGGCTTATCTCCTAAGGGGTTTTAGACACACACTGGTCAGAGTACCTCTTCTTGAAAATGCTTAAGTAAACTGCTATTTCTCTTTTGATGAAGCAGTCTGGTATAGCAGAAAGTGCATGGGTGAGTTATATACTTTAAATAGGTAAATTGTACGGTATGAAAATTATACCCTAATAAAGCTGTTGGGCTTTTCATTTTGTTACTTTGACATTGCAAGGGTTTGTTTTTATATACAAAAATTTTACACATAAGGAAGGTTATGTTTGGAGAATCAATAAATGGTCTCAGATTTACAAGGACATATGGACCCTGAGGGCATTATACTAAGAGAGGTAAGTCAGAGAAAGACAAACACTATATGATATCACTTACATGTGAAATCTAAAAAACTGAACATATAAAAACAGAGTAGAATGGTGGTCTCTAAAAGGTGGAAGAATTGGAAGATGTTTAAGGGTATAAACTTGAAACTAGTCGATAAGTAAGTTCTGGAGACCTAAGGCTCAACATAGTGATTACAGTCAACTATATTATAAATTTCAAAGTTGCTAAGAAACTAGATCTTAATTGTCCTCAACGCAAAAGAAGAAATGATAATTGCATGATGTCATAAAAGTGTTAGTTCATGCTACTGTAGTAATCATATTGCAATATATCAATGCATCAAATTAACACATACAAACTTACACAATATTATATGTCAATTATATCTCAAAAAAGTAAATGGTCTCAGTCCATGAAATCATTCTTTAGACCACTCTCCAAAAAAAATGTTAAGTTTATCTAGAAGGTTCATGGTAAAATTTCAGTTTCAACTGACTTCCATTTGTTCCTACTAATCTTCACATGAAATATTTCAACCACACCAACAAGGAAGAACAACTAATGAAAACATCCACTAGATTAGTGCGACTCAAAGCGTGGTTCATGGATCAGCAGTGTCAGCATCACCAGAAACCTTGTTATAAATGAATATTCTCCATCACCACACCAGAGCAGCTGAATCAGAATCTCTGCGGGGGGGGGGGGGGAGGGGGGGAGGGGCGGGGAGCTAAAGAATCTGTTTTCACAAATTCTCCAGATGGTACCTATGTACACTGAAACTTGAGAAAAACTACACTAGACGAAGAAATATGAAAATGGTAAGTAAGAGCTATACTATCGCTTCTTTCTTCATCAAATCAGTAGAATTGAGACATTATTTTAATTTCACATCCAGAGTCCAGTCTGTGAATAAAATCCTTAGCAAAAAATACTTATTAGAAAAATATGCCATTTTAATTTCACAGAACAATCTAGCAGCTCTTCGAAGTTCTTTATAATTAAATTTTGGTTGTACATCCAATTTCAAAAACAACTACTCCATGAGAAAATTTACTAAAACACACTTTCCAGCAATTCTGAAACAATTTTGTAGCTTACCTTGTATTGCTCATTGGGAGCCACTTTGTTCCAGGGTTCTGGGTTATTCTTTTTGTCCCAACTAAAAAATAAGACATTATAATCGTTATAGCAATAAAAACTACTTAAAATGGTTTCCTACTTCTTTAAAATCTCATGTTTTGAATAGATCTCATTTATTATTAGGTAAAGTATGGTGCTGTTTTCATTATAAAGTTGAAATGGTGATTGGATCTGTGATAAGCAATCCCATGTTATCAATTAGATATAAGATAAACACAGAGCCTCTTGGGACAGTTGTCCTTGTCCCTATCCCTGGCACAGGAAACTTTATACTTGGTTGTTTTCTATTTCGTCAATGAAGTGTTATATAGAAAAGTGCATAAAATAACAATGAATTGATCTTTTTTCCTTGCCTGTTGTTTTCCAACTTCAACAAACCAACCAAAAACAAAAACAAAAACACCATGTTATTGTGGGAAAGCAGGCAAAAAGCATTTACATGTACCAGCAACCCTGATTAAGCATCTTACAGAAACAATTATCTCAATCTTTACAAGACAGGTATTAGCAGTTCTCCTCTACCAATGAGAAAATGAGACTCAGAGAAATTTAGATGATCTCATGAAGCAAGAAAATTACAACTGCAGAACTGGGATCTGAACTCACTGTATGGCTACAAAACTCAGGTTCTTTCTATTACTTCAGGCTGCCTCCCCAGAAAGACTGTGGCTCCTAAACCAGATGAATAAACCACCCAAGTTCCAAACGTTTTTAAGTGCTTACCAGACATCTGGGTTGAACAATGCCAGCCGTGTGACATACAGCACTGCTCCAGTACCCCCGGCTCCGATAAATACGAAGAGGGGGATCAACTACAATCAAACACAAAATAGACAAGAATTAACAGTCATCTTCAAATACCTAGACACTGATAATGGAAAGGCTACGGTAGTTTCTACGTGTTGATTCCCAAATTTCAAATGGCTACTTTTCAATTCTGTCTTTAAAAAACATGTGGTCTTTCGCCGAAACCGGTTTGGCTCAATGGATAGAGCGTCGGCCTGCGGACTGAAAGGTCCCGGGTTCGATTCTGGTCAAGGGCATGTACATTGGTTGCGGGCACATCCCCGGTAGGGGGTGTGCAGGAGGCAGCTGATCGATGTTTCTCTCTCATCGATGTTTCTAGCTCTCTATCCCTCTCCCTTCCTCTCTGTAAAAAATCAATAAAAATATTTTTAAAAAACAAAACAAAACAAAAAAAAACATGTGGTCTACGTCACCTCTTTATACATCATTCCTAATAAACTTCCCAGCCTGAAAAACAAGCTCTTGACAAATTACCTAAGCTTGCCTCGATAGATACGTTATGAAAAACACACTAAACAGCCGGGATGAGCAAACAGCAACACACCGATACAAACATTAGCTTTAGGCATAGCATCCCTGCAAACATACTGCTACCAACTGGATTTAGGATAACGATTAAAGACTGTGTAATTGAGTTTTCAAACCACAGTTCGTTGATGTGCGGGGGGGAGGAGGGGGATTCAAAATAATTTAACTGCAATTAAACTCTGCGTTATCCAACTCCCCACACTGTCAAGGCGTCCAGACAAACTGAGGATTCCAAGATCCTAGGCCCCCATCTTTGCCACAAGGCCTGGTGACGCAATGCAGTGTGTCCAAGACCCTTCACCGAGAGCACAAAACAACGGGTAACCTTAAGCTTCGCTGGTCTCTAATGCACACAGCACACAACCATCCCTCTGGGTCCGAGCCACCTGCAAGAAGGCGGGGCCGCCAGCTTATTCCACACTCACTAGTTTGTTTACTTTCCTCCAAGGTACCCGTCCCCTTCAGCCGGCCAGCCCCCCAAAAAAACCCACAATGCACAGCGTGGAAGGTCAGAGACCAAGGTCCTGGCGTGACCAGCAGGACAGGGCAAAGTGAGGCCAGGCCCAGCCTCAAGGAACGGCGGTGGCGATCAGGAAGGAAGCTGCCAGGGACTGAGGCAGCCGCCGCCCCACACAGGACAGGCCCCTAGGAAGGGGTCACGAACTTACGCTGGGGTGCTTCTTGGCCTGGTTGATGATCTGGCGGAGCATGGTGGCGGCAGAGGGCACGGAAGCAGGGGAAAAACAAACACGCAGCGGCGGCGGCAGGTACTCAGTGCACCGAGGAAGAGCGGACGCCCAAAGTCACCCAGGACCTCCTACCTGAAGGACCCCTGGCTCGGAGCGCACCCTGCGGCAGGAGGCCCGGATGCGGCTGTCCAGAGCAGTGCCTGCCTCCCCCCAGCGCCTCACGCGGCTGCTCTAAACTGACCAGACCTTCAGCGTCCACTCAAAGGGAAGCGTTCTTATTCCTGTGCAATGTATATTCCCAAAGGGTAATTGTTTTTCGTCAAAACTGGAATACCTGTATCGACTAGACAGGCACTCTCTCAGGAAGCCACGCGTGAGGCGGCGGAGGAGGCCGGCCTGACGGACCGGCGCGCGCCCAGGGCGCGGGGTCCTCTCGCGCGGCGCCCGCCGCCGGGTCCGCGCTCCGAGGCTCTGGGACGCGCGTGCCGGGCGCGCGCCGGGAGGCCGTGACCGCCGCCGAGGGAGCCGGACGGCGCCTGCAGCCCCCGAGCGCCGGGCGCCTGCAGGGCAGGTCGCGTCTCTTGCGGCTGAGGTCATGGACTGCGGTTTAAAAAGCACTGCAGCTGCTTCCTGTCAATTTCGGGCAGAGGTTAAACGCTGGAAATGCCGTCGAGATGGCCATCGTTCTGTCAGTGTGAGCTCTCAACCCTCAGGTCCCGGACCTCAATTAATGGTCAACACCACAAGGACCTTGGCGACATTGCCCTCTCCCTGGACCCAACATTGGGTTCTTAAAATGTGTTTTCAGTGATCGTGCCCTACACATCCTTTCTACTCTCCCAGTGCAATTTCGTTTATCTCTCTCTCTCTCTCTCTCTCTCTCTCTCTCTCTCTCTTTATTTTTTAACCCAAAAGCCTTCCATGGGTCAGATTTTAGGGATGCTAGGGATCATCTGAAGGAAACGATCGCACAAGTAATGGGGTGTGAGAAGAATAGGAAAAGGTTCCTCCGAAAAGGTAGTGTTAGACCTGAAGGAGGAGTAGATGTTAACCGACTGAAAACCCTGAAAACGAGGATGCAGGTGGACAGAACAGAGGTCCTAGGGGAAAAGGGTCAGAATCTAGAGAGGACTTTTGACGAGCTGAGGGAAGTGGTAGCGGGAAGGTCCAAAAGTGTTGGCAAGCCCATTACAAGTCCATGTTCCTGATGAACTTTTAGCTTTCAGTGAAATGGCAGGCAGGGGTGTATGTTAGCAGCATGTGCCGGTTATTAGCGATAGTTGAGAAAAGATAGGGACTCCAAATAATTGTCAGTTTGCAAGCTGTACTGACAGGGAAGAGAGCACCTAGTATTTTGTAGACTTGCCTAGTTGGAGGGTGGATTCTCATCTCCAGCTGCCTAAGATAAAAGTGAGAAGGTGTTTGGCCAAAAAGATCAATTCCAACCTCAAGGTCATGACCCACTCAAGAATGTAGCCATCACACCTTTGTGGAAACATGCCAGTAAGCTAAGGTGTCTCAGTAAATTCTCTCAACTGAACGATTTGAACGTCCAATAGATAAAGGTGTAGCTCTCTCGCCAAAGCCTGATCGGATCGAAGTGACTGGAATTAAATCTAGAGGAAGAAAGAGGTACTAGTATCTCCAAAAAGAATTGTATGGCCTTTGATGGATGGAGTTTCCTGGAATGAAATAAAAGAGAAGTGGTGTTTCTGCTGAAAGGAACATCAGCCTTGGAATAAAGAGTCTCTGACTGCTGGGGATGTGTAAAGACACTTGGACTCCTCAGTCTCCTGGAGATGAGAAGCAGGTTGAGAGATGTGCTTATCTTCCACGGAAGTCCTATTCTGTAATATCCTCTTCAGTGGATCTAAGACAAGACTTCCCAGAGAGGGAGACAGGAGCCACAGGGAAGAGTGGACTGGAACAAATCCCCAGATGGCAAAATCGGGGCCTAAGCAAGGAATGTTCCCCACCTCCAGTCAGCAGCAACTTCTGCCTTGCAAGATTTCAGGACCAGTGTATGCCTCCCAGTCTTTCCCTTTGTGAACAGGATCATTCATTGTGGTTTTCCAATCCCTGTTCCACCATTGCATGTTGCATGTTCTGAGGGCAAATAACCTGACTTTGTTACCCCAAAGCTCTCCAGATCAAGAGAAAGCATACCCAAAACAAACACAGAGACTACAGCATGGCTCATAGATCATAGGCCTTGAACTGGCAATAATGATAATACAGGACATTTCGGTTATCTCCCTTAATGAGGAGGGAGATACTGTTTTGACACCTGAAGAAAAAAGACTGGAATGATTGCAATCAGGAAGAGCAGACTGTGGTAGATTGTCTTTTTGTTTATAAATATTTAGCATCCTAACTGAGAGAAGATTATATTTGTACCTCATTTATATCAAGCTTAGCCAGATGACTTGATTTAGGCAATAAGGGTACAAAAGTAAAAATACTGATAATACAGAAAGAAAGAAGACTGTGGAGCATACGAAGAACTTAATGAAGACTAGGATCTTTGCAGAATGATCAGGCCAAAAAAGAGGAAAATTTGCACTCCATAAAGATGAAATACCCTGAATAAAGCAGAAGAAATGAAAGTACATAGTGTAAGTACATAATGTGTAGAAAGAACTGAGATGAGGTTAATGTCATAAGAGCTTATGTTGAATAGGAAGGTGTTATAAGAAAATAAATGGGAAAGATTTACCCAGTTTTTATTTTTTATTTATTTTTTTTCTTCAATTTTTTTTATTGAGGTATTATATTTGTACATATCTTACCATTACCCCCCCACCCCACACCCATACATGCTCTCACCCCCCAGAGTTTTGCGTCCATTGTTTATGCTTATATGCATGCATACAAGTCCTTCGTTTGATTTCTTATCTCCCCCACCTCTCCCTAACTTTCCCCCTGTAATTTGAAAGTCTGTTTGTTGCTTTACTGTCTCTGTATCTATCTTTTTGTTCATCAGTTTATAATGTTCTTTATTATCCATAAATGAGTGAGATCATGTGGTATTTTTCTTTCATTGACTGGCTTATTTCACTTAGTATAATATTCTCCAATTCCATCCAGGTTGCTGCAAATGATGAGAATTCCTTCTTTTTTATGGCAGCATAGTATTCCATTGTGTAGATGTACCACAGTTTTCTGATCCAGTCATCTGCTGACGGGCACCTAGGCTGTTTCCAAATCTTAGCTATTGTAAATTGTGCTGCTATGAACATAGGGGTGCATATATCCTTTCTGATTGGTGTTTCTAGTTTCTTCGGATATATTCCCAGGAGTGGGATTACTGGGTCAAATGGGAGTTCCATTTTCAGTTTTTTGAGGAAACTCCATACTGTTCTCCACAGTGGCTGCACCAGTCTGCATTCCCACCAGCAGTGCACGAGGGTTCCTTTTTCTCCGCATCCTCGCCAACACTTGTCGTTTGTTGATTTGTTGATGATAGCCATTCTGACAGGTGTGAGATGGTACCTCATTGTTGTTTTGATTTGCATCTCTCGGATAATAAGTGACTTTGAGCATGTTTTCATGTGTCTCTTGGCCTTCCTTCTGTCCTCTTTTGAAAATATTCTGTTTAGGTCCGTTGCCCATATTTTAATTGGATCATTTATCTTCCTTTTATTAAGTTGTATATGCTGCCTGTAGATGTTGGAGATTAAACCTTTATCAGTGATGGCATTTGCAAATATGTTCTCCCATGCAGTGGGCTTTCTTGCTGTTTTGTTGATGGTTTCTTTTGCTGTAAAAAAGCTTTTTATTTTGATGTAGTCCCATTTGTTAATTTTCTCTTTAGCTTCCATTGCCCTAGGGGCAGTGTCAGTGAAGAATTTCTTTTGGCATATGTCTGAGATTTTGTTGCCTGTGGATTCCTCTAGTATTTTTATGGTTTCCCGTCTTATGTTTAAGTCCTGTATCCATTTTGAGTTTATTTTTGTGTATGGTGTAAGTTGGTGATCTAGTTTCATTTTTTTGCATGTGTGTGTCCAATTTTCCCAACACCATTTATTGAAGAGACTGTCTTGACTCCATTGTATGTTCATGCCTCCTTTGTCAAATATTAATTGAGCATAGTGGTTTGGGTCGATATCTGGATTCTCTATTCTGTTCCATTGATCTATATATCTGTTCTTGTGCCAGTACCAGGCTGTTTTGAGAACAGTGACTTTGTAATACAGCTTGAAATCTGGTATTGAGATCCCTCCTACTTTATTCTTCTTTCTCAGGATTGCTGCAGCTATTCGGGGTCTTTTTTTATTCCAGATGAATTTTTGGAGATTTACCCAGTTTTTAAAGAATTTTATTTTTAATGCATTTATTGGGGTGACAGTGTATTTTTTTTCTTAAAAATTTTTTATTGAATCTGGTTTTAAAGAATTTTAGATTTAGAACTATTCTTTAAGCAGTGAGGACTCATAAAAAGTTTTGTACCCAAGCATGGGCTAATCCTATCTAATAAAGAGGGAATATGCAAATTGACTGTCACACTGTCACAAAGATGGTGGCGCCCATAGCCTCAAGATGGCAGCGCCCAGTCCCCTCAGCCCCGCCAGAGTCCCCTAGTCCTTTCACAGAAAATGGGTTGCCTCAAAAGTTGGTTAAGCTTCTTAGGACAAAAAGCATTCAAAATCTTTGAAAAGGGAATTTCAATATTTATAAAAGTTTGGACTAGACAATTCAAGGTTATTTCCACTACAATCTTCTATGATTTTGTGATATTAACATTCTGAATTCGCATAGTACCAGCTGTAAGCAGATATTATTTAAAGGAATGGCCATTATTATTAAAACTACTCATAAAACCACACTGTATGTCAGGGACATTCTGTGTGATTTTCCTAATGGCTGGAGTTAATGCTCCTAAACTGGCAGTCAGACATCCCCTGAGGGGTCCCAGATTGAAGAGGGTGCAGGCCGGGCAGAGGGACACCCTCCTCCCATGCACGAATTTCGTGCACCGGGCCTCTAGTATCTTAATAAATGAATTGGAACTGCTTTTTTATCATCCCACTCTGAGACTTGTGCTCTCTGGAGTTCTTATTCTTTTGCTTGATTTAATTTTGTGGACAATTTTAAAATACAAAAAGAAATTATAAATATTAGTTGTCCAAATTAAATATTAGTTGTACAGTGAATAGCTCTAAAAAAATCTACACAGTATATCAATAGGATTCCCCATCCCCTCAAAAAAAAAAATGATTTCTCTTACATAGTTTCTCTGAATATTAAAGCCTAGAAATTTCTGGAAGGTATAGTGATTATGTGCTGTTATTAATGTGTGACAGCAAAGAAATAGCTTCTTTAGAGAGGAATAATTTGATAAGTGAGCCATGGAGTACAATTATATTAATGCAAATTAAAGGCAGAATCTTATTTTTTTTTACTCTATTTGCATTTAGGCATTTAATTATTTTCCTAGTAGGTAAATTGATAACTGGAGTTGTTTTTCTGATAATACAAATACAAATTATACCGTCACTTGTTAATAAAGATTCTGCAGCTATCCTTAATCTAAAAATAAATATCTTCTTCCATTAGTATCATAGTTACTTAGCATAAACTGTATTTAATTACAAAATTTCTATTAGAAAAGTGAAAACATATTTGGTCTGCGAAAGTTTACTTCCACGATTATAAATCTCAAAGCTTTTTAATTCTCATCATTTTAAATTAAATACCTGAAGCACTTTATGTGCAAAATTCAATGAATACTAAAAAGTAAAGAAACTCTAGCAATTTTAAATAAGTGATACTTCTTGTCACCAGAATCTTAGAGTTAAATAATATTTTAGGATAATTCTATTTGAAGTTTTTAGAATATTATACCATACTAGAGGCCCAGTGCACAAATTCGTGCACCTTGAAAGGAACTATGGTCTACGAGGCTGTGGTGGGCACAGGGGCAGGTCTCGGCCCATCCTTTGCGCCCCAGCCTGGCCCCTCCTGCCACAGCCCTGGAACCCTGTTTGCCAGCAGCCCTGCTCCTGCCGGCACCACTCCCACATGCTGACAGTGCCAGCCATGCTTGCACACGCTGACAGTGCGGAGAGATTGGGGCCGGCGCCGTCAGTGAGTTTGAGTGGCAGCTGCTGCCCTGATCGCCCCTCAGGAGCAGGGGAGTTGGAGAAGCCCTCAGGGGAGATCTGGGCTGGCAGCTGCCGCTCGCATCCACTGATGGTGCCAAGCAATCAGGACCAGCGCTGGGCACTGGCAGCGGGTGCAAGCGGGGCCGGTGCTGGCAGTAGGTGCGAGCGCCCCGTGGGACCATGGTGCGCAGGAGAACAAATTTTCAGTAACCACCAGAGGCTCACCCCAATGACAGCAACTGGTGCCCTGCCTTGGTCTGGTGCCCCCACTCACCTGCTCCACCATCCTGCCGCGGCCAATGCCTGCCATGTTCCATGCTCTGCCGCCTGCTGCCAACATCTGCCATGTTCTGTGCGTGCCCCCTGGTGGTCAGTGCATGTCATAGAGACCAGTTGTTCAGTTGTTCAGTTGTTCGGTTCTTCAGTTGTTCCGCTGTTTTATATAGAGAGACTAGAGGCCTGGCGTGCAAAATTTGTGCACAGGGGGGTGGGGTCCCTCAGCCCGGCTTGCACCCTCTCCAATCCGGGACCCCTTGGGGGATGTCTGACTACTGGACATCCCTCTCATAATCCAGGACCACTGGCTCCTAACTGCTCGCCTGCCTGCCTGATCACCGCTAGCCACCTCTGCCTGCCAGCCTGATGCACCTAACTGCTCCCCTGCTGGCCTGATTGCCCCTAACTGCCTCTGCCTCGGCTCCCACCACCGTGGCTTTGTCCGGAAGGATGTCCGGAAGATGTTCGGTCTAATTAGCATATTACCCCTTTATTAGTATAGATACCTAAATTGTCAGGTTATAGCTTTTTTAGAACTATGCTCTATTACTCTTTCATATTGCCATTTATTATCTCTCTGCAATTTCTATCTTTTCTGTAAATCCATCCATTCAGTCATTTGTTCGTTTATTAATGTATTCACTTATTAAATATGTATTAAGTGCTTACTATGTATTGTTCAGCATGCTGAATGCTTAGGATAAGAAGAATAACACACTAGTGTCTTTCTTTAACACCTTGTAGTCTAGAGGGCCTGGGGGATAATTACAAAGCTTTATTATAAGTACTAAATAGACACTGATATATGGCTTAGGTTACCTACTTGGTGTATAGTGTCCATACCAAGATCAAGAACATGAATTTATTTTTGGAATTTTGAGTCTAGGATACTTATGAAATATCCAATTAGAAATATGCTGAGTACTGGCAGAAAATATCAGTCAAGGGTTAAGTTTGGTCTGGGGGTACAATTTAAAAAGAAAAGGCATATTGGTGATCTTGTCTAGAAAGAATGTCTAAACAGGAAAGTGTAAAGGGAAAAGAGAATCAATGTTAAAACCTAGAAAACATGAACAAAATGAGGACCAGGCCAGCAGGGAGGAGTCAGAACAGAAAAGTTAGAATAAGTCAGAAATGTAGGAAGATATATCAGTCAGGGTTTATATAATAAATGATTTATTATAAGGAATTGACCTTCTGCAATTGGGGAGCAGTGTTTCTTATTGCAGTCTGATGTCAGCAGGGGAGGCAGTTGGGAAGGGAAGTGGGACATGAAGTGTGGAAGCAAAGACACATTAGAACTTGTGAGAATAGGTGGAACCCATGAGGAAAGAAAGACCCCACTGGATCTCCTGTTGCCTCCAAACTCTCAAATTCAATGACATAGGTATTCTGCAGAAGACATGAGAGCTGTTTTTCACAGAATTAGACATGGAATATAGTCCAGGAATAAAGAAACTAAAGGAGTAATTTGGCAAGAACAGGAATATAAAGGGGCACCAAGGAATCTCATGCATTCCAGACATATTCCTCCTTACCCTCATTGAGTTTTAGTGTCCCAAATTTTTCTTTGTAATCAAATTTAATCAATCATGCAAACTATTAAGGTAACCCCTCTTATATGCCTGTTGATAGATTGACATGAGGAGTCCAAGTGACCAGCCAGCAGACTCAGCTTCAAGTGTGATGGAATCATTGCCCTATCTCCTGATAGAAGCATTCTTCCCTGGAAACAGACTCCTAGACCAGCAAAGACACAGTCACAGAGATGGTAAGTTAAAATTTCATTAGCAGATCACTAGGGAAAATAGTAAGAAGAACCACCCCTTTCACTACTGTCCTTCAGGGTCAATCCAGAGTGAGACTATAGTACTACAGCATATTGTCAGCTTTTCATACAGAGCCCTCTGTAAACCAGGCTCAAATATTTCTTCCTCAGTTAACTGGTCATAGGGAATGATTCATATAACTATAGGTGCAGGTTGAGAGGGAAGGAGGCATAGAACATGGGCATCTGTGACACTTGCTCATGCAGCTTACCTATGCCTTCAGGACCTGCTCAAACCCACCTAGTTTCCATTTGGTTTTGGAGTGCTGCTGTGCATATTCAATCTTATGACTTTGTCAGATGTGACCCAGTTCATGATAGATAACTCAGGTAGCATGGTAATCTGCTTCAAGCACTAACAGACCTGCTAGATAATATACCTCAGTTGAAGAGCAGTTTGCTTGGCATCTCAGACTGGTTATAGGGCCTTGCCCCAAACTATCATCTTTTTATTTTGTTCAGTAAATAGGTCAGAGTAGCACAACCAGATCTGATTAATGTTGTCTATCAAATTCAGAGGCCAACAATCTTGACACTAGGGGCCCAGTGCATGAATTCGTGCACTTTGAAAGGAACTGGGAGCTGTGAGGCTGTGGGCACAGGGGTGGGTCTCAGCCCATCCTCTGCACCCCTGCCCGGCCCCTCCCTCTGCAGCCCTGCTAGGTGCCAGCAGCAGATTAGAGCAGGGCTGGCACTGTCAGCAGGTGTGAGCAGCGGCTGCTGCCCTGATCACCCATCAGGAACAGGGGGAGGTGGAGAAGCCCTCAGGGGCAATCTGGGCTGGCAGCCACCTCTTGCACCCGCTGATAGCGGGTGCGAGCGGCGGGTGGGACCATGGAGCACGGGAACAAAGAATTTTCAGTAACCACCAGAGGCTCGCCCCAGTGACAGCAACCGGTGCCCCACCTTGGTCTGGCGCCCCCGCGCATGTTCTGTTCTCTGCTGCCTGCTGCTGATGCCCGCCATGTTCTACACGCGCCCCCTGGTGGTCAGCGCACATCATAGTGACAGGTTGTTCAGTTGTTCTGCCGTTTGGTCTATTTGCATATTAGGGTTTTGTATACATAAATGTCCCAGATCACTGGAATCCTAGAAATATCACTGAGGTCACAGAAACCTGATTTTTTAGAATTAGATTTAGTTCCCTGGCCTACAATTAGATTTAGTTCATCTGGCCTACAATTATCTTACCAATATGTCAAGAGTACTGGTTACTTCTTTCCTACTAGGTCCAATCAACATGATACCAGCAATGTAACAGACCATCATCATTTTCCGTGGAATTAAGAGATGATCAAGGACCCTGGAAGAAGGCTCCAGAGTTAATGTATCCCAGGTATGACAGTCAAAGTATGTTACTAGTCAACAGAAAGCAAACTACTTTGGATGGTCTTTCATAACAGTTGTAGATACAAAAGCTTTCACCAGTCCAAGATCAAGGTGCCCTTAGATTTGGTTCCTGATGAGAACCTTCTTCTTGGATTGCAGATGAAAGCCTTGTCATGGTCCTCACATGGCTTTCTCTGTTCTACTTATAAGGACACTAATCCAATTATAGGAGCTCCACCCTCATGAACTCATCTAAACCTAATTACCTCTGAAAGGCTCCATACCTAAATAGTATCACATTGGGGGTTAGGGCATCAATGTATGAATATATGCAGAATAAAAACATTCAATTCATAACATCTATAAAGGCTTCAAGGTATAGATAATTCTGATGCTATTAAATTTGCCCCATAACATTGAAAAAGGAGTCTTCCAAATTCACGTTAAAAAGCAAGTATTAACCTCACAATAAAACTTGCCATGAATAGTCCACTATGTTTTCTTTAATCCCAACCAGACTAATGAGAACAGTTTATCAAATAAATGTCAGATCCCTCAAACTGTGAAGCTCTAGTAAAACATTGATTTAAAATTACTTGATTTTAAAACTGTTCACAGACTTTCACTACAAGATTGGCACTCTAAATTACTTAGACAATGCAGACTCTGTTTTTCTGTTTCAGGACGTTGAAGAGTTTAGTGGGTGGAACAGTGTTCCCTGAAAATTCATGAACACCTGGAACCTCAGAATTTGAATTTATTTGGAAGTAGGGTCTTTGCAGAGATAATTGGTTAAAATGATGCCATACTGGATTAGGGTGGGCTCTAAATCCAATGACTGGTATCCTTATAAGAAGAGGAGCGGACACACAGACAAACACACAGGAAGAAGGTCATGTAAAGGACCCAGAGATTGGAGTTAAGCTACCAAAAGCCCAGGAACACCAGGAGTCACTAGGAACTGGAAGAGGCAGGGAAAGATTCTCCACAGAGCCTTTGGAGGAAGTGTGCCTTGTTGATACCTTGATTTCACATTTCTGACCTCCAGAACTGTGAGGAAATAAATTCCTATTGTTTTAAGCCACCCAATTTTTTAGTAATTTTTTGTGGCAGTCCTTGAAATCTAATACAGATTTTGGTACAAGAAGTGAGGTATTGCTGTAATAAATACCTAAATATGGGGCCGTATCTTTGGAATTGGGCAATGGGTAGAGGTTGGAAGAATTTTGAAGCACAAGATAGAAAAACAGCCAAAATGTTTATCAAGAGTAAATGAGTAAATAAAATGTGGTATATTCAAGCATGTGTTTCCATAATGCAAATGAACTACAGCTATACACAATGACATAGATGATCCTCACAAGAAAAGATTAATCAAAGAAACCAGAAACAAACAAAAAACAAAACACATACTAGTACTGTATGAATCCCACTTATATAAAATTTTAAAATAGTGTTACACTCAGGATAATGACCACCTTTATAGGCACCAAGGGAGTATTAATTGAGGGGGCTTAAGAGAGGCTTGTTGGGTCTTGGTATAGATAGTATTTATAAGGGTGTTTGCTTCTGGATGATCCTTTGATCTAAACATTTACTTATTTTTCACTTTTCTCTATTTGCCAATATTTTTTTAAACTAAGTTATCTAGATTTAGAACAATGTTAGGGAGTTTACTTATGATTTGTCATTAAAGATCTGATGGGTTAAAAAGAATAGAAGGTATCATTTATGCATTTTTGTTTATTTGAAAGCTTTTCCACCTTTTGAGTTGATGACATGAAACCTCCTGTCTCTAACCAACCTTATGTGTCTGTCTAACATATAATATTGTAAACTTGATGATGTTGCTCCACTGATGCTGTCTTTGCCCATCTGCTTTGCTTCTTTGGGACTTGCCCCTTGTGAAGCTCAGCCCCTAAGACTGCCATTCATATGCACTGAAACATGATAAAATGCCTTGCCTTGTCTAAGAGAGCTGTCTAATAAACAGCTACTATGGAAAATATTGAGGTATTCACCTGTCATTTTTGTTTTTTCTTCATGCAGAACAAATATTGATCACATTTTACAGTACAATGTTAATTTAAAAATAAGCTATATTACAATATGGATGAACCATGAAACCACTACGCTAACAAAAAGAAGCCAGACACATAAGACCACACATTTTTTATTCTATTTATTTGAAACTAGAGGCATGGTGCACGAAATTCATGCACGGGGGTGGGGGGTGTCCCTCAGCCCAGCCTGCACCCTTCCAATCTGGGACCCTTGGAGGGATGTCCGACTAAATGAGCAGCTGGATATCCCTCTCACAATCCAGGACTGCTGGCTCCCAACCACTTGCCTGCCTCCCTGCCTAAAAACTCCCCTGCCAGCCTGATCAATGCCTAACTGCTCCCCTGCCGGCCCAATTGCCCCTAACTGCCCTCCCCTGCTGGCCTGCTTGCCCTTAACTGTCCTCCCCTGCAGGCCTGATCCCCCCTAACTGTCCTCCCCTGCCGGCCTGATCACCCACAACTTCCCTCCCCTGCCGGCCATCTTGTGGCAGCCATCTTGTATCCACATGGGGGCAGCCATCTTTGACCACATGGGGGTGGCCATCTTGTGTGTTGGAGTGATGGTCAATTTGCATATTACCTCTTTATTATGTAGGATGTCTAGAATAGACAAATCCACAGACACAGCAAGTAAGTTAGTGATTGCCAGGGGCTAGGAATAGGGGAAATGAGGAGTTACTGCTAATGGGTATGGTGTTTCTTTCTGGGGTGATATAAATGTTCTAAAATTAAATAGTGGTGATACAAATTATGAATATGCTAAAAACCACTAAATTTTACAACATGGAAGGGTGAGTTTTAAGTTATGTAAATTAAATATCAATAAAGCTGTTATAAAAACTCAGCCCTGAGCTAAGTAACTTTTTTTTTTAAAGTTACTCTTATGTCTAAAGAGATGACTGACTGGCTAGGGCACAAAGATAAGATGAAAATATATTTTCATGATATTCATTTGTGCAATATATAGCTATGAAAAACTTAATTGAATTTTTTTAGTATAATTCTTTTGTAATATATATGAAAAGTTTTTACTTATGTAATACTAGAGTAGATCCTTACTGCCTAAATCCTTGAAGAAAATTCTGTAGTCAGTATATTTTATATAACTTGAAAATGGCATTACCAGTAAGCCCATTATTTAAAAAAAAAGCTATAATAATAATAAAAGCGTAATATGTTAATTAGACTGGATAGCTGAAGGTCATTCTGAACATCCTTCTGGACAAAGCTCCAGCAGCAGGGGCCAAGGCAGAGGCAGTTAAGGACAATGAGGCAATCAGACAGAGTGGTTAGGGGCGATGAGGCAGGCCGGCAGAGGTGGTTAGGGGTGATGAGGCAGGCAGGCGAGCAGTTAGAGGCGATGAGGCAGGCAGGCAGGCAGTTAGGAGCCAGTGGTCCTGGATTGCAAAGAGTACAGGCCGGGCTGATGAACTACCCCCTTCCATGCACGAATTTCATGTACCTGGCCTCTAGTTTAATAATGTTTTTAATAATGTTTGGATGGCTGAAGTTCCCAGCCATCTAAAGTTGCAGTTAGGAATTCTAATTTGAACCTGATTCCTATTCCTTTGTAGATACCCTGTCTTTTTTCTATGGGAGCATTTGAGATTCTCATGAAGTTCATAAATTTCAGCACAACCTTTTCTTACTTCATCAATAGTGTTTTCTCTTGAAAATATTAATTACAGTGAGATCAAATGAGCCATGGACTTTCTGCAAAAGATATCCTTTAGGGATCATAAATGACAGCTGTTTGGCTAGCTACTGGCTCTAGCCCTGCTCAGAATTTCTTATTTCCAGCTTAATATCTATAAAACACTTGTTACCAAAGGCTTGCCTTCAATAGGCACCTCATTCCAGGTGATTACATGTGACTATATAAATAAATGTTTTACCATTGTATGCCTTCAGCTACCAAATCTTATTTTCCACTGGTAATGAAATTATCACTCTTTTGACCAACACCAAGTCAAATAATAAATCTTAAATTTCTATCATTGAGGTTTTATTTTATGAACACCTTTCTGTACCAAATACTGTATCAGAAAATATTTAATAGAGGAAATAGAAACTACTCTGGGTAGTTTATACTGAAAATAAATTTTGGTGCATACAAGAGTGTCTGAAAAGCTGGGTGAGTGAAAGTCAAGGCTAAAATGAGACTTTTAGTTTCAAGATCATACAATGTAGCTGTGATCTAGAAGTCAGAAATCGAGTGCAGCTATTGCTGCTGACCTTTTCCAGTACTGCTCTTCCACCATCCACCGTGACCTTATACCTTTGAAGGTAGAAGCTAGATTCTATTCTCATAGATAATGCAGCTTTCTTTGCTGTTGCTACAGCTAAGAGAAGGTCTCTCCCTCCCTTTCACCTTCTAAATCTCATGATGCACATAGGCGACCTGATATATTTGAATCATATAATTGTTTTAAAGGTCTTTAAATTAGTTCTTCTAATGTTGTTAGTTTTTCTTAAAAATTTAATGATTCTCGGTTGCCTATATGTCTGTATACATAGATTGTGTGGTATTGGTAGCTAGAATTTATATACCTAGAATTTAAATAAGAAGCCCTGTTCACCTGGTAGACACGAATGCAAGTTCTGTTTATAGATATCCTTTCTCTGATGGTTGTGGTGGGTGGGAAAAGAAGGTTGGTGGTATAGGGAAAATGCACATGAGAGGTCTCTCCTTTATGGTTTACTAGAGGGCTGGTGCACAGAATTCGTGCATGGGGGGGGTCCCTCAGCCCAGCCTGCACCCTCAGGGGATGTCCCACTTCCGGTTTAGGCCTGATCCCCAGGGCAGTCGGACATCCCTCTCGCAATCTGGGACACTGCATGCACCAGTGACCATACTTTTCATACAGGTGAAAGGCATCTTGCTGTTGTATGAGCAACTACATATTTTTGCCCTGATTATAAAAAGCAGTACATAACATGATCCTTCTGAGGTAGTAGTACTATTTTCCCCATCTTATGGGTGGAAAAACTGAAGCAGAGAGAAATTAAGTAAGTGGCTTTGTCACACAGTTATAAGTGTCAGAATCAGGGCTGACCAAAAAATGTGCAAGCCAGAATCCATGCATGTCATTGCTGCATCATCCTTGTTTTTTCAGTGTTAGAGTAACCTTGCCAGGTTTTAATTTTTAAATCTAAGAGACTGTCCCCAATATATAGGGTAGGGTCCCTAGACCTGGCCAGCGATCAGGGCTGATCTGTGGGTGACCAGCGGGCGGGGTGATCGGGAGGCCCCCGCTGGCACCAGCCTTGGTTGGTGGCCTGGTGCTGCTTGCTGGCCAGCCCTGCCCCCTGATCACCAGTGCCGGTCACCTCCCTCTCAGGGGCAGACACTTGAGGGCAGCTCCTGCGTTGAGCGTCTGCCCCCTGATGGTCAGTGCATGTCATAGCAACTGGTCATTATGCCAGTTGTTCCACCAGTCGGTTGATTTCCATATTAGAGTTTTATTATATAGGATGAGTAGTTTGTATACTAGTACTGGATCTTCCTATATCTTGTGGCAGTTGATAGTCACTGGGGTCACTCTTTCTTCCTCCTATAAACCTGGTGCCCATTCTGATAATTTTTGGAGTCTGACTTCCTACTTAGTAGAACTGAACTTGAAATGTTATTCTGGGTAAAAAGACTGCTTTCAGTTCCTCTGAAAACAGAATTGCTACGTGGCTTTTTCCTTCTAGTGAATTACCCAGTCTGTTGTCCAAGTCTGCCCTTCTCACAGGTCTCATTATCTCCCATATGAGCTTTATACAGATAATTTAATGGAAGAACTCATTCAGTTAATTCTCTCTTTCACTTGGATAAGATTATTAACTTCCCAGTCTGGTGAGTTTTGTTGGCAATTTGAGCCCACTTCCATAAACTGTTAAAATTCTACAATAGCCCTCAAAAGTTTGCTAGTGACACTCCTCTCTGGTGTATAGCAGTATTATGGTTTTATAGTTGTATTTCTATTTATATATTTGTGATTTCAATGAAATTTGGGGAGGGTAGAAAGGTAATTCATATGTTCAATTATCCTTTGTGAACCAGACCTACTATCCTTAGACTTATTTTTTTAAAATTATCTTTATTGTTGAAATTATTACAGATGTCCCTCTTTTTTCCCTCATTGACCCCTTCCACCCTACTCTTGCCCCCTCCATATGCCTTCACCACACTATTGTCTGTGTCCATGGGTTATGCATATATGCATATAAGTTCTTTGGTTAATCTCTTTCTGCACCCCTCCCCCTCTATTTTCTCTGAAATTCATCACTCTGTTGCCATGCTTCAATGTCTTTGGCTCTATTTATCCTTACACTTATAATAAACTGATTTGCACTTTCCTGGATGCTTAAAAAATTAATCAGGATCTACATCTTCTCCTTCAAACCAGGTAAGACAATTCAATTTTTGTTTTCATTTCTTTTATTTGACTCCCCCGAAGCACCCTACCTCTTTACCTCCAAAGAGCCCTGGCTGGTGTTGCTCAGCTGATTGGGGCATCCTGCAGTGCACTGGAAGGTTGCAGTTTTGATCCCCTGTCAGGGTGGGTTCAGGAAGCAGCCAATCAATGTTTCTCTCTTACATGGATGTTTCTCTCTCTCTCTCTCTCTCTCTCTCTCTCTCTCTCTCTCTCTCTCTCTCTCTCCCCACTTTTCTCTCTCTCTTTCTCCCTTCCTCTCTCTCTCAAATCAATGCAGATATCCTTGGGTGAGGATAAAATAATAATAATTGGTACAAGTACTGTTATGGAGCAATGTGCTGAGGGCATTAGAGGAAGTCCAACTTTTGAGGAATCTGACTAATCATGCTCTCTTAGACCTGGGCGTTTGCACATGTCCTATCCGTGGTCGGAAACACCTTTGTCTCCTTTCCTCTCTTCTCCAGGCAAGTTCAGACACTTTGTGTCTGGATCTAAATAGAACTTTCTCCAGGAAGCCTTCTCTGAGTGCCTTCTCTCCTGTATGCATGTGTCCTTTCTCTCTGGTAGCTCTTTTCACAATATACAGCAATTGTTTATTCACTGGTTTATATCTTCAACTCTATTCTAAGCTCCAGAAAAGGAAAAGACAACTGTCTCACCTCTCTGAAAGTTCAGCCTGTCTGTAATCCTCCCATACATTGTACCACATAAATATGGACTATTTTTTCAAATTTAATGTTATATAATGTAATTCCAGTTTATAAAAAGCATTAAACACGTTTCTTTAAAAAGTAAGCTCCACTGTTGCATTACATTATTTGATTCCTACATATTTAATTTACAGTCTTTCATAACACTGTATTTTCCCATGTTACAAACATTGCCACATTATTAACGTATACTTGTAGAATAAACCAATGAACTGTACCAGTTTCATGCAAATCTTTTTCTAGCCTTGATATATAAACATTTTTAAAAGTATAAATACTGCTCAGATTCTAACATTTTAATATTGTTTTTAAAAGTACCTAACCTGTAGGTAAATAAGCATGGCATTTGTAACTGTTGAAGGTGTAGACCCCTAAGAAAGAAGATACCCATAGAAAAGGGTTCCGGTAGCGAACTGGGCTCAAATTTAAAAGCAGAGCCAAGCAGCCCGCTTCTAAATAGGGGCCTCTTATGCAAACCACACTTCAGGGAGAAGCCAGCACTGAACTGCCTGCCTGCATAGTGTTCCTGCCATATGAGCCAGCCCTGATAAAGGAGTTCCTGAAATAGTATTTCAATCAACAGGACTGAGGCTTTCCACATCCAATCCAGCTGTACATCTATATCCCCCATCAGATTCTTCACTGACCAATCAGAGAAGCTTCATTTTGACCAATCAGGACAATGCTTTCTGGGCCAATCAAACTGTGAAGATTTGGAGCCCTCATTTGCAAAAGTCCCAGGGGAGGGGACTTCTGTCTATATGTCAGCAGCTCTCCTCTCACTGAGCAAGTGCTCTTTCCCTTTCCACCTGAGACTGAAGACAGTGCTTCCCTGGCTGAGCTCAAACACCAAAGATGTCACGAAGATGTCTCACTGGAGCAGAGAGGAGCAAACCAGGAGCAGAGCTGTCTAGCCAGAGATGGGCCTGGCGCGCCAGGGGCTGCCTCCCAGCTGTGCTGTGCTGCTTGGTAATTGAGCTGTACACTATGGGGCAGTTTCACAGCTGTGCTGTATCACAATTGAGCTGTTTGCAGTGAATAAAATTCCTTTCTTCACTGCACCCCAAACTGGGGATTCCTGTTGGGATTGAATTGGCACCAATGACCATCCATTGACAGAAGACTGCCTTGTCTGGTTGTACATACTGTCCTCATGTTTTTATACTAGTAGTGAATTTACTAGTATTAAAATTTCACTTTAATAAATTCTCTAACTGGATGCAAGGCACTATTTTACATTCATTGGACATACATCATAAGTTAATGCATAATATACTTGTGAAAGGGAATATTTCCCCTAGGTTTATTATCTCTTTTTCGTGGCAGAATTAAATACTGTGTATATTTTATTTACGCGGAAACGTCTGTCCGAAGCACAATCGTTCTAACAATAGTCAATATAATTAAACGAATGCTTTTCCCTCTGTTAGAGTTGTAATTATCAAAGCAGCAAACAAGGTCCAATGCTATTTTCACATCACCCGATTCCAGGAAATAACATTTCCCCATGTTCCAAGATATTTGAAGGGATGCAATTTATGGGAGAAGCAGTGGAAGAGATGGTATTGTTTTTTGATAGTAACTTAAGTTAGCAAAGTCCCTTTGTGGAAATCGTATTCTGAGTAAATCCTTTAAAAAGAAAAACCGGAAACAAAAATTGGCCCCTACAGATTTGGACTGAAGGTGGAGCCTCGGGGGTTGGGGGGCGGGGTCACTCCGGATCGGGGTGGCATTACCACACGGCGCTCGGCCGCTCAGGGCTCCGCTCGGCTCCGCTCGGCTCCGCTCGGCTCCTCTCGGGGAGGAAGAGCGGGACGAGTTTGGCGCAGGCGCCGTCGGCTTCTGCTGCATTCAGGACTTGCTCTGCCTGGCGTTTCTACTTCCTTGTCTTCCGAGCTGTATCCGGGTCGTTGCTTTCCCTATTGTCTCAGGCAGTCGGTCTTGGACTGTGCAAATTCTGGGTCTTTTGTTGCATCTGGTGCAGGCTAATAAAGTTTTTCTTTCTTTTCTTTTTTCCTAACAGTTTTAACGAGGGAGCTAACTCCGCAGGGCTGCCAGGTTGGCGGCGCTGCCTGGACCGGAGGGCGCCCGCGCCCGGCGAGCGCCTGGGAAGCTCGAGCTTCTGGGGCCGGTTCTGCGAGGACTAAGGGGCGGGCCAGGGGGTGGGGTGCGGGAAGGGACCGCGGGGCTGCGCCTGGGACGCCCCATCCGCTCGGCGGCACCGCCGATTTTAAATAGCATCTTCCGACTGGTTCCCGCGGTCTCAGTCCCCGACCTCGGCGCTGCCTGGGCTCTCGCAGCCTCTCCCTAGGTCTCCAAACGACCGCCTCACGGATTCCTTAGTAAGTGTCGGAGGCCTCCGCGGGGAGCAAGGTCCCTGTCAGCCCTTGTAGGAGTCAGAGCCGGTGGGACCGCGGGGCGGGGGTGGGGCGCTTCGTGGAAGCTTCCCCGGCGCGGTCCGCGGGAATGATCGCCACTTCTCTTATTCCCTGGGCCTTGCGCGTTCTTCCTGTGGACTGTCACGGTGTCTAAGTGAGGGGTTAGGACCGACTCGCAGAAACACCACAAGATGTGCCAGAGGGTCAGCTTCAGTGCCGGCCAGCCTGGCTTCGCCTTCGCCGGCCGGTGGCTGGAGCTGCCCACGTTGCTTCCCGGCCCTCCCCAGCCCGCGTTCCCACCCCAGCCTTCCCCAACACCTTCTGCCGAGAGCGGAATCAAATGAAGACCCCGAGCAGGAGGTCTCCTGCACCTCCCCTCAGCACCTCAGCTCTCCCCTGTGCTTTGTGTGATGTTGAATGACGCTATAATTATTATTTTTTCTTTCTTAACAGTGGATCGCAGCTCCAAGAGGAGGCAGGTGAAGCCTTTGGCAGCTTCTCTGCTAGAAGCTCTCGATTATGATAGTTCAGATGACAGTGATTTTAAAGTTGGAGATGCTTCAGGTAAATGTTTCTTCCCTTTCCCAGCTTTCTGAAGTTGGGTTTATTTTCAGACTTTTTTTTTTTTTTTTAAAGAATTGGTTTTGATGACAATGCCCATTTAAAGTTAAAGCACATAAACTTCATTTATTTTGTACATTTGATTTCCCACATTTCTCTAAGATCCTATCACGAGGTCCTAGCATTGTGTCCGTTTTTGTTGATACTTAGATAATGAACCTGCCAGAGGACTTTTTCCAAAGATGCAAAAACATTTTCTCTGTTCTTTACTTGAAAATATATTTATGCTTATTTTATGCATAGAGGGGGAAAATGAGAGATAACACGAGGTAGAGTAATATCCTGAGAGTAATGTAAGCCATGAACTGTTCATGAGCAGGGTTCTTCTCTTTTCAAATCACTTGGCGCACCCTCTGAAGGGAGTTTTACTAAAGCTGACCAGAGAAAAAAAATTGTGTTTCATAGTAGCCACTGGACCTTGAGGTTTGGGCCTTTCAAAAATCTCTGAGATATAAAGCATGCATGCTTGCTCTATGTTTTGTGATTTTAAAAAACAATAAACTTTTTAAAAAGGTCATATATTCACATTGTACAAAATTGGAAAACATAGAAGAGTATGGTTTTACTTTGTTTCTTCAGTTCATTGTAGGTCATATAAAGATACATATAAAATTTTAATTGTAGGAATCTGAGAAATGGATACAAATTATGTTTCATATGTGAAAAATACCAAGACACACTTGAACAATAAACATTACTTATTATTCTGCCCCCTTTGAGTGGAAATTTAAAGAAAGTGAGAAATGAAAGCCCTTACGGTTTCATCCTTTTAACAGGTTTTAAAAATACTTCGAATATTTATTTATTGATTTGAGAGGGGGGGAGGAGAGAGAGAGAGAGAGAGAGAGAGAGAGAGAGAGAGAGAGAGAGAGAGAGAGAAGCATTGATTTGTTGTTCCACCTATTTATTCATTCGTTGGTTGTTTCTTGTATGTGCCCTGACCAGAGATGGAACCTGAAACCAACTGAGCTGAGCTACCCGGCCAGGGCGCATTCCTCTAACAGATTTTAAGTATTCCATAGAATTTCCTATGCTTAGTCTTTCTCCTTTCTGGTTTTTTTTTTTTTTTTTTTTTTTTTCCTGCTAAGGATGATAAGGAAGGGATGAAGTTAGGTTATGTTACTAGTATTACTTTTAATAGCATCAACAATCAGAATTCACTTGTGATTTACTGAGAACTTTTTGTTTCCATAATCTCATTTAATTTTTAAAGTAACTTAGTAAAGGAGATAATTTCTGATGATAGGGGAACTGAATTTAAAGAACTTGCGTGAGGTCACTCAGGCCATAATGGATTCTCATCCAGGTCTTTTGATTCCAAAATTTACAGTCTTTTTCTCTGCTTAGATATGAAACAGAGATAGCATATAATCTTAAACCAAAACTACTTGGATGTTGTGATGACTAATTCAGGTCACTCCCAGTAATCAAAAGTTGTTAAGTTTATCTTGATTTTTGTTTGTTTGTTTTATAATCTTCTCAGCTCTTTTACCTTCCATTTAGTTGATTCACTAATTCTTGATACTTCCAAAGAAGGGAAAGAAAAGGAAGGTCAAGGAGGTAAAATCCAAATCTACTTTAGTTCTCTTGGTGAAACCTTGGCAGATAGAATATTCTTGATTAGAATGTTATTTTGATTTGTTATAGTCCAGATTGTAAAGTGTGATATAAATAGTTGGGTTTCAGAAATTATTACTTATTTGAATACCATTATGGGAAAAACTCCAAAGCTTAATTTCTTTAAATATTCCATAATTATATTTTGGCAATAAATTCTGATTTTTGTAATTTTTTTTCCTTTTTTCTTATTAAGTTGTCATTCACAGGTATCACTTCTCTTTTATAACATTTAAAACAATTTAATGGTAGAAACTACTTTCTCAAAATAATTTATGGTATCAAGCTAAGTAGAGATTCCTGATCTTGTTAAATTTTAAACAGAGTTAATGGGAATTATCTATTATTTGTGGTAAGTGGTAGGATGAGTTTTATTAGCTGATAATTAAAAAAAATTCTAAAAGCACTAAAAATCTGTATACTTTCTGTTCCCTCTTGTCATAAAACCTACTTTCTTGACCTCTGGGGAGATTAAATTGTGACCCAAGGTCAAAATTTATCTGTGTAGTTCTTGATGTTATTGTAAATGAGAGTTAGTAGAAAATGATTTTCTTTAAAATAGTTCATAGTCAGTAGAAATTGAATGATATTTTTTGCTCTTGGATTATGTGCATTGGTGTCTCCCATGGCTGAGATGTTGTCTTATTCTAGATTACCAGTGATTCCTATTTGCATCGTTTATCTTCTCTGCCTGAGATAGCTGGACTCTTACAGGAAATAAGACATTAAACTTACCACTGCTTTTTAAACATTTTGACTTTGTAGAATCCCAACCCTATCTATGAATAGATTAAACTGAAAGTGGAGAAATAAAAACCATTTCTTTCAAAAACAATTTCTAGAAATGACTCCTGAATTTCTTAGAACTTAATGTTAAAATGCTTAGATTGATTGGCCTCAATTTTTATCTGATTCTCTGCATCAGTTTCTTCTGATCTTCATTTTGAAATCTGAATTCTGACTACAAAACTTCATATTTCTGTTTGGCTTTAAGAATAAATATCGAAAATTCTATAGACAAAGGTTATTATATTTAAGACCCCTGCAGATAAACATAATTTTATTCATGTGTTTCTCAGATGATAAAAAATCTAAAAAGATAAATATTGTTCAAAAATTATCTGACAGTGATTATTGACAATAATTATAAGTCTCTACCATTCAAAATAATGAACTGAATATAGATTACCTTGTATCTTGAAGGTGAAAATAGAGCTAAATTTTTCACTTGTTTTCTCTTTTTTAAAAAATTATTTATTTTTTAAAATATATTTTTATTGATTTTAGAGAGGAAGGGAGAGGAAGAGAGAGATAGAAACATCAATGATGAGAGAGAATCATTGATTGGCTGCCTCCTGCACGCCCCTTACTGGGGATCGAGCACGAAACCCAGGCATGTGCCCTTGGCTGGAATCGAACCTGGGACCCTTCAGTCCGAAGGCGGACACTCTATCCACTGAGCCAAACCAGCTAGGGCTCTTTATCTATTTTTTAATCTTTATTGCCGAGAGTATTACAAATGCACCCCCTTTCCTCCCCCTTGCCCCCTACCACCTGGTCCTCCCTGCCCCCCAGGCCTTTACCCTTTCCCTGTGTTCATGGGCAGTGCATATACACATATAAATTCTTTGGTTGATCTCTTCCCCCCACCCCACCCCTAAATTTTTCACTTTTGATTGAGAGCCAATAAATAAATTTTAAAATTAATAAATCCTAAAATGGGATATAAGTGTATTAGAATTATGGTGATACCACCAGAAAAACCATATGTAGAAATCTTAGGTGAAGCTATATAAAATGACCAGTTTTATAGGAATAAAACTGTCAAATATTATCAGTTTCATGTTTTGGCCTAGTTAAAGTGGTTATATTTGAGACTTGGACCTAAGATTAGGGCGAGGATAGATTCATTGACTAATCTGCTATATAAATGAAATATTTTTGAAGAAAAGTATATGTATTACCTTTGTTAAATAAGACAATAAAACAATGCCGTGTCCCTAACCTTCAGGCCAAAGTAAGGTTAACTTTATATCCTAAGTCATAGTTTAGTTAGGTGAAATTGTCTGAGAGTAATTTAGCGGCAAGAGTTAGGCTGAGACTTTGGTTTAGTAATATTTTGTGCTTAATTTGACTTTAGCTTAAGTGGATCAAAATATGTTCATTGATCATCTGTAGTTTTGTTTCAAAGCACTTTTCTGGATGTTATGGTGAATTCACTAAGCAATAGTGATAATATTAGAATAATTAGATAAAATGATGAATAGATGATACAAAGCGTGCTTGATCACTTATGCAGTTTAAGTCTCTCAAAGGATACAGGACTACTTTAGATGGATTGATTTAGGAGAAGGCATTGAGATAAGAATTAAATTAGAAACTGAAATCTAGATGGAGAAACATTAAATGTTAAAAGTATACAGGTTGGAAAATGTTTATTAATCCTGGATCGTGACTGAATAAAAGAATAGAAGAGATGAGCCTGGGAAAGTAGAATGAGGTCACATTGAGGCCTTATATGCTAGACCAGGGTTTCTTAAACTCAGCACTATGGATATCTTATCTTATGTTGAATGATTCTTTGTTGTGGAGGCCTGTCCTGTGTATTATAGGATGTTCAGTAGCATCCCTGTCTTCTACTTAAATGCTAGTAGCATCTTTCCTACCTACCACCCCTACCCCTGAACCTTTCATGGCCACCATTCTCTCTAGACACTGCCAGGTGTCCTCTGTGGGACAAAATTGTCACAGCTGGAAATAGAGGGTGAGTTGTGTTGACTGATTGGCTTTTTAAAAAGTGCTTTACAGGATTTGTCAAAATGGTCACAAGATGATAACAATAACCAGTAGACTGGTGATCTGTTGTCTGATGTGTATATTTATAATACTAATCACTGTTGGACTGCATCAATGAACAGAATAAATACTTAGATTTGATGCACAAAGATGATTCTTTATATTGCAAAGCTAACATAAAATTCTGATTTAAATCATACTGTTTCATTTTTGGTTTTATTGTTTGATATTTATCTTGGGGAAAACTTAAGCATTGAATATTGTGAAGGGATTCTTGAAGGATTTTTTTTTTAATTCTGTAACTGCAAAAAAGTCTGTCTATAAGTTGAAATAGCTATTGATTGGAGAGATTTTGATAGAGTGTGTTTGAGAAAGGTTACTTTTTGTTTAACTGAGTAGGGATTATGGATTTCAATTTTAAAAGTTTTTTCTAGTATAAAATTTTTTATATGCTTAGAATTATCTGGTTCTTATGCCTAAGATTAGCTGTATTTGGATTATTTCTCTAGTCTGTTCTTTTTTTCTTTGAAGAGTGTAAGAGTGATAGATTGGGAATATGGCAGAGAGTCTTTATTTGAATTCATAGTAACATGAAATATTTCTTTGCAGCCTAAAAAAATATAGACAGCCAAGAACTCTGATTTTGTCATTCTCATTATTGCCAAGCTATACTGTAACTAAATATTTTTATCTCCATCCCTCAAGTGCATATGTACCAAAAAGAAGTGATGACTAATCAGATGAAGATGTTATTTTTCAGAGATCAAAGAAAAATAAAATTTGATATATTCCTGATGGCTGCAGTTGGAGTATGGCTAATATGTTATATTCGGAGAATGATGGGTTGGGTAAGCTATTAGGATTTGTATTTGTGGAAAAAACTTACATTCTTCTAATGGTATATTAACAAATGTAAAGCATTTAAGTTTTTCAAAATTGCTTTCTATTCAGGCGTGATTATAGAATAAAAACAGAATCAAAGTATCACTTTCCCTCTACTTTGAAAAATAATTAATTGATTGGTATTGGCAACAACAACCAAACCAAAATTATAAACATTCTTTATGTTTTGTAAAATTTACTAATATCAAAGTTAAATTCCTCTCATTTTGATCAGATACCCACTTTGTGCCCCAGTTAATCTTACATTTGAATCTATTGTTATTTTATTTGTTTATTTTTAAAATATTTTTATTGATTTCAGAGAGGAAGGGAGAGAGAGAGATAGAAACATCAATGATGAGAGAGAATCAGCTCACTTATTAGCTGCCTCCTGCATGCTCCACACTGGGGATTGAGCCCACAATCTGGGCATGTGCCTGACCAGGAATCAAACTGTAACCTGGTTCACAGGTCGATGCTCAACCACTGAGCCACACCGGTTGGGATCTATTATTATTTTTCATTGGTAAAAATAACTAAGGAGTGCTTTCTAAGTATTTCTAAAATGGCTTCTAGAAGATTAACCCAGGAGAAAGTACCTTTTGTCCACCTGCCAGCTCTCTTAATTATTGGCTTGCTTGCAAGATGTTCCAATTTTCTTTAGTCAGTCGGCATAGAGATTCTTTTTTGCCAGAGGTTTTTTTGTTTGTTTGTTTTGTTTTTGTAAGTTGGGTTTAATTGTGAGCAGTCTAAAAAAATTACAATTTCCCTAATGATTTGTAGAGCTATTGGACTGAAAGAAGTCACCTACTTGTGAGTGAAAATTGGGTCCACACACTTGTTTGAAATCTGAGGAGCTCACAAATCCAGAGGTGTTTCCTAAGTTTGACATAAATTGTTTGATGGTAAAACCTGATTGGTACTGATAGTTTATTTGTAGTATATATATTTATCATAATCATAACTATTCATACATTTTACTGCAAAATGATGTGTTTGACTATAGGGCAGGTGCTAGTGTGATATATTGTGCATATACTACGCTATCCCTTCTAAAATCTAAAAAACAAAGTCTAACTTCTGAAACATCGGTCTCCAAAAATTTCAGACAAGGGATTGTTAACCTACACGATTTTATGTCCCATGCATGATAACCTAGGGACTGACAATGATTTTATAAGGTCAGTCAACATCTGCTAAATGTTAGTCTTTTTAAAAAAATGTGATTTAATTAGCAGGATTTAAATTTTATCAGCTATTTGTAAAGCATTTTGAGCTATTTTAAATACTAGGTACTTATTATGGACACTTTCTTTACATCTAATGCCCAATTAATTATAGAGGCTAAGGCTGGTTGAGTTAACAGAAATTAAAATGATGTGGAAACATAAACTTTTTCATAATTTATTACCCCTTTCTTGGTTATAGGTGCAAAATATTCATCACCCTACAGATTTTACTGTTGCTGGCTATGATCTAACTATGACTGCTTTGTTTCCCACTTCCTTTTTTCTCCTCCCTGTGTCCCTCTCTACAGATATTTTAGAGTTTTATTTCATCAGGCATAAAGATGATTAGAAAGTTACTTAATAGTGTTGGCTTTAGAGTGCCTGGGCTGTGCTAGGCAGGAACGGAAGAAACTTGCTAGAAGCCTTATAGTTCTATGTGAACTATTTGATGTCCTTTGCCTATCTTTTTAGTGACTACTGTGGTTGCTCATTTCCAAGATGGCTTAGTTTTTTAAAAATTTATTAATTTCTTCATTCTAGGAGATACAGCAGTTACTGCCTAGAATTTTTGAAAGTTTAGGTGATTCTTTTATTGATATCCTAATAAGCAGGAAAATTGATAACCTCTCTTGTAACTTCCATTTTCTGTGCCATTGCTATTGTCTCTTCTCATTTGCTGTATGTACTTGGTGCTCCTAAAATTGATGGCTGTAGTAGGAATGTGGTACAAGTTGACTACCATAAATATCTATACTTAGTTTTGCTGGATAAAGCATGAAACAATTAAACAAAGTTTTTTGGGCCATGATTTTCTTGTTCTGAATGTGACTCAATGTTTATAAGTCCATATAGTTTATGAAAGGAAGATGTAAGGGGAAAAGACTATGGTGCATATTCTATTATCATTAAGTTAAAACCACGTGCCCAATTTATAAAGAATGACATTTACTTTTAGAAAAAAATTGCCTTTAGGGTACCAAATAAAGCATGTGCTATATGACAAAACAGTGCTCCTCTTTTTAAAGCATATTTTAATTTAGAGTTACATATATTCGTCTTCATTAATGCAATATTGAACTAAAACCATTACACCAACTTCATTGATTTATTATTTAATCAGGTTAGTAATGTCTACCATCATTTGACTTAAATTTGTTTATATTGTTTTACAAGTTACTCACAGATTTTGGTGGTTTCATTTGTGTCAGCGTTGTGTGTGTGTGTGTGTATGTATATACATATGTGTGGTTTTTTTTTCTCATATTTTCAACAGATTCTGAAGGGAGTGGTAATGGAAGTGAAGACCCCTCAAAGGACAGTGGAGAAGGTTCCTGTAGTGATTCTGAAGAAAATATTTTAGAGGAAGAACTAAATGAAGATATTAAAGTAAAAGAAGAACCACTTAAAAATTCTGCAGAGGAAGAAATACTGTCATCAGAAAAACAGTTAATTAAAATGGAAAAGAAGGAAGAAGAAAATGGAGAAAGACCTAGAAAGAAAAAGGACAAAGAGAAGGAAAAAGAAAAGGAAAAAGAGAAGGAGAAAGAAAAAGAGAAGGAGAGAGAGAAGGAGAAAGAAAAAGCAACAGTATCTGATAATGTGGCTGCTTCTGCTGCTGCCACCGCACCGGCCACAAGTCCTCCTGCTGTGAACGCATCTCCTTCAGTCCCTACTACAACCACTACGGAGGAACAAGTCAGTGAGCCAAAAAAGTGGAACCTTCGTCGAAATCGACCGCTTTTGGATTTTGTATCCATGGAAGAATTGAATGACATGGATGACTATGACAGTGAAGATGACAATGATTGGCGACCTACTGCAGTAAAGAGAAAGGGAAGATCTGCATCTCAGAAAGAAGGAAGTGATGGAGACAATGAGGATGATGAAGATGAGGGGAGTGGGAGTGATGAGGATGACAATGATGAAGGCAATGAAGAAGATCATAGCAGCCCTGCCAGTGAAGGGGGTTGCAAGAAGAAGAAGAGTAAAGTTCTTAGCAGAAACAGTGCTGATGATGAGGAACTGACCAATGATAGCCTGACACTATCTCAAAGCAAGAGCAACGAGGTAGATCAACCCAATTTTTATGGTATCTGTCTGTTTGGGGAGAGGGAATTCTCTAAACCAGTCTACTTATAGTAAGTGGCTTCCTTGAAATCCTATTTATAGACAGTTGTAGGAGTGAATGAACTCCCTAACTATAGCATTTTTTCATTTGGCCAACCAATCTTTATTGAGTAACTGCTCTGTGTCACCGTTCTCAAGGAGCTTACAATCATCGTTCTCAAGAGCTCACAGTCTATGTAGAGGAATATTTTTATATCCATAGACTTGGGAAATGGTAGGGATTTTCTTTCACCTTTCTATCCTCTCACCCCATTGTTCATAGGACCACTAAATTGTGCTAGTTGGATTATGAGAAAGGTCATCTTTCTTTAAACTTAGTTATATTCAGATCTACATAAAAGTTTAGGCTTTTAGAATACTTCAGCAGGGCAACACAGCTTAAAGATTGTCTCAGACTTTTAGAGATTCATTTTCAAGGTTAATTTCTTTACCAGTTGTAGCACCATCATTTGAATGGCCACCAAATCCTTGTTTTAGATGTATGGAAGTAAAACTAAACTACATGTTTACATGTATTTAGTGAATAAATTCTCTCTACAAAGAAATGAAAACAAACGTTTTTATCATAAAACTACAGTAATGATTCAGTTCTTCCACTTGAAGTCCTACTGAAAGTTAGGTTTATATCCATTGGGCCCAAGATGCAACATTCAAGACTCTTCAGTCAAATACATTTGTGTCTTTTTGTCTGTGTGTTTATGTACATGTTTTTCTTCAAAAGAAAGATTGAGTTGTCTTTTCACATGTAGATGTATCTGTTACATCACATGTAGAACTAGAATAATTAAGTGTCATTTTGTTAGTGTGTTTATAGTCATGAAAATTCACTTCGTTCACTTTATCAAGCACTTATTTTTGTTGTTTTTTCATACCATTGACAGGTTAAACTGGTAGAATATTTGTCCTTTTATGCTTTATTTGTTCTTTTACATTTCTTTTGATTACAAATTTTATATACCAGTGATTTTCCATCCTGAGTATCATTTATAATTTTGGTGATTTTATTAACCAAATAATATATAGTAGTTGATAAGGGTTATGTGTCAGTAGAGATGAAACAAAGTTTATATTTTAGATTATAAACATTTTTAACCTCTAGTGTGCCCACTTTCATAGGAAGATGTTGCTTACCTCAAGTGCTATCTTAATTCTTATCTTTAGGTAAAGAAAAATTGTCATTTGGAGTATAATACTGTATTTATAATGTTGTAGCACAGGCAATTTCATATTTTCAATGCCAATTTATGGGGATAGAAGTATGGAAAATCCAATTATTCATATTTGATTTTTAGGTATGTATCCAGTTTATTTTATATCACTTAGTATTCCATCTGTATTTACTGAATAAGTTTGCTTTTGGCAGCATCACTTCCTTCATTTTTATTAGCCTGACATTCACAAAAGTAGGCTGGCTGATGATAGAGGCAATGTGGAGATACCATATGTTTAGAAATTTGCCACATTATCCATTTGTTAATAATCTGTAATAAATTATATATTGCTTAAGAGGTTGTAGGCTATTTTTAGGATGCATTTAAAGGCCACATGCGCTTTTTTTTTTCTTACCCAGAAGAGACTTGGGTAAATAATGGGACTTTATGTATTTAGATTATCAGTCCCAAAGAAATGAGATTCCAGAACATTTCTTGGAAAAGTGCCTTGTTTTTCTTAAGTAAATAAATGAATTCCTCTTCTATTGTTTTATGTTAATTTTCCCTTTGCTCTACCCTATGCAGAAATGTAGAACTTATAGAAAGTTAATTTCCCCTCAATAATATTCTATCTGAAAGCTTGATAACTGTTTTTCCCAAGGCTATTACTCAAATTAGATATTAAATTTTAATAAAAATGAATCAATTGAGATTATTATTTTATCTTATGCTTCTAAATTTCCTATTCATATGATTTTGATTTTGTAAAAAGGTGACTAAAAGTAATCCTTGTTGCCTTATAGCCAATATTTGTATCTTCCTGGCTATTGTAGGTAGGTACATATATCTTGCCAAGTATACATTAGTTAATCTATACTAATAAAAGGGTAATATGCAAATTAGTCACAACACCCTCACAGTAACAACCGAACAGCAGGCTGTGTGGGGCGACAAGGCTGGCAGGGGGATTAGCGAGGGATGACTCACCAGCAGGCTGCGTGGGGCAACGAGGCCAGCAGGGGGGTTAGCGAGGGATGACCAAACTACTGAACAGCAGGCTGTGTGGGGTGACCAGGCTGGCAGGGGCGTTAGCAAGGGACAACCAAACGACTGAACAGCAGGCTGCGTGGGGCTACCAGGCTGGCAGGGGGAGCAGTGAGGGGCGACCAGGCCAGCAGTGGGGGGCAGTTGGGGGTGACCAGGCCAGCGGGGGGGCAGTTAGGTGCGATCAGGCTGGCAGTCAGAGGCGGTTAGGGGTGATCAGGTTGGCAGGTGGGGGCAGTTAGGGGCGATCAGGCAGGCAGGCAGGTGAGCAGTAAGGAGCCAACGGTCCCAGATTGTGAGAGGGATGTCTAACTGCCCGATCCCAGGGATCAGGCTCAAACCGGCAGTGGACATCCCCAAAGTGGTCCCAGATTGGAAAGGGTGCAGACTGGGCTGAGGGGGGAACTGGGCCTCTAGTAAGTATATATTTGGTTATATTGGGAGTTTTATTTTTCTCTGCTTTTACTTTAAGTTTTCAAATACTACTTTGTAGTAGAGATAGCTAAAATGTGGCTTTAGAAATGCCTAATAGAATTATATTTAATTTATAAGCATATAGAATTTTTTCTTGGCTCTATGTCAAGTGCTTTGTAGGGAAAGATGTTGTGTGTCATGTAAATGATACCCAAGAACTTTAATAATTTTGACATTTCTTTGAGCAGGGACCTTTTATAACTATTGGCTGTTAATAGCCTGAACATATCTATATATGCTAGGGGAGCAATTCTCAAAACATTTTGAAATACTCTAGAACAGTGGTTTTCAAACATTTTTGTCTCAGGACCACTTTACACTCTTAAAAAAATTATTGAGGATACCAGTTTTTATTTATGTAGGTTATATGTAGATATTAACAGAAGAACGTAAGTTGTCAGATCAGTAATGCCATCCCCTATCATGTAGCCTGTGAAAAATTTTACCTTGCACCCATGATTGAGAGTGAAAAAGGCACATAACCTTGGTATGATCATGAAAATAGCCTTTATCTTGTGGACCTCCCTAAAGGAGAGTTCCTAGACCACATTTTGAGAACCACTGTTCCAGAATTGGGCATTTTCTGCATAGGGGCTCTTGCCTTTGTTATTGGTATTATGGCATTTTGGAATTTGGTGCTATTTGAACAATCCCTACAGAATATGGTTATGTCTTTTCAAACTTTTATCTTGAAGCTTTGAGATTTACTAAGGTTATCTTGCCTTTTAGTTTTCTGAAGTATACTTTTTGGGAGGGCTGTGTAGTCTTTTCAGAGCCTGGTTTCCATTTTTAGGACTTTTAAGACTAGAGCTTTGGGTAAATATGTGACAGAAAATCATATCAATAGAAATTTTCAGATGGAAGTTACTCTTTTTGTTTTAAAATAAAAACTCATATTAAATGGATATTAGTGCCTTGCTATATGAGGAAATGGCAGTTATTATCTGATTTGCTAATTAAAATGTAAAAATTTTGCTGCAATTTATAAATAACCACTATGTTTAGGGCTCTTTAGTTATTAATCAATTGCCTTTGTACACATTTCAAAATAATATAAATTTCTCCAAGGCCTAAAAATTCAATTTATAACACTGTACAAAAGTACTTCAGATTCTTAAGAATTTAACCTTCTTTAAAAACACAGAGGAAGAACTATTGGTCAAACTTTTTGGTATACTAATTCTTTTCTCTTCTTCAAGGCAATAGATTCCTTAAATTCTGTTTTATATGTAGTGTGCTGGAATTTCCTTCTATTAAAAATACATATAACTTAGAATTTACCATTTTTATATATTGTTTATAATCATCTATGTGTAATATACACATAAGTGAACACTAAACATATTTTAGAGCCATGAGACCATTGGGAAATATTAACATTTTTCGGAATAAATTTTAAATCTCAAGGGGAAAATGAAATGATTTACTGTAATGTCCCATTTATTCTTAAAGTTACCATTAGAATCCTTTAAATTATTCTATAATATTAAGGTTATATTCTAGGTGATACTCTTGTGCCAGTCAACCAACCTTCCCAATTTCTATTTTTATGTAAAAATTGTATTTTCAAATGATATATTTTGTGGTGAAAACTCTAGCTTAACTATTTTGTCCAAAAGCTTAAAAAATGATATACATCTTTAGAAATATGCTGATAAAAATTGATATTAAATTGGCTTTTATATTCTGATTATAAGTGTGCTTAAACCCATGTTTGATATATTAAGGACAACTTGGAGCATAATTTTTATGAGACTGTTACTCAGATTTTTCCATTGAAGCATTGCCTGCCGTTAACCATTGGATTTGGTAGTATTATCTTAGGGCGCTAGTTCCCCCCATTTTTCTCTCATTTTTTCATTACATTGCTAGTAAGACTTTCTATTGATGGGGAACAGAGGGCCAGAGATACCAGTTAACTTTGTTATATCTGGGTCTAAATGATAATATGTATAGAGAGAAATTGGTGCAGAGTTATAAATTCACCACTTACTGTTTTCCTGAGCAAAATAGAAAAATAGGAAGGTAATGGAATTAGAGCTACCTGTTGATATTAATTTTTCTGATCTATAGAAATTTACTTGTTTCCCACAAGGATAAATCTTTTTCAAGGCCTGATTAGTTATAATTCCACGAGAGAAATATTGTCACAGCCCATAAACTTGAGTATCCTCTCAGTTATCAAACTGGTTGTTAGGTCTTTTCCTAGTCTGTGATTTTTAAAACCTAGATGTGGTATTCTAAGAAAAAAGTTTTTTGAAATTGATGCAGAGAAAAAAGTCTTTTTGGACTTACTCATGGGAGAATATCCTATATAATAAAAGCCTAATGTGCTAAGTGTCCGGTTGTCCGGTCATCCGTTCAACCAATAAAAGCGTAATATGCTAATGATATGCTAAGGCTGCTCAACTGCTCGCTATGATGTGCACTGAACACCAGGGGATAGACAGTCGATTGGTCAACCAGTTGCTATGATGTGCACTGACCACCAGGGGGCAGATGCTTCAACTGGTAGGTTAGCTTGCTTCTGGGGTCCAGCCAATTGGGACTGAGCGAGATCGGCCGGACACGCCCTGGAGCCCTCCCTTAGTCCTTCCCCGGCTGGCCAAGCTCCTGCATCCCTCCCTGGTCCCGATTGTGCATCGGTGGGGTCCTTCAGCCTGGCCTGCACCCTCTCGCAGTCCAGGCTGAGGGACCACCCCACCCCACCAAGTACATGAATTTCGTGCACTGGGCCTCTAGTATATAATAGGTGTGGTCATTGAGGCTTATAACTTTTCCCCTGTGTAATAAAAGGTCATCTCAATGTTTCTCTTTTGACCCACCTACAAGAAATACAGGGGAAAGAAGAATGGGAATGAACATTTATTGAGTACCTAATATGTCTTGGGAACATTTTAACATACATTATGTTATTAATTCTCACAACAACCTCATGAGGTAGGTATTATTTTTATCATCCTATTTTACAGGTGAGAAAACTGCAGCTTCAGGTTAAACAGCTATTGAATAAGAGATGAAAGTGAAACCAAACAACATTTGACTCTAAGTCAAATGCTGTTACATTTGAAGCATGGCTAATGGGATGGAATCTGGGCATATTTTTATTTTGCTCACTGTACCAAAGTACTGTAAAACACGTTTCTTTTTCGGAAGGTTTTAGTTGTACTTGCTTGCCACGTCCAAAGCTCCTAAGCCACTTTGCTTTTATAACAAAAAGAATAAAAATATAAAATTGTAAAGTACTAGAATTCTCAAGAGATATAGCATACCTTTTTTGCACTCTTTTCTTGATTTGTTTACAGATCTATTGCAAGTTTACATTTATTACACAGAAATATATTGAAAGATTGTTATAAATTGTGACATTCAAATGTCATTCAACTGTTATAAATTCCTATTGAAATGATAACCTACATGTTACCTTTCAATATTAGTCAGTTTAAGAGAATATAAAAATTAATATGAAAACTATATTTAATGAATGTAGAATATGGAACTAGTTTATTAATTTTGTTTCTTAATATGGTTAGGTTCTTAAATGAAAATATATAGACTCAAATGCCACCTTTTATTATGTAACACTAAGCCCAATATGTGAAATATGACAAGAATTATTATCTTTGTTAACTTATCCTTTAAAGTTTAAATCCATAATGCAGAAGGTTTAAATTAAAAGAAACAAACCCTTTATTAAAATTTTATCTACACTAATAAAAGAGAAAAATGCTAATTGACCATACCTTCGCTACACCCACAGCCAATCAGAGTGAGTATGCAAATTAACCCAACAAAGATGGAGGTTAATTTGCATACACTGAGGGAGGGAGGAGTGAAGACTGAAGACAGCATAGAAGGAAGAGGGAGGGAAAGTGGAAAGCAAGGTGGCTGCTGGAGGGAAAGCATGGGCAGCGCACACGGCCGCAGAGGCGGTGGCGGCGGAGGTGGCCGTGGGCGCAGCGGGGCGCGTGGGCGGGGCGGGGCGCGCCCCGCCTGCCCCACCCTGCCCGCCGCAGCAGGAGAGGTGGGGGGACAGGAGAGGTGGCGGTGGCGGGAGGGAAGCCCGCCGGAAGTCTTGCAGGAATCTTCCTGCAACGGGCCCCTAGTCTTTTTATATTTATCTATTAATATCTATTAATAGCTTTCTCCTTTTACATTACAATTAGCTAGGTATCTTTCTTACCAGTTTACACTAAATATTTCTTGACATAAAACTAATATGAGTGCTCTGCCTCTTCTAGCAATTAGTCAACCTGGATATTTTTTTTAGATGGTTTTCTGTACCTGTATATGCAGATATACCTAGGTAGGTACTCATGTATCTGTCATCCAGTAGTTGGATGACCCTGGAGCTTCTGAATTCCCTTTATACATGTAAGAATTATATACAGGATATTCCCCTGTAACTATGCCATCACATACATAGTTGCTTACATGTTATCTTGAATTGGTTTATTCCTGTTTAATATACGTGTGTCTTGTCTTCCCTAGCTAGGATTATAAGTTTCCAAAGAGTAAGAGCCTAATGTTGTATACTTTTTAAACCAATGTATAGGATGAATAAGTACTTATGGGTTAAGTTTCCCTTCTAGTTTAAGGGGTTAGACTGTAATTTAGAATGGAAAAGCAGATGTAGATTTGTTAGTTGCATGCTTGCTTTTTCATTTCCTAAGGAGAAAGTATATGGGACTTGAAGAGAAGTGAAAAAATAGAGAGCACTTATAGGGTTCTTTGACAAAGATGTGTACTTCTCAAATGTAGCATACCCTGAAATTACTAAAAGAATGGAGAATGCAGCATAATTGTGGAAATGCATAAAATAATTTAAGTGAGGATTTCATTTATTAAAATTATCTTTTAATTTAAATATGTGATTTTCTGATATATTTTAATAATTAGGACTCGCTGATTCTTGAGAAGAGTCAAAACTGGAGTTCTCAAAAAATGGACCATATTATGATTTGCTGTGTTTGTCTTGGAGATAATAGCGAAGATGCTGATGAAATAATTCAGTGTGACAATTGTGGCATTACAGTTCATGAAGGTAATTTTGCTTTGTTTTTTTCTCTTTTTTAGAAATGGCTGATTGACACTGCATTTAAAAAAGTAAAATTAGTTCTTTGACATTTGTACTATTTTTAAGATTTTCCTGTATTAATATGCTTTCTTCATGATGTTTCAATTGTTGTAAGACATACTGAATCCTTAAAGTACGATGGTATTATTTTTCAGATGATGTTAACTTTAAACATGTTTTTAAAAATTTTTTATTTCTGGGGTGATACTGGTTAATAAGATTATGTAAGCTTCAAGTGTATAATACTATAATACATCATCTATATGTTAGATTATGTGCTCATCACACAAAGCTTAGTCTTTTTGTCATCATATATTGGACCTTCTTTACCCGGTTCAACCTCTCACCACTCTAAATGTGTTTTTAAATAATTAAAATAGAAATGTTATGCTGTGGAAGCCACAGTATTTCTTTGATGATCAGTGTTATATTTTTTCTTCATGGCATTATTTATTTCTAGTTTTTAAATAAAATTCAGATGTAGAAAAAGTCTAATAAGTTAGTCCAGTAGAATGCATTGCAGTGTTTAAAAAGTTACAAACTAAGACTAGCGATTAATATGCTTTCTTCTTTCATAGTTATTTTTAATTTTGAACTTGAAAGGAGAATAAAGTATTTTTCCTGATTATAATTTTTGAAACTTCTTTGTTATATATATATTTTTACTTAAAATTTTTATTTTAATATAATTTCTGACTTACAGAAAAGTTATAATACAAATAATTCCCATAGTTTCTTCTCTCAGATTTTATAGATGTAATATTTTACTATACTTGTTTTATCTTCTCTCTTATATAACATTTTTTTCTAATATCAAAGGGAGTAAACTGTAGCCATAGTGTGTATTTCTTAAGAAAAAGGGCATTCTCTTCTTATATAAGCACATAATTATCAGTCAGCAAATTAGCCCTGATAGAATACTATTATCTAATCTACGGACTGTATTTACATTTTAGCAATTATCCCGATAATGTCAGCTCTAGCAAAATAAAATCCAGGATCCCGGATTGCATTCAGTTGTCTTGACTCTTTAGGCACCTTTAATCTAGAACATATCCTGAGTTTTTGTGTTTCATGCCATTGGTATTTTTGAAGAATACAGGCCAATTCTTTTCTAGAATATCTTTATTATGTGTTTTTAACATTTATTTTATGGTTTCTCATGATTAGTTTCAGTTTATGTGCTTTAGGCAGGAATGTCACAGTAGTTTACATTGTATTCTCAGGGTATCATATAATGTTTATTTGTCCAGTGGCTGGTGATGTTACTTTACTCAGTTGAGAAGTTGTCTTCTAGGTCCCTCTGTGGTAAAATTATTATTTTTTTTCCTGTCAGTTAAAAATTATTATTATTATTTTTCTATCAGGGTGATGGTTTCCACGAAACAATATTTCTACGGCCTTGCCCTTAGCTGTCTTTCTGGTGTTACAGCTATTACAGCCCTCCTCCCAAATAGTTCTCGTTGTCTGCTGGACCTGTGGGGCCTGTGGGACCTGTGGGGCCTGTGCTGTTAACCCATCCTCTTGCCTTTATATGAAGCTGCCCTTTCTTGCTGCAAAGGCTCACTGTTGGAATGTCTTCTCTTCCTGTTATTCATTCTTTTTTTTTTCTTTCAGTAATGTTTGTTAAGTACCTATCATGTACTAGGCTTTCTGTAGGTTTTACACATGTAAAATAAACCGGATATAGAAATTGCTGACTTCATGGAGCTTAAAGTTTGGTGAGAGAGACAAACAACGAAAAAAAAAAAAAAATAAATAGATATTAGGTGGTGATCTGGAGGATAATAAAGCAAGACAAGGAGTGTTTGGAATGTTATGGGTGCAGGAGGTTGAGTAGATACATATAAGGTGGGAATCAAGGGGACAGTTTAGGGAGACCATGTCAGTGATCCAAGAGAGGAACAGGTTTTCAGGTAGATAGTATAAGTATGGTTTTTAAAATGTCTGGGCGTAGGTAAGATGTTGGGACTAGAGATAACAATTTGGGACTCATCCGCTGCAGATGTTATTTAAAGCTGTGAGACTGGATGTGCTCTCCAGGGTGTAGTAAAGTGGTCCTAGCACCTCAGTGGTTGGGGAACACAGGGCTGGCTAATGAGGTAGGAGAACCCTGGGAGAGCCTCCCCCGTGAAATCGGAAACTGGCCCCTTCAGCTGGAGGGCAGGGAGCCACTGAAGAAACAGGCAGATCACTGCAGATTATAAGATGGCAGGTTGACTAAGCCCAGGAACATAGGAGGCTTGTCATGGGCAGCCCCAGGACTGGTAGTTTTCTGTACCTGCTGGCCAGAACCTTAAAAGTTTACATTTAGAAGCCTTAACTGGGGTCAGTCACATACCAAGTCCAGATCATCTCATCAGCACATTTTTATCTCAAGCCTGTGTCCTTGGGCAGCTTCTAGGGCAAGAAAACACACATTCCAAATACAGGGGAAGGAGTGGGAAGCCCCCACTTGCCCAGGTCCAGTTCCTGAGTCAAACCTGGGAAAACCCTCCCCAACTGGCCTTTTGCATGTTAATTTGTTACTTGCTTTACATTTCTGTTGTCATTTCTGAATAGGTTATACTTGTCTTTTTCTCATTGGTTTATTAGAATTCTTTTTGAAGTGTTAATCCTTTGCCTGCTGTATGTTACAATTATTTTCCATCTTTGCAAATATTTTTTCCACTCTGTCCTGTATTTTTTCACTTTGTGGTATTTTTCACTGTTTAGAATGTTCTTTTTTATACAGTCACATTTGTAGATCTTTCTCTACTAGTTTTTAAGTCCTTAAGTGAATTTTTATCTAAAATTAATTAATCTAGAGAAAGGGAAATTTTCTAAAGCACAATAGGAAGCTAGTGTTGCTAAGGTTTGTTTGCTTTTTAAAAATTCAGGTGCTTAAATGACAGATTTTCATATTGTAATTCATCCATGCAACTCTCCCTTAAACATCCCATGGTTAAAAATGAACACTTGAATGAATGCTTTATTTTACTGAGAAACAAGTTGCCCATCCTATATAATAAAAACCCAATATGCAAATCAACCAAATGGCGGAACAACCGGTCACTATGATGCGCACTGACCACCAGGGGGCAGACACTCAATGCAGGAGCTGCCCCTGGCTGGGCAGCTCCTGCATTGAGTGTCTGCCCCCCGAGAAGGAGGCGACTGGTAGTGGCATAGGGGGGTGGGGTGGGGCTGACCGGTGAGCAGTGCCAGGCCACCAGCCAAGATAGGTGCCAGCGGGGGGCCCCGATTGCCCCACCCACCGGTCACCCTGCAGAGGGAGGCAACCGGCGGTGGGTGCAGGGCTGGCCAGTGAGTGGTGCCAGGCTGCCAGCCAAGGCGGGTGCCACTGAGGGCCCCCCAATCACCCCACCTGCTGGTAGCACCACGGATCGGCCCTGATCGCCAGCCAGGCCTAGGGACCCTACCCTATATATTGGGAACAGTCTCTTAGATTTAAAAATTAAAATCTGGCAAGGCTACTCTAACACTGAAAAAATAGGATGATGCAGCGATGACATGCATGGACTCTGGCTTGCACATTTTGTGGTCAGCCCTGATTCTGACACTTATAAGTATATGACAAAGCCAATTACTTAACTTTTCTCTGCTTCAGTTTTTCCACCCAAAGATGGGGAAAATGGTACTACTGCCTCAGAAGGTTCATGTTATGTACTACTTTTTATAATCAGGGCAAAAAAATGTAGTTGCCATACAACAGCAAGATGCCTTTCACCTGTATGAAAAGTATGGTCACTGGTGCATGCAGCGTCCTGGATTGTGAGAGGGATGTGTGACTGCTTGTTTAGGCCCGATTCCCAGGAATGGGGCCTAAACCGGCAGTTGGACATCGCCGAGGGCTCAGGATGGGCTGAGGGACCCCCCTCCCGTGCACAAATTTTGTGCACCAGGCCTCTAGTCATAATATAATATACTAGAGGCCTGATGCATGAAATTCATGCATGGCGGGGGGCGGGGGTTGTCCCTGGGGGGGGTTGTCCCTCAGCCCGGCTTGCGTCCTCTGGCAATCCAGGACTCCTTGCTCCTAACTGCCCGCCTGCTCGCTCCTTACTGCCTGCCTGCTCACTCCTAACCGCCCACCTGCTCATGCCTTACCGCCCACCTGCTCGCTCCTTACCGCCCGCCTGCTCGCTCCTAACCGCCCACCTGCTCGCTCCTAACTACCTGCCTGCTTGCTCCTTACTGCTTGGCTCACCGCTCCTTACCACCCACCTACTCATTCCGAACTGCCTGCCTGCTTTCTCCTTACCACCTGCCTGCTCGCTCCTTACCGCCCGCCTGCTCACTCCTAACTGCCCACCTGCTCGCTCCTAACTACCCGCCTGCTTGCTCCTTACTACCTGCCTGCTCACTCTTAACCGCCCGCCTGCTTGCTCCTTACTCTTTGGCTCACCGCTCCTTACCACCCACCTGCTCATTCCTAACTGCCTGCCTGCTTGCTTATTACCACCCGCCTGCTCACTCCTTACTGCTTGGCTCGCCGCTCCTTAGCGCTGCCACTGCTGTGCTCGCCAGCTGTGAGCCCGGCTTCTGGCTGAGCGGCAGTCCCCCTGTGGGAGTGCACTGATCACCAGGGGCAGCTCCTGTGTTGAGCATTTGTCCCCTCATGGTCAATGTGCATCATAGTGACCGGTCATTCTGGTTGTTCCGCCATAACGGTTGTTTAGGCTTTTTTATATATAGATGAGCATTAAATAAATGTGGGAAATAGAGAACAGAGAGAAGAAAAAACATTTCTAATAGTCCTAATATCCAGACAACTATAGTTAGTGTTTTGGTGTATTTCCTTTCTCTTTTCCCCCTTTTCTTTTCCTCCTTCTCCTTCTTTTTAAAAACACTCCTAATTAATCACAATTAAGAAGGACTTTTAAGTTGAAGTTTTGCTAAAAGGTAGTACTCCAAATGTTGCTTTTAAATGTATGATTGTCTAATTAGTTTTCAGAGGACTCACTGCATCTAAATGTAGATAAATCTCTTTTCTTTATGAAATAGAAGGGTTCCAAACTGTCAGTGTAAACACCTTTGTGACACGATCTTGTAACTGACTTGTAATACTAGGGTACCCCTGACTGTGTTGTCAGTTATCATGATACACTGATTGCACCATGTCTGGAGAAAAATGTCAGGTCTGTGTCAGTGGATGACAGAGCATTAGGTAGTGCACTTACCAGCAATTACTCTTCAGTTCAGTAGCTGTGCATTAAATCAGATCAGGTCTGCTAAGAGATGTTTTCCTCCCTTTTCTTTAGTTTTCATTCTGCTGTTAGCTTAGCCCTAGACCATTTTTATTTCTTAGTGTGTGCAGAGTGTTTACTGGATAGGAAAGTTGGTTCTTTTATGCTTTAGGATCTATTTTTTTTTTTTTTTAACCTTTTGCACTCAGATGTCGAGTGTGACTCGACACAGTTAGCATTAGAATAAAGGAATCGAGAAAAAAGCAAGCGAGTGCAAAGGGTTAAAGCTGAGCCCTATTTTTTTTCATATAGAAAAATTTAATGTATTTTACAACCCCACTGAATTGCATTACATAATAATACAAGAATTCTTAAACTGTATTGAAAATGATTCTAAATAATTCCTCCCATAAGAAGTTAGGATCTATTTCTGACAGGTATCATGTATAAGTTCCTTTCTCATAAATAACGATATACAGTGTCCCCAAAAATGTATACACACACTTTGAATAAAGGCAGTGCTTATTAAAATACACTTCATTTTCAAAATTGAGCTATCAGCTGTTAAAGTGTCTATACATGTTTTAGGGCACCTTGTATTACTGACTTTAAAATTTTTCAGTGGCTTTTGTAATCAGATGTTTAGTGATAGGATGTTAAATAACTAAGAATTGTTTTAAGTTTTTAAATGGAACGTTTGTGTTTCTATATTTTTCCCTCTCTATGCTGAGAAATAATTAGGATAGATATAATTAAATATATACTGCAGATGAGGTAATTCAGTCTCAGAGATGCAGTTTGCCCAGTTATATAACCAGAAGGTAGAAAACTGCAGGTCTTTTTTGGTCCCTTGTGACACATTGAATGCGGAAAATTTCCACTTATTTGGACTGTTTATATGTTTGCATAATTCAAAACAATAGTAAACACATTTTATGTAATTTTTCCTAAACTATGATTTGTGTAGATTGTGTGTGTTACTTAGTTGTTGATCCTAATTAGATAGCCATAGAAATATGTATTCTATGTTTTTGTGTTGAAACACGATTGATCCATCTGAAATGTATTTTATGTCTATAATTTTTTTTTATGTTTACCTATATAAAACAAACTTTTTCCATGATCATACTGGAGATGCACTTTTTGCATATTCTTAGAATTAGATAGGTAAAAGAGAATGAACATTTTTTTATGACAATTTAAACTCTATTTTGTATGGAAGAAAGAAAAAATATTTAAAAATGTATTTAGTCACTAATTAACATGTGTTAGAGCGGATATTAAGAGCTATAACTTTGGACTAGAGCTGACTAATCCCAACAGGTATGGCAAAGAACTATGGGAGAGTGGCAGGTGAAAGTCAAGGGAAGAACTCTGTAAAGGTGATTACACAGTGCGGGTTATTTTTCAGGGGCAGTGAAGTTGAAGAAATACCGATCCACTTGCTGATTATTATTATTTTTTAAAATATATTTTATTGATTTTTTACAGAGAGGAAGAGAGGGATAGAGAGTTAGAAACATCGATGAGAGAGAAACATCGATCAGCTGCCTCCTGCACACCCCCTACTGGGGATGTGCCCGCAACCAAGGTACATGCCCTTGACCGGAATCGAACCTGGGACCCTTGAGTCCGCAGGCCGACGCTCTATCCACTGAGCCAAACCGGTTTTGGCAACTTGCTGATTATTTTTTGAGCTTACAAGATACCAATCTTCTAACTTACAATTAGAAATTTTCTAGGAAAGGCTCTCAGAATTCATTCTGGAGGTTGTTCCTAGGTGGTTAAATCTCTGTGCAAATGTTTGCTATGTGTGTAGTATAATCTTCAAAAAATAGAATTGAAATTTTGCTTTATTCTAAAAAAGGGAACTGCTGTGATTTACCTTGATTTTGGTGAATGAAAAGAATAAAATGGATAGTCCCTTCAGAGCTTTATTATTTTGGTAACTAGAGTCCTGGTGCCCGAATTCGTGCACAGGTGGGGTCCCTCGGCCTGGCCGCATATCAGGGCCAATGGGGGCCTGCTGGCTGGAGTGGGACTGTGGGAGGGCTCCAGGGTGTGCCTGGCCCATCTCACCCAGTTTCGATCCACTGGACCCCAGCAGCAAGCTAACCTACTGGTCAGAGTGTCTGCCCCCTCGTGGTCAGTGTGCGTCATAGCAACTGGTCGAGCGGTCGACAGAATGGTTGACTGATCGTTTAGACACTTAGCATATTACGCTTTTATATATATAGATTGGTAATTGCCTTCTTTGTGTGAATACAGATGAAAGAATTGGCTTCATAGGGAACATTGTTTTGTAAAGAAAATAGATTCCCCCTTTGGATTATTGCACAACCCTTTGAGAAAGCAAATTGGCTATTTTTATTTTGTTTTATGATTTTTCTTTAAATACAATATTTTGCTTACTGTTGCCTTTACTGAAAAATTGTCTTTTATTGATGACAATCAATAATAACTGCTCCCGAGAATGAAATTGTATTTCCTTTTAATTTTATGATTTTTCATTTTAAAAATTTATATCTCAACAGAAGTGATGAGGATGATGATTACCAACTACAATTTAATGATATTAAAGAAATTAATGAATTTTGATTACTTTGCTTATCTTGTATACTGGTGTCTAGTTTCTTTAAAATCTTTTCCTTGGCATTATTTTATATGACTTTTTTATTGCATATACTATGGTAGGTGAAAAAGTATTTTTTAAAAATGATTTCATCTTTGCATTTTGACATAAATGTCATTATATAAACTATTTTTCAGGATGTTCTCTACTTCCCTTTATCTTTTTCTTTTGTAAATTTATAAATATAAGTTTAAAAAATAAATTATTAATCATACTTTTTTTTTTTTAGGTTGCTATGGAGTTGATGGAGAGAGTGACTCTATTATGAGTTCAGCTTCTGAAAACTCCACTGAACCTTGGTTTTGCGATGCCTGTAAATGTGGTGTTTCCCCTAGCTGTGAACTGTGTCCTAACCAGGATGGAATTTTCAAGGAGACAGATGCTGGAAGGTTGATGTCATAATTCTGTTGGGTTAATATGTGTGCTTTATAATGTGTCTGCTTCTAAGTATTCTTTTATTCTGGTTTTCTGAGTTACACCCTTTCATTTGATCACCTTTTTGTATCTTCTTGGCATAGAGTAAATGAACAATAGGCTAAGGGTCAGGGGGGAGAGGGGGGAAGACCATGTTTTGAATATCTACATTTGCCTTTATACCCTTTATTCTATTTAATCCTCATATTAACTCCATGGTGAGGCAAGTTATAAAGTTTCTGACTTAGCACCTAAGGCTCAGATCATTTAAATAATTTTAATTTTCTCAAAACCACAAGCTGGTGAATAGTCAAGTTTGAACTCATGTCTTTTTTATTCCAAGAATATATCACAAAACCCATATAGGGATTTAAAAGAAGTTTAATTTAAAGAATTATTAAGCTATGATAAAAAAGTTACTATCAGATATAAAAGAACTCTTAAAAATTGGAAGGATAACCCCTTCTCCCAGGCTGGGGTTCAGACCTTGTGGAAAGAGAAGGTGTAGTTGCGGCTTACTGGATGACAGAGTAGTTTGCTGGTTTGGCTTGGTCAGAACTAATCTGCTTCTTAGCAAGTGCAGATGGCTGAGCACAGGTAGCAGAGGGAGCTGGGGCCCTATATGTGGTGTCTGTATTGTGAGGGCCACAGAAAAGTGATCTCCAGGCTAGGCCTGCAAGGTCACTGAGGGTGATGCGTGTGACTGGGGCAGGGCTCTGGCAGATGTCCTCCGTCTGTCCTCCATCTCTGCTGAGAAGCCCTTTCCTCTGACCATGTCCGCTAAGAAAGCTGAACATCATGCTCACTGTAAAGCAGAAATGCTTCCTGAAGGCTTCTGTCCATTGCTGCAGAGCAGATATGGGAAGGTGGGTTTGGTGTTGAGAGGCGGAGACCTATGTTCTTTTCACTATTATATGCCCACTCATCTTTATCATCACATCTGAGCCGTTGTCATCAGAACAATGTTGACCTCTCTCATGTTTTTTCTCAAGAGACTACCATCTGGGATGGGTGACTGGAATGTAAGAGTAGTCCCTAACCTTTTGTATTTTGTGGATTACTCCCCCAAACCACCTCCCACCTTCACCCCTCCATATAAGAGGAGGTGCTCAATTTTGTGTTTTGCCACATAAAGGCATTTCAGTATTTTTATCAAACATGTCTAATCTAATAAAAGGGTGATATGCTAATTAGACTGATAGACTGGACTTTTTCTGGACATCCTTCCGGACAAAGCTGCAGCGGTTGTGAGGGCCGAGGAAGGCTGGCAGCCATGGTGGCTGGCAGTGGCAGCAGCAGCAGGGTGATGGGGGCAGCGCCTTCCTCTGATCGGCCTGGTCACCTCCCGCAGAGGCAACAGCAGCGGCGGGGTGATGGGGACAGCACCTTCCCCCGATTGGCCTGGTCGCCTCCCTCAGAGGGAGGCCAGACTGTGGCTTAGGCCCGCTCCCTATGGAGAGCAGGCCTAAACCATTAGTAGGACATCCCCTGAGGGCTCCTGGACTGTGAGAGGGGACAGGCTGGGCTGAGGGACCCTCTTCAGTGCACGAATTCTCATGCACCGGGCCTCTAGTCCTATACGGGCAGTCCTCGGGTTACGTCGGACTTGACGCACATCATTTCGTGGTTATGTCGCCATCTCCCATTTATTTATATAAAAAAAAAGTTCTGTCATTTCGATGTATGTACATATGTGCTTTATGTTTTTTATTATTTATTTACCACAAGTAAAGGTCAGGAATTGTTATCTTTCTTTTAATTTTTTTTTACTGTTTCACTTCATTACTGCTGTGTATGTGCTTCATGTGAGTAACGTAGGTGCTTATGTAAGTGGGTTCTGACTTACGTCAAAAATCACAGTACATTACACAGTAGGAACGGATCTCTGACGTAACCCAAGGACCTACTGTATAATAAAAGGCTAATATGCAAATCGACCGAACGGCGTGACATGCACTGACCACCAGGGGGCAGACGTTCAACGCAGGAGCTATCCCCTGGTGGTCAGTGCACTCCCACGGCAGAAGCACCGCTCAGCCAGAAGCCCTGAGCTGAGTTCATGGCTGGCGAGCGCTGTGGCAGTGGGCGCAGGCCGGGCTGAGGGCCCCTCACCCCCCAAGTGCACGAATCTCATGCACTGGGCCGCTAGTATTTTAATAAGAATAAAACAACCTATATAAGTGATCACCATCATTTCTCATATTTTAGCATTGGAAAGGATAGGATACATTCTGTCCCAAAATAAAGGATAGGATTTTAAATTTAATAAATGTTACTTTAGTAAAGTAAAAAGTATTTTTCTTATTTTTCTCATTTTTGCCTTCATTGGTACACAGGCTCTAGAGCAAGGGTCCTCAGACTTTTTAAACGGGGCCAGTTCACTGTCCCTCAGACCGTTGGAGGGCCGGACTACAGTTTAAAAAAAACTATGAACAAATTCCTATGCACACTGCACATATCTTATTTTGAAGTAAAAAAACAAAACGGCAAAAACACCCACATGTGGCCTGCGGGCCGTAGTTTGAGGACGCCTGCTCTAGAGAAATGTTGCCATCTAACATTGTTGGGACATACTCTACCATGAACTCTTGGAGGACCCTGTTTGTGTTGATGTCTAGGAAAAAATGGCTAAACTTCTTACCTCTTCTTCCTAATTACACATTCAAAATATAAAACAAAAGAAATATATAACAAAGGATTTGATGTATCAACATGAGTCTGTGGTCTATCATAGACATGGGCATTATTTTATATTTGAACTGACTTTGGCCTAGAATTAGGAAGCTTAGTACTACTGCATTTAAACTGTGCTTTCAAGTTGGACTACCTATATATGGATTTTTGTCTTTTCTTAGTTAACTGTGATTTTAGTCAAGTTATTTAATCTTTTTGTGCCTCAGTTTCCTTAGCACTTTTGAGAAGATGAAATGAGATGATTCATGTAAATCAATTATACAGTTTTGGAAACATATTAAGTACTCATTAAATGCCTCCTTGGTTTAGCTGCTGCTGCTGCTGCTACTAATACTTTCTTATTAAAAATATTATTCTGCTTATTTAAGGTAATTATAGAGTATCAGCTGCTTAAATTCTTTCTGGTAACTCCAGTTCTGAGAGTTGAAGTTTATGGTGGCAAATTGTGGTGAATAAGGAAGCAACTTTGGAAAACACAGAGCTTCCTTTCAGGGAGGATAATTTTTCTGTTGTTTTGTTAATAACTTGAAAGTTCTATTGAAAAACTTTAAAGTAGCTGTCTCTTCATGGTATGACAATCCACAAAGCAACTGCTAAGTTGTTTCTGAATGAAGAGAAGGGAGGCCTTTTTAACCATTTAGATTTACTGAGAGATATCTGTATTGACTTCTGTGGACCTTACATATATAGGCACCTCCCTTGATCGTGCAGTCTGGCAAAAGTTCTTTTATACTATTTGGACAATTTATTTATGTTTATGTCCATACTCATCTATAGGCTATAATGGAAATTTTAGGTCTTGATAAAGTTTAAGGGATGTAACACTAGCTTGATTCAAGGGGGAAAATAAAAAAGCCAGGAAGATTTGACAAGGCCTTTAGTATTTTAGCTTCACCTGGAAAACAGGGGAAAGAATAAAAAAGGTTTTGAAATGGACCTCTATCACATGGCCTAACTAGACTTATTTCCTTGTTTCTGATGGTAGCCAGCAGTTCTACGCAGAAAATGATGTGATTGAATGTGAGAAAAACATCAGTATATTCTTGTCATTAAATTCTTATTTCATTTCTTAGAATATTTTACTCTGTCTTAAGTGGTTTAATAAACCTGATTATGGATCATATTAGACATACTCTAATATCTAGTAATATCTAGAGATAGCGTGCTAGTCACTATGCTGCAAGCACTTCACATTCATTATTATGACTTCCAAACTACCTGAGGTGCTCTGTTCCTGATAGATACTTAGTAATTTATTAGTGAATGAATAGATGAAGGACTGAAAAGAACATACTGAAAATGGATTTCCTGTGTCGTAAAGGCACTACAAGTTCAAGGCATTTAAGAATCAAATTTGATTGATTAATGTAGTTCCTATTCTGAAAGAAAGCATCTTTCTACTTAGTTTAATTTATTAAACTATGTGAATTTAAAAGAACCTAGTAGTAGTTTCTATACTAGAATGACAATTCTGACTCTTTGTTTTTCGGTAGTTTTATGTGGTGCTTGTTTTCTGCTCCTTTCCCCAATCGACATCTGTCATCATAGCTCCAAGCAAAATGGATGGTAAAGGAACACGGAAGATTATTCCTTTTTGATTTCTCGACTTGCCTTAATTACAAAGTTCTAAAGCATGTGCAGCTAAACAAGTGAACAAAAAATTATTCACAGCAGGTATTAATAAGGACCAACATTGCCTCAGCTTGTTGATATGCATTTTAATAAAGACTCATGCTAGTGTCCTCTCATGAGTGGTTGGGGAAGATGATACGCTTGTGTGCCAATCATACTGAAATGGCCGTTTGTATCTGTAGTTCTTGTGTGACTTGAACTAAGACATTTTAAGAAGGTCAGTCTGAAGCAAGCAGCCAGCTGTTAGGTTTATCAAAGATAAACTCCTGTAGAGTACAGCAGCATTTAACACATCAGTGGAGCATGAGAGAACTGTGCAAATTAAATTGAGAAAGCTGCTTGTCGAAGATGTGTATCTTTATATTGAACTCCACAGGATGCATTTGGGAGGTTGGATTAAAATACTGTATCAAGAAAAATCTCCAAACTTTGGATTTTTTTCCACTAAAAAAGATAATTTTTAAAGATTTGTAGCTATTTTCCCCAGAACCTCTATAAAATGATTCTTAGTCTTGTTTCTTTAAAACTCATAGTGCATCACAAAACAGAACCATGTAGCAACCATAGCCTCTTATGCTGTGATAAAGCAGAATTTATTGTTAATATATTCACAAGGTTAAGAGAGATTTGCCATCTCATTTTTACCCTCTTTCTTACAGAAGTGATATAGATCTGTTTAAATTTCAAAATCCAGTGATCCATCTTTTGTTTGGTTGTAAGCAAACAGAAATGGAGCGTAATATAATTTAGAAAGTTCAGAGCAACCCGGCCAGTGTTGCTCAGTGATTGAGCTTCGACCTATGAACCAGGAGGTCACAGTTTGATTCCCGGTCAGGGCACATGCCTGGGTTGTGGGCTCGATCCCTAGTAGGGGTGTGCAGGGGGCAGGCGATCAATAATTACCTCTCATGATTGATGTTTCTATTTCTCCCTCTCTCTTCTTCTCTGAAATCAATAAAAACATATTTTTTAAAAAGGTTCAGAGCAATTAAAACACACACAACAGAATTAGAATAAACTTGTGTTTGTTATTTTTAGTGTACTGAAACTTCGAGCATTCTTTGTTTAGTGTTGCAGCATCGTTCAGACTTTAAAAAAATTTTGTATGTGGGGGGATATAAATTTTAATACATAGGTTGTATGGTGAAGAGATGAGTGAGAGAGATATGACCTCCTAGATCACTGGACTAACTTATTATAACTGTTCTGTACAGTTTACTGGGAAGAGAGTCAAGATGCATATCAAAAATTGTTTTAAAATATGTCCTCAGAGGATTATCCAACAGCCTTTAGAAAAAAGTAACAAGAATAATTTTACCTAATTACTGCAGAGTAACTTCACAGTTCTTCAATGAGTATCCTTAATTCTCAAAGTACTTACAATAATGAATGTGAATACTTTTTCACATTTATGAAAATGATGTTTTGTTTCATTTGAGTAATGGTTTTGTGCAAATATTTAAGACTAACAGATAAGTGCCAAATGTAGTGAATTTTAAGTGCAAGGCAATTATAGTTGTTAACTCGCAGCTTTGGCTGAGCGGCTGGACAAGTAGTGCTTATTATATTCATTCTTTCTGTAACTAAATATCATTCTATACATGTTCCATATTCTTCAGGTGTATGTCTGAGATTTTGAAATCTGACCATAGAATTCTTTCAATAGTTATTCGAGATGGTATATATTTTATGTCTATTTTCCACATGGACATTTTATAAAAGGGTTTGATAGAAAAATCATATGTTTTCTCCTTATAGATGGGTTCACATTGTTTGTGCCCTTTATGTTCCTGGAGTAGCATTTGGAGATATTGACAAATTACGACCAGTAACACTAACTGAAATGAATTATTCCAAATATGGTGCCAAGGTGAGACAATGTTTTTGATGGTCTAAAATAGAAAGTTTTTTCTTACTAGTTTACACGGCTTTGTACTTATATTGTTGACTATAGAGATGCTTGTTAGTAATCATACTGTTTGTATAGAAGTTAGCACTAAATCATTATTTATAGTAAAGTTTTCTCATATCTAAAATGGAAATACTTATAGTACCTCATTCACATATTAGTGTGGAATATTGTTCAATGATATTAATATGTGCAAAGTGCTTAGAATAGTGCCTAGCACATAGTAAGCCCTCAAATAATATTATCATCATTATTATGTTGGTGGAATTTTGGTTTGTTTGAATCACATAAAGAATTTTTTTTTTCATATACACCCTTGGCTTGCCTACTGTTGTTTGTATTGATATAATATTGGTTCACTACTTGTATCTTGTGGATGCTTTGTAAGAGAATGCAATCTTCTAGAAATATTTGTATTCTGAGTTCTTTCCTGTTATTCCATTGTAGGAGTGTAGCTTCTGTGAAGACCCTCGTTTTGCTAGAACTGGAGTTTGCATTAGCTGTGATGCAGGGATGTGCAGAGCCTATTTCCATGTGACTTGCGCCCAGAAGGAAGGCCTGCTTTCGGAGGCAGCAGCAGAAGAGGTAGGTTTATTTAAACCTATAGTTGATGAATATGTTCATCAAGCTTCTCATGACTGTTATATCCTACATCAGGTATCATCATAAATTAAACTTAAAAGTTTATTTGCCTAGATCACTGGTCTAAAACTTAAAGAGTTAACAATATACCAGTATATGAGTTTTTTTCAGTTTTAAAGCAAGTCAGATGCTTGGAAAACTGGTTAAAATTTTGGTAGTGAGATCTAAGAGATGAAATGAAACATAATCCAAAGTGTTTTAAAGCATTAAAATGTCAGCATATCCTACATAATAAAAGGCTAATATGCAAATGACCAAATGGTGGAATGACCGGTCACTATGATGTGCGCTGACTACCAGGGGGCAGACACTCAACGCAGGAGCTGCCCCCTGGTGGTCAGTGTGCTCCCACAGGGGGAGCGCTGCTCAGCCAGAAACCGGGCTCACGGCTGGTGAGCACAGCGGCAGTGGTGGGAGCCTCTCCTGCCTCCGTGGCAATGCTAAGGATGTCCGACTGACGGCTTAGGCCCACTAAGCCGTCAGTCAGACATCCTTCCAGGGCTCCCAGACTGCTAGAGGGTGCAGGCCAGGCTGAGGGGACGCCCCCTTCCAACTGCACGAATTTCATGCACCGGGCCTCTAGTTTTATATGAGAGTCTGAAATTGTATTTGGGTAATAATCTTGCTCTGTTACTCTCTAAATAAAATCACTACCTTGTCTTTAGAATCTGCATTTCTATCTCTTTACAGTTATTTTTAATTCTATAATTTTCCTTCTAAGTTTATTGCCGTTAGATTAAGCAATCAGTTATTTTAAAAGTGTGTTTTGGAAGCTCCTTAATATTCTATCAAGGGGTCTGTGAGGTTAACCCTTTGCACTCGCTTGCTTTTTTTCTCGATTCCTTTATTCTAATGCTAACCGTGTCGAGTCACACTCGACATCCGAGTGCAAAAGGTTAAAGCTATTTTCATGACAATATGAAAATGTTATATACTGTTTTCTTAATTCTCTCACAAGCAACAGTGGAGATATCCAGAGGTAATATAACATAATAATATGATCAGGATAGTTTATCCCCACTTTGACTGGGTTCCACTCCATTGGAAGGAGGAACAAGGAGAGTAAGAGTGGGCAGCTTTCTTTCAAGGGCATGGAAATTTCACACCTCATTGGCTGGATCTTATCACATGGTTATATCTATCTGCAGGGAGGCTGGAGCAGAGCATTTCCAACCGGATAGCCATGGATGCAGTAAAAACTCAGAGGGTTCTAGTACTAACTGAAGAAAAGGGGAGAATAGATATTAGAAAGCAGTGGTTTTTATAGTAGTTAATATTTGCTTGATATATCTGTTTCATTCTCTAAACAATATTCAGTTATCCTAGCTTTAGAATTAGGGTTTATTGCCTCTCAATCCAAAATTAACTGATTAAAACAGAACAAAAATTATTTGGGCTACTTACTCATTTTCAGATATCTTTTAGAACAGAGAAGACTGATCTTTTCCCTAAGTCAATGCTTAACTAATGCTTAACTCACCCATGCAAACATGAATCCTACCTGATAATTCAATTTCAAGCTTCCCTACTTTAAAACAATAGAATAATACTTTAGATCTGGCCATGTGGCTAAGGTTCAATATAATTTTTATTTCCACTTAGCATTTTCTGTCACCAGGATTTAAAGCATGTCATGAAAAAGGTGTGTGTGTGTGTGTGTGTGTGTGTGTGTGTGTGTGTGTGTATGTGTGTGTGTTTGAATGCACTCATGTAGCTACGTTTTTGTATTTTATTTTTATAGCCATATGAAGTAGTTATTATTAAGTCCATTTTACTAATGAATTGTTTAGCAACTGTGTGAAGCTGCAAAACCAGTAAATGATAGAGCTAAAATTTGAATCTAGGGTTTTATATTTCTAATTCTGTGACCTTATCCACAGCATTATAGTATGACATCTGTGGATACCACCCTACAGAATTACATTGTATGTTTTTTTCTATGTTAAGGACACCTTAGATTCTTTTTTAATTATTATTTCTCTTTCTATTTTTATTTGTGTGTGTGTGTGTGTGTGTTTTGTTTTTTGTTTTTGTTTTTAGTGTTATCATTTTTCTTTGGGTTGTAAAACCCCACCTTACTAATAGACCCTTTTACTATAACTTAGATAAAAACTTTATGGGTAGCTTATCTTTATTTCTCCTCCTTACAATGTCTTGTTATTTCATTAGCAGTCACATCGTAGATTACTTTTTTAGGCTATGTAGTTAAAAAATAGTCCTGTTTCTGATAGAGTAAGTTGTTTTCTTTCTTTCTTCCTCCCTTCTTTCCTCTCCACACGACCTCCCTCCCCTCCCTTCTATCCCTTTCCCATCCCTCCCTCCCTTCCTTCCTTTCCTTAAATTAGGGGGGGAAAAGGCTAGTACTATGAAAGATGGCTATGAGAGCATTGTGTTTCCATTTGAGGTTTTAGGGTTATATAAAGAGTTAGAGGGGATACCTAAAGTGTTTTATTGACAGGGCCTGGTCTTCCTAATCCATTTTTGTCCTGGGTAGAATCTGTCCATGCATTGGTAGCTAGTTGGACATGTCCCACTTATCTTGTTGGCTAGTTCTGTATTTTCTTAATATATTGTTGTTTTACCATCTTAATCTATAACTTTGATGTTTAGTGATAATTTTTACTTAAGGTTATTAAAATCCTATTTATTTTAAACAGAACTTTTAATATTTAATTTATGGATTAAATATACAACATAAAAGTTGACTTAAGTATTTTTAAATCCATAAGGCACTTTTAAGAAAAAAAAATTGTTAATTTGACATTGACATGCAGAATTAAGTTTCTAAAGAAGCAGTTTTTATTACTATGTGTATAAATTACTTTTATAATTTATTTTAGAAATAATACTGTTGGTGAGTTTTTAAAAAATTATCTCTTGTGTTAGGTTTCCTATAACCTTTTGGAGTAAAAAATGTTTACTTTCTTTCCCTGTTTTTTTTATATAGGATATAGCAGATCCATTTTTTGCTTATTGCAAGCAACATGCAGATAGGTTAGATAGAAAGTGGAAGAGAAAAAACTACTTGGCTCTACAATCTTACTGTAAAATGTCTTTACAAGAAAGAGAGAAGCAGCTATCACCAGAAGCACAGGTATGGAATTTATGCCAAACTCATGTTTATTTGAGGTTATGTATTTCAGATCTCACGTGTGTTTGCCAATGGCATATGAAATATAGTGATGAAATTTGGTTAGTTGCTTAGGAAATGGGTTGTCATTAAGTTAAATGGCGAGTATAGTTTATGGCTAAATACATTGCTCCTCAGCTAGTCAACAGAGCAACCATTTATAAAGCATGTTTCCAAATACACTGAGAAACATGGCTTAGAAGAAATTATTCTATCCATGCAATATGTCAACCACATCTTTTTCAGTCTGTTCTGATGTTTATGCAAAGGATTTGATCAGTTTGCCCATCATTTAAAATGTATTTCTGTGTAAATTAGGTAAATTTATGGACACTATTGCAGTTATTAAGAAGAGAAAACTTCAGCTTAATGAAATTAATTTATGACAACTCTGATCATAGAGTAGGACAGTTATTACTAGGGGTAGACATAATTTACTGTAACCCAAGAATTATGCAGTATATCTTAAGGACCAGTATACCTCAAGGACCATGGATAGCTATTACTTGCCTTGACATAGGGAATTCAAGTATCTTTACTTTCTCTAAGCATGGAGGTAAAAATTTTAAGGAGTACATTCCGTTTTAATATCTTTTAAAATTTGTATACATATTTTTATAGGCAAGGATCAATGCCCGGCTTCAGCAGTATCGTGCCAAAGCAGAACTAGCTCGATCTACCAGACCCCAGGCCTGGGTTCCAAGGGAAAAATTGCCCAGACCACTCACTAGCAGTGCTTCAGCCATTCGGAAACTGATGCGGAAAGCAGAACTAATGGGGATCAGCACAGATATCTTCCCAGTGGACAATTCAGATACTAGTTCTAGTGTGGATGGAAGGAGAAAGCATAAGCAACCTGCTCTCACTGCTGATTTTGTGAATTATTATTTTGGTCAGTATAGACACAGATGCATGCACATTTTCAATGAAAACAATTTGCTAATGAAAATATTTGATATGCTGTCAATTTTTAATTTATTAGTCATGATGCATGTATCAAGCAGAAGCATGTTTATTTTCCTAATAATCTGTGGGTCGTTGTAAAATGCTAGGTTCATATCTTTGTGAATAGAGTTAAAAGTGTTTTAGACAATGTAGGTTTATCCATGTGACATTTCTATGGCTAGCTTCTTCCTTTGTGTATTTTGTATATCAGCTTTTATTTTCTACTAAAGTAAAATTGGATATTTAATTTAAATAGAGAGAAATATGCGCATGATTCAAATTCAGGAAAACATGGCTGAACAAAAGAATATAAAGGATAAATTAGAGAATGAACAAGAAAAGCTTCATGTGGAATATAATAAGGTAAGTTGGCTGCAGGACAAATAATATAATAGATCTTATTGATGATTTTTTTGGTTATTTTTACAGCATTACTACTTACCTTTCATTTTGAAATTCTTCTGGAGTTTTTAGGCCCTTCTCTACAACTCCCACCTCTCATTATCTTCTCTAACACTTATTGGGCACTTGCTATGTTATGTGCCAGTCACAATTTTGAGAACTTCACGTGTATTCATTCATTTAATTCTCACGCAACTGTGTAATGTGGATTATGCCCATTTTCAGAGAAGGGAACTCCTAAACAGGTGAAGTAATTTGCGTAGGCTCATGCAGGCCTTCAAGTCATAGAGTGGTGTTTGAGACTAAGCAGTCTGACTCCGTTCTTTATTCCTAATCCCTGAAATATGGAACTTCTCTAAGTTTGTAGAAAACTTGGAAACTTACTATTAAATTACTATTTTTATCTTGAATTGTAATGTTATTTTTGATTAAAAAAAACACACAAAACTTCCCGGTTAAAATTTTTATTCTACCTCCTCATTCTAATGATGAGGGAGCTCAAAAAGAGAGATCATATAAAAGCAAGATGTGGCTAAAATGTTAGGTAGTAAGTAACATTAACATTTGGTATTGACTTATCGTTAGATAACATTTTAAGTGATAAAAAATTAGTAGGAAGAAATATCCCATAATTAACCACACAATAGTGAAAGAATACTGGATTAGATTCAGGAGACCTGGGGGTTCTTGCTAGTTCTATGATCTTGGCCAAGTCAACAAAACACTATGTTTCTTGGTTTTCTCATTGGGATATAGTAGAAATGCTTTTTGATAGTCACAAGAATTAATTGGCAAAATGTGTGTGAAATTATATAGTAAACTATAGAAATATATAAATGTAGGTATCATTGTCATTAGGAAAAATGCTTACATTTTGTTGAGTCTTCTTAACTGATTGGATACATCTCTCAGTGGTGTGTGACTTGAATGTATTAAAACTATATGGAATATGAATATAAATATTTTTGATATTGATAAATTACATTCTAATGGTTTGCTAATTTGAATTATTGCATTGTAGCTATGTGAATCTTTAGAAGAACTACAAAACCTGAATGGGAAACTTCGAAGTGAAGGGCAAGGAATATGGGCCTTACTGGGCAGAATTACAGGGCAGGTTAGTTTCTTTCCATTTGCTATCTTCTTCTATTCTTGTTCTCCATTTTATTTTCAAAAATCAGATCTCTGATACAACTGCTACTTTGCTAACTGAAGAATTCTATTTAATTTGGGCCAACTAATCCTCTTGGATAATGATTTCTTCCTGAAATACATATAGAGCATTAAAATCTGCCTCCATAGAACCTGTAGCTTAATTTGGTTGTTTTAACAGCTGTCTCGTTTGCAGAATTTTTTCATTTGCTCTAACCGAGTGACTTGGGATTGTGATGAAGTTAAGATTTGAAGCATGAGTTAACTCCTACCACATTCCTCACCCCCAACCTCAATTTAGCAGTTTTAAATTCTTTGTCATATTTTCTTCTGACTTGTTCTTATATTGTTATTTTGTGTTTTTAAAAAATATTTCTTATTGATTTTTTTTTTTAGAGAGAGGAAGGGAGAGGGAGAGAGAAAGAAACAGATGTAAAAATTTTTTAAATGTAAAATTTAAAAGGCTAATGGAGAGATGAGATTCATTTTCATATTGATTTGCTTTTGAGCTGTGTAAGAAATGATTTGTGAAACTTTAAAATATAGTTTTTCCCCTTTAGCAGGTATTAAAATTACTTTACCCTTGAACATTTTAGCCTGTGCTTTTGTTGAAAAGAAGAATCATTGCCAAATGGATTTCTTTGAATGTTCTTTTTTTTTAAGTACAGTGTATATAATTCATAAATTAAGAATTCATTCAAGTAATTTCAGTTATATTTTTTAAGGATGATGGAGACTCACTGTGGTCCTTTCATTTTGAAAGTAGTTTTGTTTGTGAACAATGATTTTCAAAGAAAAGATATTTTTCATTATACTCATTTCACAGGTTAACAAAGACTCAAATTCATCGTACAATGTGTGTAGACATATTATTTTAGGAAGCAATACACACTGATATGTATTGTGACATGCTAGTTTTGAGGAATGCATTTGTGAATAGGATGTATGTGGCTTATCTATATATATAAAAGCCTAAGCGACTGTTATGACCGAATGACCAGAACAACAGGAACGACCAGTCGACCTGTCGCTATGACATACACTGACCACCAGGGGGAAGGTGCTCAAGGAAGGAGCTGCCCCCTGGTGGTCAGTACCCTCCCACAGCCAACCTCCCATGGCCGGCCAACCTCCCATGGTCTTTCCCCCCTGGCCAGCCCGCCAACCTCCCATGGTTCCTCCCCCACTCTACCCCCCGGCCGGCAGGCCCCAATCAGCCCGGCCCCGATCAGCTCAGCCCCGATCGGGACTGGGCGAGACGGCCCTGATTGCCAGACTGGCCTAGGGACCCCACTCGTGCACGATTTTGTGCACCTGGCCTCTAGTAATGAAGAATACAGTTTAAAAGCTGAGAATGAATACTTGCTTATGCAGAACTGACCTTTGTTTCTATCAATAGGTTGTTGATGGATTTTTTGAAGATTATGGTGTTTTATATATATATTAGAGGCCTGGTGCATGAAAATCGTGCACTTGCTGGGGGGGGTGTCCCCTCAGCTCGTCCGTCCTGCACCCTCTCACAGTCCGGAAGCCCTTGGGTGATGTCCAACTGACAGATATCCTTAGCGCTGCCGCGGAGGCGGGAGAGGCTCCTATCACCACTGCTGTGTTTGCCAACCGTGAGCCCAGCTTCTGGCTGAGTGGCGCTCCCCCTGTGGGAGCACACTGACCACCAGGGGGCAGCTCCTGTGTTGAGCGTCTGCCCCCAGGTGGTCAGTGTGTGTCATAGTGACCGGTCATTCTGCTGTTTGGTCGATTTGCATATTAGCCTTTTATTATATAGGAAATTTATTGATTGAGAGAGAGAGCAACATTGATTTTTGTTGTTCCACTTATTCATGCATTCATTTCTTGTATGTGTCCTGACTGGGGATAGAACCCATGATCTTGGCGTATCAGGATGGGATGACACTCTAACCAACTGAGCTACCTGGCTAGGGCTGGTGTTTTGTATTTTATATTTAGAGAATTTAATGTTGAGTACAAGCCTATTATTAGTTTATTTGCCAAGCTAGCATTATCTTTTGGCTTGATTTGCAAGTTAGTTTCGTAAGAATCTGCTATAAAAGGGCATTTCCATTTATTAAATGACTTTTAACAGAAGCTCTGATTTCCTTGTGCAAATATAAAATGCACAGCAGAGGTAGAATTCATTTGTACTGCTTGCATGACACTTTTTTTCCAGTTGGTTGAACAGATGCCGGCCCACTGGGCCACTGAGAAATGACTTTGATAGATGGTTGCTGTCTGAGAAGCCAGCATACTACAGATTAGTAGAAACCCAAAGAGATTCTCATTCGCTTTGTGGAGAGTTTGGTCCAATAAGATAATTTTTCTAATTAACCTAGGGAGCACCAGTGTAGTTGGGATACTGAGGAAAATAAACGGCTTCAATATTCTTTTTGTCAATGTACTGTGTGTATTTTTTTTTAATGTTCTTAAATGCTTGTCCTTGTCTTTCACTTTTTAAAGCTAAAGTACAAGTTTAATTTTCATAATGTTTTAGTGTTCCCCTGAAAATGATGGAAGTAGCTGTGAAACAAAAACTCATTTTAATTATTTTTCCTGTGTAATAGCTGGTAAAACATTTCCCCTCATAATCCTAGCACTTTCAGTTGACTAGAGTGGCATAGAGGGGAAAATGTTGCAATAAACTGTATTTGTTCAAACCAATAGAAGTTGAACATACCGGCAATTTTGCGGGCACCCAAGGAGCGAAAACCAAGTAAAAAAGAAGGAGGCGCACAAAAGACATCTATTCTTCCTACAGTACTTTATAGGCAAGTAATGAAATTATGGCAGATTGATATCGTGTGTTTTTAAGCTAATACTTTTTAGTAACAAAATACTTCAAGTATTTGAGAATGAATTATGTCCACACCAGAATTTAAGTTAAATGCATTTAAAATTATTTTTATTAATACCTTAATCAAAAATGTTTTCAAGTGTAATGATAGAAGAGATTTTTACTCATCGTTTAATAAGATAAATGAAATGACTCTTTGTATCTTTTAAATAACTGAGGATATACGTGCATAAGCTTTATGGAAATGAACGATCCTCTTTGGGGAATTGGAAAATGACTTTAAATAATGTAGATGATTATTTTTATAAATAATTAAACAATACATTAGATAAATAGGAATTTTTATTTTACTTGAGTAAGTTTTAGAGTTCTGCATGTGTTTTTAGGTTTTGATGGCTATCATATATATGTGTGTGTGTATATATATATGTATCTCCTGAATTATTGCCTTTGTGCAGTGGTGGGTAATGAAGATAGGTTTTAAATTTGAACCTGTCTACATTTTTCTCTCTCTATGCTAAGCTTTAATAATTTTGATAATTTTGTTTCCAGACGTATTTTTTTTTTGGCTTAATATTTTACAGTGTCCACCATTATAGTAATTTTACATAGTCAAGACTTCTTTCCATACCTTAATGGGTTACAATATTTTCTTTTTCCTTCTTTCCTCCTTCCCTCCCTCCCTCCCTCCCTTCCTCCCTTCCATTTTTCCCTTTTTATTGAATTTATTGGGGTGACACTGGTTAAGAAAATTATATAGGTGCACAATTCCACAACCTGTCATCTGTACACTGTATTTGTGTTCACCACCCCAAATGATTTTTTTTATTGTTAATCCTCACCCGAGGATACTTTTCAGAGCGATGGAGGGAGGGGAAGAGAGAAAGAGAGAGAAACATTGATGTGAGAGAGACACATGGATTGGTTGCCTCCCGCACATGCCTTGACCGGTGTCCGGGATTAAAGCTGCAACCCAGGTATGTGCCTTTGACTGAAAATCGAACCCTCAACCCTTGGGGGCTCAAGCCTATACTCTTATCCACTGAGCTATACTGTCCAGAGCTCAAAGGATCTTTTTAAAAAAATATATTTTTATTGATTTCGGAAAGGAAGAGAGAGGGAGAGAAAGTTAGAAACATCAATGATGAGAGAGCATCATTGATTGGCTGCCCACTGCACACTCTCTACTGGGAATGGAGCCCACAACCCAGGCATGTACCCTGACCAGGAATGTAACTGTGACCTCCTGGTTCACAGGTTGATGCTCAACCACTGAGCCACACAGGCTGGGATTTTTTTTTTTAACTGATTAAACGAGAAAAGTTTAGAAGATGCTAGATTTATTTGTGTGTATATATACATACATAAATGTGAATATTCATGTAACCTGCGTATATGCTTATGTAATACATAACTTTGCCTACAACCTCTTCCTTTTACAGAACTAGTAGCTATAGCCACAGTATCAATCTTTATACTTATTTTCCATTCCTGTTTGAAGGCTCCCTCTGTAGGTAATAGCAAATAACTTCCTTGAAATGTGGAAAAAGCCCCATTAGTGTCTTAGTGTACTGTGTGAAGACTAACACATTCTCAATCCAGCTTTTTCCAAACAAAACTTGTTCATTTAAAAGTATTCTTCTAAGTTTTATCTCTACAGTTAATTTTTACTTTTGACTATATTATAGGTGATTTTTTTTTTTTTTACTCTGAACAATTTTGAGACCAAATACTGGTGGTGGTGGTGCTGGTTGTTGTTGTTGTGTGTGTATGATCTTTTTTTTTTCTAGGATTGTTTAAAAAATTCAAAAATCATTGCTGTTTCTGCACATGGATAGCTCTTTTAGATTCTCTTCCCTTAGTCTTTACATTCCCAATATTAATAAATATACTCTAGATTTTCAGGACATGGTGTGTGTGCTCTCAGTAGTTGCCTTTTTGCACAAGAAAAGTTAGATTCCTTAAAAACAAACAAAAATCCAAAATAACAGTAACGCCAATAGTAAAACTCCCCATTCTCTGCAGTAAATATATATAGTATATTTTTAAGATGCAAAGTCTGATTTTGAAAAGAGACATGTATATATGTACCTTATTTACATGTTGGAGGCTCTTTGAAAGATTTATAATTAATGGTAGGAAAGAAACTGAATTTTGTTTGTAACATTACTTCCTTTGTAGTTTTAGAGAGGTAGAAAATTGAAATTTTTGTTTAATAATGTATATTTTTAGAGAAAAATGTGGCTAATGTTAAATGGGTTTTAAGTGATAAAATTAAGATAAAGATGTTGAGAATAAATATCTCCTATATGCCCTGCTCCAAAAGGTTTGTCTCTAACACTATTTAAATTTATACTAGATTCATGCTATTTTTAAAAGTATTTAGAATTAATAATTACTTATTGACATTACAAAAAGTTTTATTTTGAAAAAATATTTGACTTCAACAAAAAGAAATGTTAGTACAAAATTTTGAAATTTAAAAAAATTGCTACCAATTAACTGTTCTATGATAATTATTATTCTAATACTTTATTTGCTGCCTCTATTCAAAGTTGTGGAATTTGTAAGAAGAACCATGACCAGCATCTTCTTTTGCTGTGTGATACCTGTAAACTCCATTACCATCTTGGATGTCTGGACCCTCCTCTTACAAGGATGCCGAGAAAGACCAAAAACAGTTATTGGTAAGTACAATGGAGAGGATTTAGATGTTAGAATTGGGTTGGCTTCATTTCAACAGTGTAAGATGACATGTTATATTGCTTCATAATAAAGTGTGTGGCACATTTTAAAGTTGATACTTTCATAAGTATTTTATTCAACTCTATTGAGGTATATCGACAAAAATGGAATATATACTTTAAGGTGTACAAGTCAATGATTTGATTGTAAAATAATCATAACAACCAAGTTAATTAATATATTCATAACCTCACATTGTTATTGTTTTCTGTTTTTGTGATAAAAATGCTTCTGATATACATGTTTATAATAGTATTATATGAATAATACAGTAATAGTTTTTTTTTGAGAAATGAATTTTAAGTTAATGGAGGCTGTTTTGGTATTTTAGTGGATCTTAAAGCATAAATTCTGTCTAGTGTGTTTATAATTCTCTTTTACTTTATTATAAGAATTTCTCAAATGCTTTATTTGTTTTGAAATGGAATTAATTTATCAAGAATTTGCCTCCATATTCATGCTTTTATTTGTAATTTTCTATTTTATTTCTAAATTAGTGTCACTGAAGGCTTTACATCTGGTATTTGTCATTTGTGCTAGTTACATATAAGTTAAACTATTCTTCGCAAATCTAGAAACATTTGACATGTTTCTTAATTATTTTTTTTTCCTTAACCTGGGCATATTGAATCACTACAGATGTTTGATAAAAGTTTATGATAACTATGTTGAGTTCTATCCTTGTCTTAATTTTAGTCCAAGGGAGAGACAGATGTTCAGATTTTAATAGGTTGATTCTATATAGGAAGAATATGGGACGCAAAAAACTTTGGAATGGACATGATATTTTTTTAATACAAACTACCTTTCTAGTTTTAGAAGAGAATGAACCCCAAATTCTTAAGTGATAGTCTATACAAAAAGCCGTGTGTGTTTCTCAAACATATTAAACATGTTTTTTACCTCACTGTTGTATCTCATGAAGCTATCTCTGTTCATTGTATTAGGAATCTTACATTTTTTTCTCACCATTATACAGGATTAATTTTCATAATGTTCTTTCGTCAGTTTGTCATGAGACACTCATACTTGTCTGCTCTTCTCGAATATAGTGGACTGTATTTCTTTTGATATTTATGTGCTTTTTAAACCAGAATTTAAGAAGATACTGCTATATCTTATCGGAATGCCAGCAGTATTAATAAGTATCCTAAGTGAGTTTCTAAAATGAAAGCCATTTTATTAGTCTCCAGGGACAGGGTGCTTAAGCCATGATCATGGACATGGAGATGTATAGTTCTCTCCTTAAGTGGGGTTAGGAACTTGTCTGCAAGCTCTGGTTTTAGTGGGTGAGAGTTTCTGGAATAACTTTAGATGAAAGAGCTGGGTCATTGAGGCAAACAATGTCCCCACGAACTGGGACCTTGGCTTCACTCCTCAGGACCGAGCCCCCCAGGTTTTACTCTTTTTGCAACCAGCTAGGACATTAAGAAAGGGACTGTCTGCATCTTCAAAGGGAGAGAGGGACTCCAGAACCCATAATAGCCCTATCTGAAAAAGACTAAAAAGGCCCAACTGATGGTTCCACATGGAAGATATCTTGTGACTATAAAAGAACCCCAGGTGACTCGTCATAGCAGGTGAAAGGTTAATTTTTAAATTGACACAAGAGTCACCTACTCAGTCTTAACAGAACATATGAGACCCTTGACATCCTTGGCTTGTACCAATATGGGGGAAAACAGGCAGCCTAAAATATAATATTTTAACCCACCTCTCAGCTGCCACCTTTAAGATTGTTTAGTTTCTCAACAATTCCTGGTAATGCCAGGATGTCCTGCTCCCTTAATGGGAAGTGATTTAATGATGGCCCTAGGTATTAATATCCAATTTCTTAGTTTAACCCAGAAAAATGGCCACTCTGTAACCAAGGCTCAGCCAACCCTCAGTTAGATTCCATCCCATCCCATATATACTCTGCCATCAACCCAATAGTCTGGGAGAAGGAACTACTTGGAAGGGCCACCCAGGTACCCCCCGTATAAATTAAACTGAAAGAAATGGCTGGATACCCCCATAAATGACAATACCCTCTGAGACCAGAGGCCCATAGGGGACTAAATCCCCTCATTGACAAGTTCCTTCAGCATGGACCCAGTGCCTTCTGGCCTCCAAAGTTTCTGGTAAGAAATCTACTGATAATCTCATTGAGGATTCTATGTGACGATTCTGAATTTCTCTTTCTGCTTTCAAGAGTCTGTGTTTTTTTCTTTGCAAAATTTAATGATAATATGTCTTAGTGTGGGATTCTGAGTTTATCTAACTTGGTGTTCACTGAGCTTCTTAGATAGTTATACTCATGTAGTTCCATCAAATTTGAGTTTTCAGTAATTTCTTTAAACATTCTCTCTGTCCCTTTCTCTCTTCTCCTTTTGGGACTTCCACAATGCAAATGTTGGTCCGCCTGCCGATGTCACACATGTCCCTTAGCCTCTACTCTTTTCTTCAGTCTTTTTCTTTGTGTTCAACATACTTGATAATCCCCACTGATTCTTATGCCTGCTTAACGCTGCCTTATTTCCCACGAAAAGTGAATTTTTCATTTCAATTGTTGTACTTTTCAGCTCCAGATTTCTTTTTGCTTTTTTTTTTTTGGCTTTCTCTTTATTGATATTTCTATTTTGTTCATACATTGTTTTCCAGACTTTCTCCAAAACTTCCTTTTGCTTAGTGAGCATCTTTATAATAGTTGTTTTAAAGTCTGTCTTATAGATCTGCCATCAAGTATTCTGACACAGTTCCTGTTTACTTAATTTTTGTTCTTTAAATGGACTGTACTTTTGCCTTTCTTTGTAAGCTTTGTTTTTTTGGTCAAAAACTGGATATTTAAATTTAATAATGTGGTAACTCTGGAAATGAAATTCTCCTCTATCTCCAGGGTTTGCTGTTTTGTTATTATTATTTATTACTACAGGCCCGGTGCACGAATTTGTGCATGGGTGGGATCCGGCAGCCCGCCCGGCGTGGGGAGGAGGAGAAGGGACACGTTGGCCAGCCGGCCCCGCCCCTTGGTCGAACTCCCGGTCGAGGGGACAATTTGCATATTAGCCTTTTATTATATAGAATTAGAGTGGGCTGTCTCTACCTGAGGTATAAGCTTATGGTCTTATGTCTTTCCTGAACTTTTCCCTAGGCAAGCATGGTCACTTTCTAATTTTTATTTTGCTCTTATTTTTGAATGACCTAGTCTTTAACCCTTTGCACTTGCTTGCTTTTTTCTCGATACCTTTATTCTAATGCTAACCATGTCGAGTCACACTCGACATCCGAGTGCAAAAGGTTAATGTATGGTTCCCAAACGGGGAAGAAGAGAAAAATGAAGGTGGAGGGATAAAAGATGCCAGTCTTTTAAGTTCTGGAAGTCACTTCAGACTGAGGGGGAGTATCTTGCAATAATAGAGGGAGGTCACCCACCTCTTTGTCCATGCTTCTATGATCAAAAGTACAGAGCACAGAACCCAGTATTTGAAGTCAGGGTTTGTTTTGCCCACCTTGGATTCTAACTACTGTGTGCAAGGTAGTGCAGGAATATGTGCACAACTGCCTGCCATGTGGCTTGGGATGGGCATTGGGCTAGCTGCTATTCGGCAAGAGCTGAAGTTGACTGAAATTAACAGCAGTTTGCCTGCGCAAGCCTTTCCCTGGAAGTTGCAAGTCTTCTATAGACTCCAGAGTTCCAAAATAGTTACATCAGATAGATTTGGCTAGTGCAGTTATATTTTAGTTAGAGAAACAGATTCCTGTTGCATGCTACTCTGCCATCTTCTCCCCATCCCCATGTTTTTAAAAATGCTTCATTAAATTATTTTAATGAGTAAGTTTATATTTCCTCTTTCATAAATGGTATGGATCACTAATAAAAAGACCCATTCATTTTTTCAACACTTTTTAGAAATGATTTCTACAGAGTTTTTTAGTTGGTATACTCATCATGGCTTATCATTAAGATTAAAGGATATGATTGCTATAATGGAAGTAGAGCCAGGGTTAATAAAAGACTGATTTTCAGGTATCACAGTACATGTCACTTAAGGCAAAGTCATGATTTCCAAAGGGAAATATTTTTGATTAATGTTGAATTTCTTATGTTAGTTACTTCACTTAAACATGCCGCATTATTACATATGTTCTTATAACACTTACAGGGGTACATGGAATTACCTTAAGATATATATATATATATATACTAGAAGCCCGGTGCACGAAATTCGTGCACGGCGGGGGGTTGTCCCTCAGCCCAGCCTGTACCCTCTCCAATCTGGGACTCCTGGAGGGATGTCTGACTGCCCGTTTAGGCCCGATCCTGGTGGGATCGAGCCTAAACGGGCAGTCGGACATCCCTCTCACAATCCAGGACTGCTGGCTCCCAACTGCTTGCCTGCCTGCCTTCCTGATTGCCCCTAACCGCTTCTGCCTGCCAGCCTGATCACCCCCTAACCACTCGGCTGCCAGCCTGGTTGATGCTTAACTGCTCCCCTGCCAGCCTGTTTGCCCCCAACTTCCCTCCTCTGCCAGCCTGGTCACCCCTAACTGCCCTCTCCTGCAGGGTTGATCACCTCCAACTGCCCTCCCTTGCAAGCCTGGTCCCTCACAACTGCCCTCCCTTGCAGGCCGGGTGCCTCCCAACTGCCCTCTCCTGCTGGCCATCTTGTAGTGGCCATCTTGTGTCCACATGGGGGCAGGATCTTTGACAAAATGGGGGCAGACATATTGTGTGTTGCAGTGATGATCAATCTGTATATTACTCTTTTATTAGATAGAATAGAGGCCTGGTGCACGGGTGGGGGCCAGCTGGTTTGCCCTGAAGGGTATCACAGATAAGGGTGGGGGTTCCCTTGGGGTGTGGGGCGGCCTGAGCGAGGGGCCTGTGGTGGTTTGCAGGCCGGCCACGCCCCCTGGCAACCCAAGGGGAGACCCTGGTATCTGGAATTTATTTTCCTTCTACAATTGAAACTTTGTAGCCTGGGGCGGAGCCAAGCCTGCTGCACCCTCCGGGGTGGCAGCCATTTCTGTGGCAGTTAATTCACCTTCTACAATTGAAACTTTGTAGCCTTAAGCGGGTGAGCCTGGCCAGGGTGTGCGAAAAGCTTTGCTTCCCCTGTTGCCGCCGGCAACCCTGGCCTGCTCTCTCAAGCTCCATTCTGCCGCCATTTGTTTGAATTTGTTTACTTTCTATAATTGAAACTTTGTAGCTTGAGTGGAGGCTTAGGCCTGCAACGGCTATGGAAAGCTTTGCTTCCTCTGTTACCTGGGAAATCTTGCTCTCTGTGGCTGTAGCCATCTTGGATTGGGGTTAATTTGCATACTCGCCCTGATTGGCCAGTGGGCGTGGCTTGGCTGGTGGGCGTGGCTTATGTAGCGGAGTGATGGTTAATTTGCATATTACCATTTTATTAGAGAGGATCTATATATATATATATATATATATATATTCATACACACACACATACACACACATACACACACACACACACACACACACACACACACACACTGTTGCCATTCTTATTGGTATGTATATGCCTTTCTGTATGTATAGTCATTGTATACCCTGTGGTCACATATACCAATGTATATTTTTATATATTCTTCACAATGTATGTTTTTATATATTCTGAATTTTATATTTATAGAAACCAATGCTAACACTAGGAGGTAAAAATAAATGTATGAACTTATATTTTTCCTTTATATAGGCAGTGCTCAGAATGTGACCAGGCTGGGAGCAGTGACATGGAAGCAGAGATGGCCATGGAAACTTTACCAGATGGGACCAAACGATCAAGGAGGCAGATTAAGGAACCAGTGAAATTTGTTCCACAGGATATGCCTCCAGAACCCAAGAAGATTCCAATAAGAAACACGGTAATTTATTCCCTAATTATCATAATTATCACAAAATTCTGAGGCCAAAACTGAAAAGGTGAGAAAGACAAAGGATGAACATATATGTAGGAGGCAAAGAAAGAAACATGTATATTGTTATTGGTCATTCTTAGGACCATATTGTTTTACATTATGAAATATACCATACATACCTGAGAATTTATAGTTTATATATTCCACCTAAAGCATAATAATAATGAACACCTATTATTAATGTAATGAACATACCAAGCAACTTCAAAAATAGAGCATTACTAAAGCCTTTGGAGTCCACTGTGAATTCCTGGGTAATCACATTCCCATCCATTTAGCCCAGAAGTCACCCCCTTCCTCAAATTTATATTTCTCATCTATTTTTTTAAAATTACACTCCAAATGTAAGTATTCATAAATAATAAATCGTTTTTCTGGTTTTGAATTTTGTACGAATGGAGTCACACTTTTTTCTTCTGTTATTGATACTTTGACCAATAATATATTGATTTGATTCATATATGCTGGTCATTTATTTTCACTAAGGTGTGATTTTCTTTTTTGAAAGAATAGATCATTATTTATTTTATCTTTTGTTCTGTAGATTGCCAGTTTTGCTGTTTGTGTCTTTTTTCTTTTATAAACAGAAGAAAGTATTTAAGTATTTTTGAAAATGTTTCCTGCAGCATGGTAACAAGGAGTTAGAGTATATACTAGGATGTGGCTTTGTTTAACTATAGGATATTTGCCCCTTCAGTTTTGCAAGGTAATTCCAATGTTTCCCAAACCAGTTTACACTCATACCAGCCATATATAATGTTACTATTGCTCTCAAACTTGTTTTGTCCACTGTTTTAGTGCTCTTCAATGTTATACATATAAAATAGTATATCATCGCTTTATTTTGCATTTCCCTCAATGCGAATGATGATGAACATCTATTTATATATAATATATATATATTTATATAATTTGGCTGCTTCCCTGTGTTTGTTTCTATGTATTAGGTAGAACACTATGTTTCCTGGAATTGGTAGATTGGTAGAGTGGCCTTGTGCAGTAGGTGACCTGTGGGCTGTGCTCATAGTCTTGTAGTTGAGCCTGGATTGCTATTGGCTTCTTGGGGAGGAGTTGACCCGATAACCAGCTGCAATTACAGTGGGAGAGTTGCTGTGCAGGAGGCCAGGCCCAGCTCTGAAGCAAGGCAGGCTGGTGCTAGTGCAGGGTCTTGGGTCTTTTATTGATAGGTTTGGGATGAGCTGTCACCAGCTGCAGCTTGTTTGAGAGATTTCAGCAAAGTCTGAAGCCTGAGCCAGGACAGGCCATTCATATGGAAAAGCTGCTACAAATAGCTTGGTGGGGCCGCAAATTGGATGGGGTGGGGTCTCAGGGAATCCCCAGTTCTGAACAAATAGTATGTTCCAGACTGTTATGGCTGCCAGTCAACCCTGGGAGAGGGGAGGTCTTAGCTCAGGAACAATGACCCTTGCAAGCACCTCTTTCTGGGAGAAAGCTGCCCCTGAGTTCCTGCCCTGGTGCCAGACAATCCAGTTCCTCCCAGTATGTCTGGGTCCCCTGAGCTGGAGCTTGGAAAAAGCTGGACCGTGTAAGTTTGTGCACTGGCCCTTTAAGAGGGACACCTGGGATTCCAGCAGCCTCTGTGTCACTGAGCCACAATCCCTGCTGGTTTTTAAGGCCAGGAGTTATGGGGACTTCTCCTCCCAGCTCTGGAAACCTGAGCTGGGGGTCTGGTGTGGGGCTGGGACCCCTTGTTCCTCACAGGCAGCCTCCACAGGGATGATCTCCTTCCAGATTAAAAAAACAAACAAAACACACTTGGGTGCCGGACCAGCCCATTCTGCACCTCTCTGCCTCCTGCCAGTCTCAATGTGCTTTCTTCTTTACTTCTCTGGTTGTAGGGCTTCCATTCAGCCAGTGTTGAGGTGGTTCTGAATGATAGTTGTTTTCTATTTTAGTTGTAATTTTGATGTGGTTGTGGGAGGCAGCCAGTATAAGCGTTTACCTATGTCGCCATCTTGGTTCCTTATTCTATTCCCTTTTAAAAAATAAGTTCGTATTTAACTATTATAACCTCTATTTTACTCAAAATCATACTATGGATAGAAAGCCTGAGTAATTAACCTGTCATCTTATAGATAGTAAGCAAATAGGAATAGAATCCAGATAGCCCGATTAAGAACGCATGTCTTTACTGAGGTCTGTAGAACATTTAGGTGAGGTACAAATAGAGTTGTAAAATACTTGGTTATTACGTAGCATAGTTGGGAATGTGGTGTTCTAATCTGACAGCAGAATGTTCATGTGTATTTCCACAGCCTAGTGTCATAGGAATTCAGGCACATATCAACTTACTGTCTCGTGTAAATGAGTTCATTCACATTAAATATAGATTCAATACGCTTTTTCTTTGTACTCTTGAGTATGAGCAGTTTTCCTTTTCAAGCTTTGCTCAAGAGCATCAGCATCACTCCTGTCAATCTTAGTGCAATAGTGTTGAAGTTAATAAAATGCATGAATGTATTCTACCTTGAGGAAACTGACATTAAAAAAAAAAAATCAAACAAAAAGAAAAGAAAACATTTAGAAGCAGCAAATCAGTAAGTACACTGACAGCATGCATATAGATGAGCCACAAGTAGATGTTTTTTTTCTGTTGTTCTATGTTGGTTTGCTCTTGCTTTCTTGAAACTGTAAATACTATGAAACCTGCTGTTGGGGGGCGGGGGGGGGGGGGGGGGGGGGGAGGCCGGCGGGGAAAGAGTGTTGTGCTATTGTATTGAGTGAAATTGAAAAAGTTCATGTTTTTCCGTCCTATTTTTTTTCTTTCCTAAGTAGTCACTCCAATTTATCTAAAACATTTAGCTTATTGAATCTCAGCTTTTTGATTAAGCAACGAATATCTTTTTGATTTGATCATGTGCTTTGATCATTGTTAAGAGAGATGGGCCCAGAGTCAATCTTTGTGCTCCAATGCCTCCTTTGTGCCAAACAAGGCTGCTACTAGAAGAATGGCATCTACTTTTTCCTGCTGACAGGCAGTTTCCATTTATCATGGCCAGAGAGTACAATGGGGAACTTCAGTAAGCCTTACTATATTTTTATTATTCGGATACTGAGGAAAGTCAATTTTCATTTCATTTTACTCTGGTTTCCTTAATAAGGATTTATAGAAACCTGAATGAATACAATATATTTTGAGACATCCAATTCCCTAAGATGTAGGTGCTCTTCAAAGTAAGTAGTCCCAGAATTACATTTTTCTCTTAGATTTTTTTCTACTTGAAGGTGATAAAAAGATTAGCCAGAAAAGTTACTTGAAAAAAATTATAGCACTAAAGATTAGATGTTTAAAAATAATGGATTAAAAGACCTATTTCTAAGGGTAAAAATGAAAATACTATACTTTCAGAAAATATCTTTTTTTTTTTTTTTGTTAATCCTTATCTGAGGATATTTTTTCCTTAGATTTTTTGAGAGGTTGGTAAGGAGGCAGTGACGGGGAGAGAGAGAAATAAAAAACATGGATGCAAAAAAGACATATTGGTTGGTTGAGTCCTGCTCATGCCCAGACCAGGATCTGGGATTCAACCTGCAATCCAGATACATGACTTGACCCCTCAGCGCATGGGTCTATACTCCAACCACTGAGCAACACTAGCCAGGGCAGAAAATACCCTTCTTATACAAACATGGAGATAATCTCTGATCATATTTTATTTTATTATTATTTTTTAAATAAATCTTTATTGTTCAGATTATTACAGATGTTCCTCTCCCCCCCCCCCATAGCTCTCCTACACCTGATTCTCCCCCCAGTGCCCTTACCCCCCGCCACTGTCCTCATCCATAGGTGTAAGATTTTTGTCCAGTCTCTTCCCGCACCCCACACACCCCTTTCCCCCCGAGAATTGTCAGTCCACTCCCTTTTTATGCCCCTGATTCTATTATATTCACCAGTTTATTCTGTTCATCAGATTTTTTATTCACTTGATTTTTAGATTCACTTGATAGATATGTATTTATTGTCACTTTGTTGTTCATAATTTTTATCTTTACCTTTTTCTTCTTCTTCCTCTTCCTAAAGAATACCCTTCAGCATTTCATATAATACTGGTTTGGTGGTGATGAACTCCTTTAGCTTTTTCTTGTCTGTGAAGCTCTATCTGACCTTCAGTTCTGAATGATAGCTTTGCTGGGTAGAGTAATCTTGGTTGTAGGTTCTTGCTAATCATCACTTTGAATATTTCTTGCCACTCCCTTCTGGCCTGCATAGTTTCTGTTGAGAAATCAGCTGACAGTCGTATGGGTTCTCCCTTGTAGGTAACTAACTGTTTTTCTCTTGCTGCTTTCAAGATTCTCTCTTTGTCTTTTGCCCTTGGCATTTTAATTATGATGTGTCTTGTTGTGGTCCTCTTTGGATTCCTTTTGTTTGGGGTTCTCTGCGCTTCCTGGACTTCTTGTAAGTCTATTTCACCAGGTGGGGGAAGTTTTCTGTCATTATTTCTTCAAATAGGTTTTCAATATCTTGCTCTCTCTCTTCTTCTGGTACCCCCATAATTCGGATCTTGGTACGCTTGAAGTTGTCCCAGAGACTCCTTACACTATCTTCATATTTTTTGATTCTTTTCTCTTTTTGTTTTTCTGGTTGGGTGTTTTTTGCTTTTTCATATTTCAAATCTTTGGTTTGATTCTTGGGGTCCTCTAGTCTTCTGTTGGATTTCTGTATATTATTCTTTATTTCAGACAGTGTATGCTTAATTTCTGACTGATCCTTTTCCATTTTTTTTGGCATTCTCATTAAGATCCTTGAAGGTCTCATTAAGTTCCTCGGAGGTCTCACTAAGTTTCTCTGCGGTTTCTAGAAGATTCTTGAGTAACCTTATAACCTTGGTTTTGAACTCTATATCCAGTAGTTTGCTTTCCTCCATTTCTTTCATTCGTGACATGTTTCTTTGTCTCCGAATTTTGGCTGCTTCCCTGTGTTGATGGAGTGGCTTTGTGTGGTAGGTGATCTATAGGGCCCAGTTGTCCAGCCTCCCTAATCACCTGAGTTGGACACTCTTGGTGCACTTCTTTGTAGGCTGGGTGCATAGTCTTGTTGTAGTTAAGCCTTGATTGCCATTGGTACACTGGGAGGAATTGACCTCCAGGCCAATTGGCTGTGAGAATCAGCTGTGTCTATAATGGAAGAACTGCTGTGCTAGAGACACCCTTATGGGGCAGGACTTGCTTTAGTGGGGTTTTGGTGCTCACTGAGTCTGCCTCTTGAGTGTGTCGCTTATGGATGTGAAGAGTTGAAATCTGGTGTCATCTCACACTGACCACTAGGTACACTGGCTCCTGGATCTTCAAGAAGGTGCAAGTCAGTTACTGTCTGAGGCCACCCAGCAGGAACTACAGCGAGATCTGCAAATTTCTCCTCTTTGTTTGGGATTTGGAAGTTTTGGAGCTATCTGACCTAGCTGCAAATTTGTTAGGTTAAGCTGCGAAAGGGAAGGCCATTAATATGCAATAGCCTCTGTGCACAGGTCTGGTGGGTTTGTAAATTGGGCATAGTGGAGTCTCAGGGAATCACTAGGGTGTGGCAACCAGCGATGGCTGCCAGTCAGCCTTCTCTGCATCTCCGAGTTTCTGTGTACCTGGGTCCTGCACCCCAGTGCAGTAAACAATGATTCCTGTGCGTACCTCTGCGAGAAAGCCACCCTCACTTTCCGACCTGATGCCAGACAGTCCAGTTTCTCCCCATAGGAGTCTGGGTCCCCAGAGTCTCACCGGAAACTGGAGTTCAGAGCAGTCAGGAGCTTGTGTCTCCCTCCCACTTGAAAAAGACAGCCGCGTCCTCAGTTGCCAGCCCTCTCCACGCGAACTTCCGTACCTCTGCTTTTCTGGGGCTCTGCACATCCTACACAGTCTCAATGCGCTTTTTTCTTTCCTTCTAGTTATAGAACTTCCAATCAGCCAGCTTTCCCGTGGTTCTGGGTGATAGTCGTTTTGTCTTTTAGTTGTAGTTTTGGTTTGGTTGTGAGATGCAGCACGTACAGGTGTATACCTTATGCCGCCATCTTGGGGTTTTTTTCCATCTCTGATCATATTTTAATGTTATATTTAATTATTTGGCAATAATAATTAATTGCCAATTTTTTGGCAGCTTATTATTCTAATGTTAGAATTATTTTTAAAGTTTTTACTATAAAAGTATTTTTTAGTTGTAAAAAATTTAAAACAAAATTAAATCTCATTTGAGTTTCCTGTGAGCATTTCCCTCTCCCAAACCAAATTCACATGCTTCAAATCTACCTTTAATACAGGGGCACATACTAGCATTTTGAACTTTGATGGTTTGATATTTTTGTTGGTATATTTGTCAAAAAAATAAGAGAGAATAATCAATGAGCCATATGGAAAAGTAGTGTGGGAATAATTAAAGAAACAGAAATATTGAAATATTTATAAGTAAAAGAGGAATGATCTGGTTTCAGAAACTTTTTCACATATTGTTTCCTGCTCTGGAGACATGACTCTGTATCATCTACTTAGATTGGCTCGAAAGTACCTCATCTCCGGTATTTCAGTACCAATTATTCTCCATTTTTATTACTGGATACACATAGGAGGACTGAGTCTAAAGAAGGATAAAAATGAAAAGCATATTTTATTTACCTTTATCTGTTATTTAGTATTAATCCATGTGTCATAACTACCCCATGAAGTAGTTACTAATATCAATTCCTTATAGCTGAGAAACTGAGAAAGAGTTTAAATAACTCACTGTCTAAAAACATGCAGCTTCTTAGTCATAAGTCAAACTTAGTTTTAAGTACTTTATTGTGCTGCCTTTCTAGATAAAATGACTAGCTCTTCTCCTGGGCCAGAATCTCCTGGGCTCCTCACACTTCCAGCAGCTTAGTGGCTAAGGGTTTGGTCAGGAAAACGAAAAGTCGCTGTGGAGAATTAGGGGCTAATGTGGATGTTAAGAAAGCTATCACCATAGTTGGGGGAGTTCTGCTGAACACCAGAGAAATCGTGGATGAAATATTTATCCTGAAGCTTTGAGCAAGTGGTGGGAGCTGGCATCAGGTCAGAGAACTAGACAGTGAAGATCTCAGCCTGAAGAGCCCTGGTGAGCTGGTGGAAAAGTGAATTTGTGGGGAAGTCTGCAAAGCTGGCCAGGACTGCGATGTGGAGGTTAATGGAAAGGTCCACAGGCTGCGGCATCTGAGAAAGCCAAGCATCGGAGAGTCCCATGACCTCCTGAGAAAAGTGACCTTCACTTTCCATATCTGTCTCAAATCTGAGGTTACTAACGTGGGACTACACAAGGAAGGGAGTTCCGGGAAATGGGATTTCCAGGCTCAGAGTAAGTAAGGTGGCTGTGGTCGTGGTGGAGATGTGTGCCAGACTGACCACAGGCAATCTAGCCTAGCACCCAACTTCCGTTTTCAGCCGTCGCTAATGTAGGGCTTACTTGTCGTCACATGGGTAGGTGCCCTGAATAGTGACATTTCCAGACTCCTTTCCTCCGCCCCTTCTCTTTCCTCTTTGAGGACTGCGATATTGTCTTTTTCGTCCATATTGTCCCAGCTCTGAGCATTGTGCAAGGCAAGCAGTGAGTTCTTGATAAAGCGGTTAAATGAATCACTGACAGCGTGAATGCAGACAGTGAATTGAAGAGTGATGAAATAGCAAGAGGATGGTACCTGAGTGTAAGCCAAAGGAAGTGAACCTGGGCTTTTTATAAGCCCAGCTGTATTTAAAATGGAGAGAGGGTTAACTCATTTCCTAGCTTGCTGAATATCCTTCCAGCTGAGCCTTCACAATGTTTGCCATTCATTTATGACTGAATCACAGGTTTTCTCTCCCTCATTTTTCTTCTTAAAAAAAGTTAATTAAAAGGGAGTAACGTGAATGAGGTAAAAAATCTTTAAAAATAAAGGTTCTTGTGATAGATGGTACGTCAGCTTCTGTTACCCCAGTGACTTTCTTTCTCTCTTCCTCTTTATTTATAGAAGTTACACAAATGAGTTTAGGACTTTTCTCGTTAGAGACTTTGGCAGAGAGAGTCCCTTTTATTTTGACTGCATTAAGCAATTCCTTTCCAATTCCTATAACTTATGCCATTGGTTGCCAGTGTTTATTTTAAAAATTGGCTTTGGTATAATTTATTTTTAGTGGTTGAGCTGATACTTTGAATCTACATCAGTTGACATAGTAATATCACTTTATAAAATAATAAATTTCATATGTCTAATTATACATTCTGGAGAAAACTAGTAGTTTTCTCTAGTAGTTTTAACTTCTGCATTGATAACAACGGGGGATAATTTTTTAACACATTTTTCATTTATTATAGAAATGAAAATGTTTAGTCTTTGGGACTAGAATCTCATTTATCATAATACAATTCAACTTCTTTTGTACTGGGAGAATTGCTTTTCTTCTCCCGCATGAGAGCTTTTATAGGACAGTGAATTAATTTATATACCTAGCCCACCTTCAAATATAAAATCACCATACTTCAGCGATTTTCAACCAGTGTGCCACAAGAATTTTTAAAACATGCAATACCTAACTATTTAGTCAGGGTCACTGACCACTTTTCCCTTAGATTGTCAAATAAAAAATGACAACAGCCAATACAACAATAGCCATGCAGTGTGAATGAGTCACAATTATACTTATTTCTTTTGTCAGATTGGCAAAAAGTATATTTTTTGGTGTGCCACAGAATTTTAGTAACTAGTTTATGTGTGCCATGAGATGGAAAAAGTTGAAAATCACTGCCATACTTCATATATTACTTGGATTAAGAAAAACCGTTTCTTGAAATGATTAAAATGTTATGTGGTTCTCATGTTTCAACTATGAATTTTTATTATAGTACTTCCATTCCACTAGTTTCAAGTAGTGTATTTTTCCTTCCACCTTTCCAGGTTGCTTCTTTGGCATTCAGCCAAAACAACTCTGTAACCCCATTGAACTTGTAGGTTGTTATTTATCTGAATTGTGAAGCATTCACTGTCTAGTATCACATAGTCCATTTTATGATTTTATAATATTCTAATTTTAATACTTAATTGTTTTATATTTCACATCTTTGGAGATCCCAGCAGTTTTACAGTTATTTCATGTACTTTGCTTTTGCAAATTTTCATCTTTATCTCACAGTACTTAGAGGGTAGATCAGGACTTCTGATGCATGCAACATAATTCTTAGCTTTATTGATTTGATCGTTAGTGTATTTTGTCCTCTTGGATAAACCTTCAGGGTCCAGTAAAGGGAAGACAGTACTTGAAGGTGAACTTTTGTTTATAATAGATAGAAACATGGATTTATATTATGTTTTCTTCACAATTGTCAAAATTGTAGGCAATTATCTTTTGTCTGGGTGCTTTAGTCATATTTATTCCTGAGTTGAATAATAGTTCTTTATGTTAAGTAGTAAAAATTGGATGCTTGAGAATCCAGGTCATTATATATACTCTGTAATCTTTGCTTGTGACTGCTTGTCCTACTCTTGAAACATGATCAAATTAATTTTTTAAAAAATATTTCTGTTGAGGAACTATAATAATGTAAGGCACTGTACAACAGATGATGAATAGAATACCAAAATGAAGACATGCTCTATGCCTTCTAGAAAATAGAAAGTTGATAGGAAGTTGACTGTCAAGTAAATGTAATGTAAATTAGAAAGTACAGTGTCCATATGAGAGATATAGTTAAATTCCTTAATGGGTAACATGATAGTACTGAAATAGAAGCAAAAAGACATAAGATTGAGGTGAGCCACAGAGACTACTAGTTGACTGTTATCATTGCCCAAAGCCTGGGTATTAGTAAGCTGAAATTTTTAAAGTAACAGCAAGCCAGACACTTGTAAAAGCATTGGAAACTTTAGCATAAAATTTAGTGTAAAAATTCTGAACCTATAGCCATCTTTCTCACAACTTTTTTATGATAGACATTTTGATGGCATCAGCCTCTCACATTACTATCTTGGCAAAATTTTGAAGATGTTAATGGGATTAAATCTTAATAATTTAGCCTTGGCTTGTGTGGCTCAGTTGGCTGGGTGTCCTCCCCTACACCAAAGGGTTGCTGGTTAACCTTTTGCACTCGGATGTCCAGTGTGACTCGACACGGTTAGCATTAGAATAAAGGAATCGAGAAAAAAGCAAGCGAGTGCAAAGGGTTAAATTCCCAGTTAGGGCACAGGCCTGGGTTTTAGGCTTGATCCCCTGTAGGGGGCATGCAAGAGGCAGCCCATCTTTGTTACATGAATGCTAGGATAAATTCAGACAGTAAAACTGGGCTCAACAATTAGAACTATCTTATAGTGGAACATGCTGCTTGTTCTTTGGAATAGTTAAAGCTATATGACTATAAGGGATATTTTTTGAAGGGTTTTCTGCATTGGGAAGAGAAGATTAGATGAAATAAAATTTTTTAATTTTAATTTTAAGGTGTAACCTTGATAGAAATCAAGATTCCTTTGAGCTCAGGATGTTGTGGGTTCTTTTTTACATTTCTAGTCCAATAGCCATCTTTGTTCTCATAGTTACCCAGCAACCTATTTACCCTGGTACCCATTGCTATCACTTAAAATTCTAGTATCTTATATGGATCCTCTGTATAGTCATTTTAATAATGCTTTTGCTACCATCCTTGATTTTTTCATACTCTTGCTAATCCAAACTCATTCCTTTTCCATTCCTGCTTGAGGACACTGAAATGTGTTCCTTTGAGATTTATTTTTTTTATTAGGCATATTTTCTATATCCATCTTTAAGATGAATGTAGAGTTTTATATCACTATGAAGTGTATTAAAATTTGATTCTTAAATTTAAGAACAATTTTTACTGTAGTTGTGATTTTGAAAGATCTGAGCAGTGTGATTTTATTTCACCTTAGTTGTATTTATGATATTTATAAGTAATTATTTATGTAATTATTTGTTTGGTATCTGTGTAGATGCATAGACCTGAAACTCCATGGACAGGAGCTGTCCTGTTTATCACTCTTTATCCATGAACTACCACAGGTTTGGTTCACAGCAGGTACTTAGTATTTCACAAATAAATTCTTCCATCTTCCACCATGGCTACGCGTTTAAAGCGACTGTACTGTGGAAGACTTTTTTTCTAGCCCTTTATTGTTAGGAGGAAATTGGTCCCTTTCTTCTTGTATGTTAATCATATTTCATTGGTAAAACTAGAGAATTACTGTAAAAGGCAGTCTGGGATACTTCCGATTAAGTACCCATTATTTAGACATTTTCTCTGTATTTTTTATTTGGAAGCTTTTCACTTGCTTTTAGGCAAGTAAATTACTTTTGAAGAAAATACAAATTAGCTTACACATGTCCCCTTTGAAGTTACTTTAAAATTGATGTTTGTACTTTTGGGCATATTTTCTAACAACTTTAATGTAACTTGAAAGCTTTCAGGTTTTCTTTTCATTTTCTTTGCATTCTGTGTCATGTGGTAACTTTTCATCTTTTATACAAGTGCCAAAGGACTTATTGGGACCTGTCTTTCCATAGTCTTTTACACACATGCATCATCTTCTGCTCCCTTTGAAGTTGTCAGATCTTTCTTCCTGTCTCATATATTTTGTCTCTTGTTTTGTATGTATCCTTTTTTTGGAAAATAAATACAATAAAAAGTCAAAATACTTTTTAGCAGCTTTGACTGAAACCATATTGTTTTCCAAGACGTACCTTTTCTTATAAATCATTATTTGGAAATAGACTTGAACACTTGGTTAATCTCTTTTCCACCTTACTTAACAGTATAAGTCCATAGCCTGTTCCAAATGGCAGTCTTCACTTGAGAATCAAATATCCTAGAGTCTACTCTTACTACATTTGTTGTTAAATTAGTTTTACAGATACACAGTGGCATCCTTTTTAACAAGGTTAGAGCTTAAGTCCTAAGAATTTGAAAATCTGGAATATGTTTATTATATATTTTTAAATTTAATTTTTACTTAATTATACATACACTTTTTATGGATTCATCCCTATTGAAATGACTAAGGTTACTATGTCTTGTGTCCTTTTCTTAATTTACTTATTATTTTATACTGTTTTAATTAAATTATTATAGTTCTGTGAAGAAAGTTTTATTTGGAGGCTTTACGTATCAGTTATTATTGAGTCTATTGTGAGACTCAAGGTGACTTTTGAGACACTAAACAGATTATATAACCTCTGTCTCTCATTCTTAGAAGAAATCCTGGCAAAATTTTTGTGGTGGAACTGGACCATACTTAACTCACTTTGGCTCACTTGGAAGAGATTCATTGTGGGTGTTACGGAATCTTATTTGGAACCCAAAGGCTTCTACTGTGTTTTTTTGCCTCTTGGAAATCCATCATTTTTCTTTATTTCCAAGAGTATGGAATAAAGAGAATAAAGAATAGCAAAGCTTTAGGATTTTATTTATTTTGAATATACCATTATCTGTGAGAAGGGTTTTACAGGACTACCTATTATATAAAACGTATATTTTAGTTTATATTTTTAGGTTTGTAGTTGTTTTATTTTATAGTGTTAACCCACCTGGTCATGATTTTCTTTTGCTTCTTCCACGTATTTTCCTAACCCTGTTAATATAAATCAAATTAGATAAAAATAAACCCTACAGCCAATGGATAAGAAGGGAAAACACTCACTTTCGGTGCTCACTACTCCATCTGTTGGATGCCAGCAGCCAACAGAGACAGATGGCACGTTGTTCAAACTTGTTTATATATGTAACTAACATTTTTCTATTGCTTATTTCATGAGTTTTATACAATGTGTGATTGTTTTCAATAGATTGTTCTATAATTGGAAAAGATACTTATTTTTTAGAATATATATATAAACTTTATATAGAAGCATTTTGAACAGCTGCCAGATAGCTACTGGCATTTAGTCCTTAGTATAAATCTGAAGATATTTGGCTTTATCTAGGTTTTCAAGGTTTGATTTACTTGTCCTAATTAACATTGAATTTGAAATTTTGCTCAAGAATAAGCATTTATATATAAATTAACATAGTGAGTCATTCCTTATATTTTATCTGGCTACATCATAGTTTATTTATTTATAATATATTTTTATTGATTTCAGAGAGAGGAAGGAAGAGGGAGAGATAGAAACATCAATGATGACAGAGAATCATTGATCTGCTGCCTCCTGCACACCCACACTGGGGATCAAGCCTATAACCTGGGCATGTGCCCTGACTGGGAATCGAACCATGACCTCCTCCTGGTTCATATATCGACGCTCAACCAGTGAGCCATACTGGCCATGCTCATGGCTTAACTATTAATTGTTGTTTGTGTAAATGTTGATTTGTCATAAAAAAAGGTAAATATTTAAGTACAGAGAAAACTGCACATATGAATGTGTAAAACCCATCCTATGATATTAAAGATGAAGATATGGAGGTACTGTCTTCTAGCTTTAAAGTTAGTTTATTTGTCAAATGAATCCTTCTAACCTTGGGAAAATCATCATGCCTCAAACAATTGCAAATTAAAATAACCCCAGTTCTAAAGAATTAATTTAAATTTGTTACGTCTTCTAGTCCAAATGAAATTATTGAAACATTTAATTATTTGTTCCAGATGAATAAGCTACTAAAAATACTTTATTATTTTCTAATACCATTTCATTCTCTTTGTGGATGTTTTTATCACCTCCTGTTTTCAAGTAAATGTACCATACACAGATAAAGAGCCAGGTGATATAAGCAGCTCAGGTTGAATTGTTCTTTAGGCAAATAAAGTTCTTAAAATATAACAAACCAAAAAAAAAAAATAGTAATGTGTCAAGATTTGGAGTGAGTTTCAAACTTTCCATTTGCTTTTAATAGCTTAATAATTGCAAAAGGGACCACAATTTGGAATTGAACCTTCTAGATCATTTGGAACTTCTAGATAATGTGTCTGTATTAAGTTCTAAAGCACATAATTGTTAAACAAAATTCTATTTACACCCCATTGCTTTATTTTGTTTCTAAAATAGTGTCAGCCTCAATGTATATCATAAAATTATCACCTGGTTTTGAATACTTCTATACATCTAAGATGGGGCAAGTTCTTTGATAATTGAAATTTGTTGGATGAGCCAAACATGATTTTGTTTTTATTTCTTTTTACTTTTTTGCATATTTTCTCCCACTTTTTCACTCCCCTTACATTTTCTAATTCATTCAGGGGCACCATGTGTAAAATATGTTCTGTTGTGATCATAGGCAATTATGAGTTGTCATGACTATTTCATTGAAACTAGAAAGAAACCAATAGCTCTCGGCATTTTCTTGGAGGAGTTGGTATTGTCAAGAGTTGTGTTTGGATTAAATCACCTTATATTTTTTTCTTTGTGAATATTAGTGATGTGATAAATGCTGATGAAGCTTGTTATAATTTACTTTGGTAATGGATCATGGTAGTCACTGTACTGTGTAGGATAGCAAATTGGGTAGAATAGAATGTTAATTTGAGATATGAAGGTCTTCTCTTCATTGGGTACAATTCTCTAACTTATTTGTTTCAAAATGTAAGAATTCATTTAGGCATTATGAAGTTACAGCTTAAGTATTCAAGTGAGAGTTAGATATTTCTTTTCTCATGATAATTTTGCTTATCCCTATTTGGGATTAAATTTATTAATTTGGATTTGGCATGCAAGAAAAATCACTGAAATGGGAGTTGAAACACCTGGATTGGAAGTTTAGCTCTGTTAATTATCAGCTGTGTGATCATTAAGTCACTTCCCTGGACTGCTTTTTCAAAGCTCTAAGACAATGTCATTTCATATTCTTACAATAATATTTTTCTGACTAGAAATTGTTTCTGTTGCTTATGGCTAGTTATTTAAAATTACTACAGGAATACAGCAATGATTATTATTTAGTAATAAACGCATTTAATGTAAAATAACTGTTTTAGATACTTATAAATACACTTACTAATTTTTAAAATAGCATTTAATTAAATATATACATATTTATATAAGAAGGAAGTTATAAATATAGAGAAGTGTAACTATGCCATCATTTGTTATGATTATTTATTGGCATTATTGTGCCTTTTGATACTAATTACAGTATGAGTATGAAAAACTTCCAGTTGATGGAGTCATTCCAGATGCTTGAAGATTTAAAGTATGAATTATAAATTGTAAATAATTGTATGTCTTCTAAAGAATTGAAAACATGAACTTGGAGCTTTCACCTATATATTTCAAAAATCATTTCACTGATTAGATGATTCAAAAACAAAATGATTCACTTGCTGTTTCATTACCTAAAAGTTGGGTTGAATGAAGAGAAGAAATATGGCAGTGTGTGAAGGCGTTTTGAGCATTCTGGCATTCTAACATGTTTATAGAACTAAAATGAGTAATTTGAATATTTTCCCTTTGATTTTGGTTATTCTGGTCACCTTAATTGAAATACCTTATATACAAAAATTATGCAAATTAAGAAAATAGCTTATTAGAGAAGGAAACAATAATTTATCCTTTTTAAAAATTGATTTCAAAGAGGGAGGGAGGGAGTTAGGGAGGGAGGGAGAGCGAGAGAGAGAGAGATAGAGACAGAAAGAGAGAGAGAGAGAGAGAGAGAGAGAGAGAGAGAGAGAAACATCAATGATGAGAGAGAATCATTGATCGCTGTCTCCTGCACATCCCACCATGGAGATCCAGCCGGCAACTGGGCATGTGCCCTGACCTGGAATGAAACTGTGACCTCTTGGTTCATAGGTTGATGATCAACCACTGAGCCATGCCAGGGCAATAATTTACCCTTTTGACAATTATTTTATCATTTATATTTTCTAGTATAATCATTTATGAGTTTCAATCCAACCACTTATTATTTTATTCCAACAAATTTACTCAGCCTTTATGTAATACGTATTGTATTAAGTTTAATTTGGTTTAGAAAGATGAGTATTACCTGACCTTACCAGTTTGGAGATGAACTGTGTTAGAGGACAGAAATTGAAGCATAAAGGATAGGCATGTCACAGAAGGGAAAGATGGATATGTAAAGAGATAGGCATAAAGTTTTAGTTAGAAGTTAGATAAGTGTTGTCAATATTAGGGACTCTTTTGCGCTAATATTCTCAAACTTTGATGTGAGTGTGGCTTACTTTGGGATCTTGTTAAAAAGGCAGATTTCACTTCAGTATATAGTGAGAATTAGGACTCTACATTTCTAACAAGTTCATAGGGAAGGCCAGTGCTTATGAGCCATGAATGGTATTTTGAGGAGCAAGGCTCAGTACTCTTCTTTTGGATTAAGAATAGATGTAGGGTCTGCATTTAAAGACTTTTCCTGATACCGTCTTACTTTTTCTTCCTAATTCCTTACATAATATGATTAAAACATACTAATTGGCAGTACAAATGTAAATGAATACATAGTTTATAAATTTACTTATTTTAAATGACTAGTCAAGTATTGGTTATCTAGAGGCAGATTAAATAGTATGCAATGATGCAATGAGCCATGATATTACAATAACAAGGGACTCAGTATCCTCTCTAATAAAATGGTAATATGCAAATTAACCATCACTCCGCTACATAAGCCACGCCTACCAGCCAAGCCACGCCCACCAGCCAATCAGGGCGAGTATGCAAATTAACCCCAATCCAAGATGGCTACAGCCACAGAGAGCAAGGTTTCCCAGGTAACAGAGCAAGCCAAGCTTTCCATAGCCGTTGCAGGCCTAAGCCTCCACTCAAGCTACAAAGTTTCAATTATAGAAGGTAAACAAATTCAAACAAATGGCGGCAGAATGGAGCTTGAGAGAGCAGGCCAGGGTTGCCGGCAGCAACAGGGGAAGCAAAGCTTTCCGCACACCCTGGCCGGGCTCACCCGCTTAAGGCTACAAAGTTTCAATTGTAGAAGGTGAATTAACTGCCATAGAAATGGCTGCCACCCCGGAGGGAGCAGCAGGCTTGGCTCCGCCCCAGGCTACAAAGTTTCAATTGTAGAATGAAAATAAATTCCAGATACCAGGGCCTCTGCTTGGGTTGCCAGGGGGTGTGGCCGGCCTGCAAACCACCACAGGCCCCTCGCTCAGGCCGCCCCACACCCCAAGGGAACCCCCACCCTGATCTGGGACACCCTTCAGGGCAAACCAGCTGGCCCCCACCCGTGCACCAGGCCTCTATCTTATCTAATAAAAGAGTACTATGCAAAGATGGCCACTACAAGATGGCCAGCAGGAGAGGGCAGTTGGGAGGCACCCGGCCTGCAAGGGAGGGCAGTTGAGAGGGACCAGGTTTGCAAGGGAGGGCAGTTGGAGGTGATCAACCCTGCAGGAGAGGGCAGTTAGGGGTGACCAGGCTGGCAGAGGAGGGAAGTTGGGGGCAAACAGGCTGGCAGGGGAGCAGTAAAGCATCAACCAGGCTGGCAGCGGAGTGGTTAGGGGATGATCAGGCTGGCAGGCAGAAGCGGTTAGGGGCAATCAGGAAGGCAGGCAGGCAAGCAGTTGGGAGCCAGCAGTCCTGGATTGTGAGAGGGATGTCCGACTGCCCGTTTAGGTGGGATCGGGCCTAAACGGGCAGTCGGACATCCCTCCAGGAGTCCCAGATTGGAGAGGGTACAGGCTGGGCTGAGGGACAACCCCCTGCCGTGCATGAATTTCGTGCACTGGGCTTCTAGTTATGAATAGAAATGACAGTACTTTAGGAAAACATCAGTGTATTATGTTGAATAGCAATTCTTTTTAGAATTATTTGATAACTAATCTGGGAATGTAATTTGTGGGAGTGGTGCCGCCTTTCTCCTCCATTCTCTGAAGAGCAGTGATCTGCACATGGAATTGTAGGTCCACAGAGGCTGTGTTATGTGGGTGGAGATTTTTAACATATCGGTTGTAAATACTTCTGTAGTTCATACTTTATTACTCTTAAACATTTGGATATTGTCTTTCAAATGGTAAATGTGTTCTGAAATACATAGTAAATGAATTTAAAATAAGTCATTTATATAACATTTTACTTAGTTTTATTCTAACTAGAATTTGGGGACATCTGAGATCTTTTCCTCCCACTTTTAAAAAATTTGATTATTGCCCTAGCCCAGTGGTCGGCAAACTCATTAGTCAACAGAGCTGCAAACCACGATTCGAGAGCCGCATGTGTCTCACGAGCCGCATGTGTCTCGCGAGCCGCATTTTGCCGGTTTGGCTCAGTGAAAAGAGAGTCGGCCTGCAGACTGAAGGGTCCCAGGTTCGATTCCTGCCAAGGGCACATGCCCAGGTTATGGGTTCGATCCCCAGTAGGGGGTGTGCAGGAGGCAGCCAATCAATGATACTGTCATCATTGATGTTTCTGTCTCTCTCTCTCTCTCCCTTCCTCTCTGAAATCAATAAAGAAATATATATTTTTAAAAAATTGATTATGTATATTGCACAAACATGCATGCATACCTACATACATGGGCATACAGTCGATGTAGTATGAGTGTAGGTTTAGCATTTCAGCTGTAGAAGTCGTATAAGTTATGAAAATTTAAATTTTCTGCATAAATCATAATTGTATATGAATTATTTAAAAAATATTCAGACTAATTTTGGATAACTTCCTCTCAGATACCTGTGTTATTTAAAAGTGTTTAATTTTTCATGTTTTTTTTTTCCCTGAGACATAAATAGTACAATAGAGCTATACAGCATTAATTAGAAATACTAATTTTCTAAGTGTTTAACCTAAGCAGTAACATTTAACAGAGAAAAATGTTTTTATCGTTAATTAAACATTAGCTATTTTTGTGGATTTCTTTTTTTTTCTTTAGAGAACCAGAGGACGGAAACGAAGCTTCATTCCTGATGAAGAAAAACATGAGGTTGGAATAAGTTAAGCATTTTTTATACAGTCTAAACTTTAGTTTTTTGCTAAAAATTATTTGTTTTCCTCGTAGCCTGATTTTGTTTTATGTTTTGTATTGTTCTCCTGGGATGGCAGGAAAGAGTTCCTAGAGAGAGAAGACAGAGGCAGTCTGTGTTACAGAAGAAGCCCAAGGCTGAAGATTTACGAACTGAATGTGCAACTTGCAAGGGAACTGGAGACAATGAAAATCTTGTCAGGTAAGTTGGATTCTGAGACTTTGTCTTTAGGGGTTTAAGACTGCATTTTCATCATTTTCTCATCACAGATATAATGGGGGGAAAAGCACAGTGCAGGACCTTTTATAAAACCTTTTATTAAACCTGCCACACATTGGGTATTCTCTGGAGTTAGATGTAATTAGGAGCGATAATCTGAATTTTGAATACAAGAGAAGTTGACAATACTCTGCTTATAGAGGCCACAGAAACACTTTGTTCTAAGATTATTTTATCTCATTAAATTACTAAGTTCTCTTAGCATGTTATAGAACTTAAAGTTTATTAGCAATAATGATAAGGTAGAGATACTTTTTATTGATAAGAGCTCCATCAGTAGTTCTTTACTGTTTATCAAAACAAATGTGTTGAATGCTTCTCTCTTGTGAAATAAAGAAAGGTGAAAAGATGGCCTAGATAGATTTTACTTTGTTTTTTTGTTTTGTTTTGTTGTTTGTTTTGTTTTGGTACCTTTCTTTTTTTTTTTTAGCAGACAATGCTAATCAGGAATCTCAGCTGATATTGCTATTCCTGATGTCCAGACACTTCTAAATTTAGCCATTTGCCTCTTTTTTCTGAGATGAAGAAATTGCTCAAAGCCTTGGGTGAGATGGAGGAGTAGGTGGGTGAACTAAGGAAACCTCATTTAAAAGAGTTATCACCTTTTCAAAGGACAGTGACATAAATAATCTTTTAGTATGTCAAGGGAACCCTTTCTGATTTCTTGCAACATTGTCTATTAAATTACATGAGGGCCCAGAAGTTAAAAGTTTCAAAAGCAGTAAATTGATAAAACAAGAATTAGTACTATTATATGATTTTAAATATTTGCTTCCAAAATGATGTCATTTATTTGTCATTAAAATTATAATTTCTGTTTGTTTCAATTCCTCATAAAAAGGCAAGAAGTTTTGAATTTATGAGTTTTTTATACTGTCATTGAGGAAGATAAAGGGAAAATTAAAATTATAGTGAAAAAATACAAAGTGCTTCAACAAAGTCAAGAAAGTCTGTAACACGTGGCCAGTGTTTCTTGAATGTCATGAGAGCTCTCCTTGAGGTTAAACTCATTTAAATTTAGGGTAAAGTAGTTCTAATGATAGTAGATACCCATGAATAATTCTGACCACAATGCAGTTTTCTAATTTATTAAAAAAAAAATCCAAGCAAAGCATAACATAATGGAGTGTATGAAACAATAAAACAAAACAAAAAAAATGAATAAACAAAAGGGGGAAAAAAAAACCATAAAAACAATCTTATATAGTGGACAAAATTCACTATAGGGGAAATTTCTTTGGGGTTGAGGATGGCATTGTTGTGCATGATCAATTTGAAACAATCATTTAAAACATAGAGAGCTGGTTATCTCCTTTTTAATTGAACCTATAGGAATATCTATTCTCATACTTATTTATTAACTAGTAGGTTCAGGCCTTTTTACTATAAGACCTATATATTTTTACCAGCTTTTTATTTATTTATTTGATCATTTATTTAAAAAAAATAATCCAGGAAATAAATACAACTTTTATTTAAAAAAAAATAATCCAGGAAATAAATACAACTTTTATTTAAAAAACTACAACAAGAGCTCTTTAATACATATTTTAGTTGTATTAAAAAAATAGGTACCATTTTTCTTTTATTCTTGATATTTTTGAATAATATTAGTTTTTCATCTCACTTATTTAGTTTCTGTTATAAAGTTTTCATTCCTAATTGCATTATTATAGCATGCCAGTGTCTGGGATTCTGTGAAAGACTTCTTAGAAGGTAAAGATATTTTTGTTACTATAGAAATGAAGGGTATACAAGCCTTCTTCCATGGTTTTACCTTGTTAAGAAGATAACATCACAGATTTTCTTCAAAGGATTTAAAGATATAATGAAGAGGATTTAAAAAGTTTTATAAATATTATATATTAATGTATTTGATAACAAAATAAACTGTATATAAAGAAATGCCATAAAATGTTTTATGGTTATAATGTGGTTGCTCCATAAAATGAAAATAAAAAAATACACATTGAGTTTAATCACTATTGCTCTTGAGTTCAAGAAGAATTACAATTCATGTAGCATTTAATATGTTTAAAAAGGTAATCTTATAAGCTAATATCTGCCATTTCCCTTAACATCTCTTTTGTTTTATAACTGGCACCATCATTGTTTACAGATTTTCTAAAAAGTCCACACATTTATGATTAAGTTTCATCTTAATATTATGTACACATGAAATTTTTTTGTAACATTAATTTTAAGACTTTATTTTCTCTAAGGATATATTTCAGTGCATGGTTAGGATTACATTATACTTATTATATGTATGTCTATTAGGTTCTCATAAAATTAAACTTCTTGGGTCATAATTTAATTAATAATCTCCTATAATACACAACATTTATTTCTCAAGTTTCTTTGAACAAGCAAATATGATTCACTAGAACCTGCTGTTTAGCAGCTATGATTTTGAAACCACACTTCTCTATGTAATTCAGGCTATATAAAAATTCCTTCTTAATTATTTTCCTTGCTTTTTTAGTTCTTTGTATATATGTATATGTCAATTTACATGTATAATTTTTTACTATTACTGGGAAATTGCATTTAGTTCATCAGTCAGTTGTAATAGTAGGTTCCAACTGTTATTTTTTGTTTTGCCTCTTTAGCTTTCCTTAGGTCTTCTTATGGCAAGTAATTTAGCAATTTCTGTGTTTCAGTTTTTCCCTTTATTGTACATGGTAAAAATCACATTCTGCTCCATTAGGGACTGTTAATAATTGCTGAGTGATAGTAAATTCTTTCCATATAAAATGGTGCAGCAGTGGTATAATTTAGTAATACAAAGGATACACATATACTTGGATTTTGATATAAAGGTTCCATTTGGTAAATATGTTCCAGTAATAATAAATGCTTAATTTTATTACCTTTCAGAGAATGTGCATGTTCTGTTTTTGTATATAATTCTAGAATATGTGGGACAAAAAAATTGAATTTGTTAAAACTCGTTCTTCTGAAGTGATTAGATTGAACTATTTCCATTAGACATGAGAAATGTAAAAATTGTCTAAGTCTGAAAGAGAAGATGGTTTTACACCATCTTATGGACTTCTTGAAAATAGTGTTTCCTTTTTTTGCCATTTACTTTTTAAATTTAGTTAAAAATTACCTGGGAAGTTTCCAATTAAAATATGTATTTCTTTATGTTACTTAGTATTTATCTCTTTGTGATGGATGTTCTTTATTGGAGCTAGTTATGGGCCCACTTAGTGTCTGTCATCTTATTTGTTTTTATTTGCACAGTTCCTAGCACATTTACTAGGTGTACCGGTTAATAATGCGGATTGCCTGTTAACTGGTTAATAATGCGGATTACCCATTAACCGGTTAAAAATGCGGATCACTTATTAACCGGTTAAAAATGCAGATTAATTATTAACCAGTTAATAGTGCGGATTAACTATTAACTGGTTAATAGTGCAGATTAACTATTAACTGGTTAATAGTGCAGATTAACTATTAACTGGTTAATAGTGCAGATTAACTATTAACCGGTTAAAAATGCCACAGCTCCATTAGGTTTATTACTATTTCTGTCCAGGTTGAGTTTAATTTGTCTTTTTTCTCAAGTAAAGTTAGGGACCTTTGGGCTGTGATAATGGAAAACCTAACTAAAAGTGTTTGAAATAACCTACGATTTATTATCTCACATAACAAGAAGTCAGATCGGTTAGCACTGCAATCATGTTCTCAAGGACTTGTTTTCTTTCCATTTTTCTACTCTGATCACTAGTGCCTGATAAATTTAGTGTATGTCTCCTCAAAATCTCAATATCTCAATCTCTCTCTCTCTCTCTCTCTCTCTCTCTCTCTCTCAACCAGGGAGAGGATAGGGGCAGGCCTACAAACCACTTAGGTCTCCAGGTACCTAAATAGCTTTGCAAGTTTTGTTTTGTTAGCAAAAAAAAGAGTCAATTGCCTTTGAGTGGGCAGTAATGGCAGTTGAATAGACAATCAATTTTTAGCTCTAGCCTTGATTTGCATTTCAGTCTTGTTCAAAAAACATATACTAAATAAATGCTTGATAATGCATGATTGCTCCACATAAAGTAGTGAGTGATTATTCTTTGGTGAATTAATCCAAAAATTTTAATATAATTTATTCCTAGAATAAATTGGTCACTAAATATAAGTATTTGATGAAGATGTTTAAAAAGTTTAATGAAGGAGAATTCCTTTTGTGTGACTAAAGAATGTGGATATTTTTTTCTGGATATTAGGTAAGGAAATACACAGATTTGAGATGAGTTAGTTAATTCTTCATTGTAAAATAGAAATGAAGTGATTCCTCTCCTTGAACATATTTGATGTTTAAAAGATAGATTTTAAAGATAGTGAGCCTTTTTTCTCTATAAATCTTTATCAGACTATCACACTAGGAATAAGACCAACGTTTCAGAACTCAAATTTTATCTTAGCTATGTAAACTCATTGCAACACATTTTCTTAATGGGAGATGTGGGAGAGAAAAATGTTTCCTACAACTAAGAACCTAGTGTCTTTAATATTATTTTATATTGTGGCCAGTACTCAGAGGAGGGGAAATGATCTATGGTGCTATATCACTTTTATAGCTAAATCCAAACTATTAAATGCCTGTTATATTATCCTCCTTATTTGAGTATATGGCAAATTATATAGGTATTGAACCATTTTAGTTACAAGATTAGATGTCTGTTTAGTCTCTTAACAAAGCTATTACCATTTTTATTTATTTCACATTTTAAACATGAGTACTTTACTTAAAACCAAATTTGATTGTATCACCAGTTAATAGGAGTACCAGCAACAATTCATATTTATTGTATTTTTATTTCAAATGTTAGTCTCTTTGATTATTCGGATTTTTTATTTTTAATTACCTCTTTTGTCCATAGTTTGTATAGAGGTTTCTAGATTGCCTGGATCATAGTTGAAGGGGTGTTTTTCTCCCAGAAATTTGATTAGATTAAGAGAATGAAGCTAAGATCAGTTGTAACTTTAGTTACTGTATTCATAGAACATCAGATCACTTAAAATGGTTTGTTACTTTAAAAAAAACACCTAGTTTTATCTCTATTAAGATAAATTAAGACTCATTTGATGTATTCCTTCAAATAGAATTTTATATTTATATACTTGCTACTTTATTGTTTCTTGTGCAGTTTATCACATAATCATTATTAATAAAATTTGCATATCATATGCTTGTGAAGTGATGGTGCAAATATATATTATTTGGATACATAAAAGTTAAAACTTATAAAGAATTATAAGTTTTAAAATGATTTGTGTTTTGTAATAAATTTCAAATGTATTAAAACCAGACATTTTCTGCATAAAGACATTTCTGGATAAACTTCTGTTTCTATTCTTTACTCTATGAGCAATTTCAAGGATAGGTTTCAGGGTTTTGTCTTGCTTAGTTTATTCTTGTATTCCTGAGTCAGTGATTGTATAGTGCAATTACTGTATTCTAAAGGATTGTTTCTAAAGCTTGGATTTCTAATATTTCTTATGTGTAAAGTACCCCTCATGTCACCCTGTGACAGCCTGTATAATACACCTCTTTCTTCAAGTTTGGCTACTATTATATACTAGAGGCCTGGTGCACAAAATTTGTGCACGGGGGTGGGGGGGAATTGTCCCTCAGCCCAGCCTGCACCCTCTCCAATCTGGGACCATTTGAAGGATGTCTGACCGCCCATTTAGGCCCGATCCGGGATTGGGCCTAGATGGGCGGTTGGACATCCCTCTCACAATCCAGGACTGCTGGCTCCCAACTGCTCGCCTACCTCTGCCTAATTGCCCCTAACCGCTTCTGCCTGCCAGCCGGATCACCCCCTAACAACTCCCCTGCCAGCCTGATGGATGCCTAACTGCTCCCTGGCCGGCCCGATTGCCCCTAACTGCCCTCCCCTATCGGCCTGGTTACCCCTAACTGCCCTCCCCTGCTGGCCTGGTCACCCCAAACTGCCCTCCCTGCTGGCCTGATCACCCACAACTGCCTTTCCCTGCAGGCCTGGTCCCCCGCAACTGCCCTCCCCTGCTGGTCTGGTCTCCCCCAACTGCCCTCCCCTGAAGTCCTGATCCCCTCCAATTGTCCTCCTCTGCAGGCCTGGTCCCCCCAACTGCCCTCCCCTGCAGGCCTGGTCTCCCCCAACTGCCCTCCTCTGCTGGCCCGGTCACTCCTAACTGCCCTCCCTGCTTGCCTGATCGCCCACAACTGCCCTCTCCTGCAGTCCTGGTCTCCCCCAACTGCCCTAACCTGCAGGCCTGGGTACCCCCAACTGTCCTCAACTGCAGGCCTGGTCCCCCCCAACTGCCCTCTCCTACAGGCCTGTTCCCCCCCCCCCCCAACTACCTTCCCCTGCAGTTCTGGTGCCCCCTAACTGGTCTCCCCCAACTGCCCTTCTCTGCTGGCCCGGTCACCCCTAACTGCCGTCCCTGCTTGCCTGATCGTCCAAAACTGCCCTCTCCTGCAGGCCTGGTCCCCTCCAACTGCCCTAATCTGCAGGCCTGGGTCCCTCCCAACTGTCCTCCACTGCAGGCCTGGTTCCCCCCAACTGTCCTCCACTGCAGGCCTGGTTCCCCCCAACTGTCCTCCACTGCAGGCCTGGTCCCCCCCAACTGCCCTCCCCTGCAGGCCTGGTCACCTCTAACTGCCCACAACTGCCTCCCCTGCAGGCCATCTTGTGGCAGCCATCTTATGTCCACATGGGGGCAGCCATCTTTGACCACATGGGAGCAGCCATCTTGTGTCTTGGAGTGATGGTCAATTTGCATATTACTCTTTTATTAGATAGGTTGGTGTATGTCTAACCTTGCTTTTCTCTTTTGAAAGTATAACCACCTTATCCTTGTATAGCTCTATGTTGTTCAACTCACTGAACAAAGAGCCCCATCCTGGTGGTTAGTGACTCACACACTTTATAGGAAGGTGCATTAAGGAATCACTGGGAGGATATTAAATCTTCCTAATTTTTATGTTAGATTTAATTTTGTAAAAAGGCAGAGATGAAGTAGCATATCAGATGTTTCAGAAGACCCAAGGACTTCCTATCTCTCTTAGTCTTTATAATTTTAACTTCTATATTGAGATATGTGATTCATCTGAAATTAATTTTTGTTTATGGGCTCAGGTAGAGTTAAGGAAGCTTTGTTTATTATCCCATGTGGCTTTCCAGTTTTCTAGCACCCTTTGAGGAAAATACTTGTCTTCCCCCAATAAGTTGCTTTGGTGCCATTGCTTAAAAATAAATTGATTTTTTAAATGTGGGTCTATTTCTAGACTTTGTATTCTATTCCATTAAACTATGTATCAATTACCTTGATTGTTGGTGGCTAGAGTAAGCTCTTTTGTTATACCAGATCATTTGTATTTCCATATTAGTGTCAAAAACAGCTTGTCTATTTTCATTATAAAAGAAAGTATGACACCAGAAGAAAAAAAAAGCACAGGCAGCAACAACAAAAATAGATAAATCGGAATCATTTTTGTGTAGCAAAGGACACAACAAAGTGAAAAGGTAACCCACAAAATAGGATAAAATATTTGCAAATCATATATCTGATAAAGGATTATCAAGAGTATATAAAGGGATTATTAAGAGTATATAAAGAACTAAAACTCAACATCAACAACAAAAAAACCTGATTAAAAATTAGCAAAGGACTTGAATAGACATTTCTCCAAAGAAGATATGAAATAACCAATAACACATGAAAAGATGTTCAACATCAATGATCATTAAGGAAATTCAATGAGGAACCACCTCAAACCATTAGAATGGTTATTAGAACACAAAAATGAAAATAAACAAGGAAACCCAGAAAATAACAAGTGTTGGTGAGGATGCAGACAAATTGGAACCTTTTTGCACTGTGGTGGGAATGTAAAATGTTGCATCCACTATGGAAAACAGTATGGCAGGTCCTCAAAAAATTAAAAATAGAATTGCCATATGATCTAGCACTTCCACTTTTGGGTACATACTCAAAAGAATTGAAAGCAGAGACTCAAAGAGATATTGTATATCCTTGTTCATAGCAGCATTATTAGCAGTAGCCAAAAGGTGGAAGCATCCCATCGTCCATTGGTGGATGAATAGATAAACAAAATGTGATAAGTACATACAATGAAATACTGTCTAGCCCTAAAAAGGAAGGCAATTCTGATACATGCTATGACATGGAAGAACCTTGAAGACCTTACGTTGAGTGAAATAAGCCAGTCATAAAAGAACAATTATTGTATGATTCCCTTTGATATGAGGGAATTGGAATAGTCAAATTCATAGAGACAAAGAGTGGTGGTTGCCAAGGACAGGGTGACTGAGTAGTTCATGTTTAATGGGTACAGAGTTTCAGGTGGAGAAAATGCAAAAGTTTTAGAGATGGATGGAGGTGATGGTTACACAACTGTGAATTTACTTAATGCCTGTGAACTGTCCACTTAATGGTTAAAGTGGTAAATTTTATGTTATATGTATCTAACCACAATTTTGAAAAAGGCCTACTTGGGTTATGGTTAGCTTTGTTTTGAATACATGGGTGAATTTGGAGAGCACTAACATCTTAACAATTTTGCCTTCTAATCAACGAAACTGGTATATTTCTACGTTTATTCATATATTCAGATATCCTTTTCTTTTCCTCATCAGTGTTTTTGTAATTTTCACTGTAGAAATCTTCAAGTCTATTATTAAATGTATTCCAAAGTATTTAACATTTTTTGATGCTGTAGTATAGGAAAACTTTAAATACATTTTTTTAAAATCATCACTCGAGGATATTTTTTCATTGATTTTTAGACAGAGTGGAAGAGAGAGAGAAAGACAGAAATATCGATGTGAGAGAAACACATCGATTGGTTGTCTCCTGCATGAGCCCCTACCAGAGCCTGGGCCTGGGAGGAGCCTGAAATTGAGGTACGTGCCCTTGACCAGAATCGAACCAGGGACCCTTCGGTCCTCAGGCTGAGGCTCTATCCACTGAGCCAAATTGGCTAGGGCTAAATATAAATTTTAACTGCTTATGCAAGTGTTGAGAACTGCCAGGTGTTGAGGGGTCACTTAGGATCACAAACCAAATTGAAAGTTACAGTTAAAATTACTTATTACAGAATCATAAGCAAGAGGCCAAATAGGAATGGTTGCTAGCTCCCCAAATGTTCCATTTCCCCCACTAAATAGAACTTGGTAAGGTCAAATGGATCACTGCAGACATTGGGTGAGGTATGGGGCATTAATGTCTCTGCTGACAGAGCCCTGAACAAAAGAATCTTGCTGGAGGTGGGGGAAGGAGAAGGGAAGGGTAACGAGGTAGAACTGAGTCAGTGGATAAAAATGTCTTTAAGACCGCTCCCTCAACAAGGGGGTCTTGGGGAAGGTGCAGGAGTAGTGTTTTAGTCTAGCTCTTCCTTCCCCCACAAAAGGAGGCCTTACAATCCTGGAATAAATCCCTCCTGATCATGAGGTATGGACTCTTTTATATATTTTTGGAATTTATTCGCTCATATTTTGATAAGGGCTTTGTGTTTCTATTCATAAAAGTCTTGCTTTGTTAATTGCTTTTCTTGTAAAGTCTTTATCCAGTTTTGTCATCATGTTTTACTGGGCTTCTAAAAGGCCTTAGAAAGTGTTCCTCTCTCCTCTTTTTTTTTTTTTCTTTCTTAAAGCATTTGTTTAAGATTGATATTATTTCTTCATTGTTGTTGAATTCCCCAATGAAAACATGTGGACCAGAGTTTTCTTTGTTAAGTACATTTAACTTTAGTATACATTTCTGAGAGTTAAACCTCAGAAATACATAAACTCAGAATTACATAACCTTAAGATGATCTTGTTCAGTATTAAAGTGTGTGTGTTTTAGTTAACTGATATTTGATAGAATGCTTTCACTTTTGTATTTTATGATTAAGGATAGAGAAGAGAAGCTATCAAATTTTTTTTCTCCTTATTTTACTTTATTCATTCTCATTTTTCTCCTTATTTTACTGTATTCATTCATTTTCTCCAGTTGGTATGTGTCATTAGTGTAACTAATTTCCCACTGAATATTGTTGTTGTATATGGAGAGGTTGTTGATTAGGAAAACCATAATGATAATTTTCTTGCTTGTTAAGGGACAATCTTCCTCTCCTCTCTCTTTCTCTTTTTCTCTCTCTCTCTCTTTTTCTTTCTCTATCTCTCTCTCTCTGGCAGTAATAGTACATTTAATATTTATCTTAATAGGCTCAAAAAGTAAGCCTCCCTTGAAAACTTAAGTACCTAACTAGGAAAATGATGGGGAGGGCATAGGACTGAAATTGAAAGGCTGGAATTTTAAACAAGAGGCTGTATCACCATGAGGTATGTAGGTAACTTTTCTGGGAACCAGTTATTTCATTCATAACACAAGTAATGTATTAAGTTGATTTGAAGATCCTATGATTTTAATTTTCATATTCTATGACTTTATAATACTACTAGAGACCTGGTGCATGGATTCGTGCACCAGTGGGGTCCCTCGGCCTGGCTCCGACATCCCCCGAGGGGTCCCAGATTGCAAGAAGGCACAGGCCAGGCAGGGGGACCCCACTGGTGCATGAATACATGCACTGGGCCTCTAGTATGCATGTAAGATCTTTGGTTAATCTCTTCCTGCACTTCCCCTCCCCCCTTCCCTCTGAGATTCATTAGTCTGTTCCATGTGTCCATGCCTGTGGTTTCCACTCTTGAGTTGAGTGTCTGCCCTCTGGTGGTCAGTGCATGCCATAGCTACCAGCCAGTCAGCTGGTCGCTTAGGCTTTTATATATATAGACTAGAGGCCCAGTGCACGAAATTCGTGCATTTGGGGAAGGGGGGAAGTCCCTCAGCCTGGCCTGTGCCCTCTCGCAGTGCTGCCGCAGAGGTGAGAGAGGCTCCCATCACCACCGCTGCACTCGCCAGCCGTGAGCCCGGCTCAGGGCTTCTGGCTGAGTGGTGCTACCCCTGTGGGAGCACACTGACCACCAGGGGGCAGCTCCTGCACTGAGTGTCTGCCCCCTGCTGGTCAGTGCACATCATAGCGACTGGTTGTTCCGTTCAGTCAATTTGCATATTAGCCTTTTATTATAAAGGATGGGATTGAAAAAGAGAAATTTGGAAATGAAAAATGGTATCGAGGTGCAAAGAATTCTGAATAATTTATTGCACAAATCTCCCACCAACAATGCTGTTAATTGTTTTAGACCATAATATTTTTTCTAATTTCAATTTCAGTTATATATTTTATAAAATCATAGCCTATCACAAATATGTGAGTTAATTATTAGACAGTCATTTTTCATTTTTTACTAATTGAGATGTAGGTTTGTGAGGGATGGTTTATAGAAATTTACTTTGAAAAGTTTTTTGTTTTCTTCTTAATTCTATAAAATAAAATATTTACTGAGCTTTTATTTATTTATTTTTTCAAACATACTTTATTGATTTTTTACAGAGAGGAAGGGAGAGGGATAGAGAGTCAGATACATCAATGAGAGAGAAACATTAATCAGCTGCCTCCTGCACACCCCCTACTAGGGATGTGCCCGCAACCAAGGTACATGCCCTTGACTGGAATCGAACCTGGGACCCTTCAGTCTGCAGGCCAACGCTCTATCCACTGAGCCAAACCAGTCAGGGCTACTGAGCTTTTAAATAGGCTAAAATATATTTGTAGATGACATGATAGCTGAGTATGTATAGCACTTCTCATTTATTCAATTGTTTTGCATATATGATATATGGTTTCTTTTCATTTTAATTCTTAATAATTTTTAAAAAATTTTTAATTCATTGTAATCCTTTTTGTGAAACAATTTTAAGGATCAATTACATTTATCCTAAACTGAAATGAATTAAGATTATCAGTTTCTGAATTAGCTTTTTCTATTGCCCTGTACTCAATAGGATTTAAAGCTAAATATAATGTACTTATACATCAAGCATTCTCTCACTTAAAAGGAGTTTCCTCTAATTCTGTCTCACTTTCTAGACTGATCTCATATATTATTAAGAAAATACATAATCAAGAATTGGTTTGACATTGTGAGATGACTTGGTAGCTGACTTTTACCATCGCACATAAACAGTGCACTTATTCTCAATCACAGTATCACTTTCAGCCAGATAACCACTAAAATCACTGCACTGTGGTTTTCTGAAAATGCCATAATCCTTCAAATGCCACATTAAACCGAGAGAGAAAACCATCAGTAGTGCCCGCACAGTTATGTAGAAGAATGAGCCATGAACCAAGTGAAAAGATGTTCTGGAAGAACAGTAACCTTTCCCTTGATGTGTGCATTTCCCATTACGTTTTTGACACAAAATGTTGCAAAATGATTTAATGGTGGCATTTTGTTTTGCTGACTCCTTTTTTTCATTAAAAAGAAGCCAAACTTAGGATAGGAATGTAGGGGAAGAGTGACCAAGTACTGAATTCTATTATATGAATCTGTTTTCAAATTAAATAAATAAAATATGTTTAGGAACATGGCTTTGCCCTCTTTACATTGTATGTTAACTGTGATAAATAAATCACTTATTTCTATTTGTATCTTCACAATGATGTTATTTTTCTTTAAAGTTAATTTTTTCTCCATTCTCTTTTTTTCTTCCTAGTAACCCCCTGGTTATAAATGGCATGTCAATAAATCAAGTTTTGTTTAGTAATTACAAAGACCTCACCTACTACATGTAACTCAGTAGTGTCCTACTTTTTACTGTCACTTTGTTTGTGTAGCTGATTATGCAAGAAAATAAAGTAGGAATAAACTCAGAGGTCCAAAAGATTAATGTCTGTTAACTTTGACAGGATACATTTCTATGGGGAATCAAGTCATCATGTCCCACATAAAACTAGTACAAAGCTATGTACTAGCAATATTGACTATAAACCTATGTTAAGGATAAAACTGTCCTTAATACTATATTACTTTTAAAATATATTTTTATTGATTTCAGAGAGAAAGGGAGAGGCAGAGAGAGATAGAAACATCAGTGATGAGAGAGAATCATTGATTGGCTGCCTCCTGCATGCCCCACACCGGGGATTGAGCCCGCAACCTGGGCATGTGCCCTGACCTGGAATTGAACCGTATCCTCCTGGTTCATAGGTTGATGCTCAACCACCGAACCATGCCAGCCTGGCTTTTTTTTTCTGTTTGATTTCTATTCAAAGTGAGTTTTCTAGGACAGAGTATATGTGTATTTTACATTTTAATAGATAATGTTATTTCATTTCCCAACAGACCCAAATATGTGACGATGTCATAGCAAAGATTTTGACAATTCTGGTGGATAGAAATTGGCATTTTGATTACATTTTGTGACTACCTATGAGGTGGAACATTTATACATATATTGATTTGCCATCTGGATTTTCTCATCCATGTGTTGTCTTTCCATGTCCTCTGCCTCTTTATTGAGGTGTTTTTGCTTTCTAAAAAATGAATTTATCACATATTTTTATTCTATGACATTTTATTTAGTCTGGTCACTTCAGTGTAATTGCTGATCAATTCTTAAGCTTTAATCTTCACAGTCATATCTTTTTAAATTCTGCACCCAGCATACCAGTAATATTATATCTCATATATAAAACTGTTCATTTTATACATTTCCTACATCTTCTTGGTCTGATGTTTGGCTGTCTTAAATTTCTGAAAACAATTTTTGGTAACAATGTATAATTTATTGATATCAGATAAAATTGCTGTCTGTAGGCAAGTTTTTCAGTGTCATTAAGCCTGGTTGTTTGTTTTTTTTATACTGGCAAATAACAATAGCTCAATATATAATATAGAAATATATATGTATATAAATAATGACATTGCTTACTTTCTACTTCATTGCTTGACCTATAATACTTTAAGATTAGACTTGGAATTCGATTATAAGTCCTCCTCTTGATTGTTTATTTTATTTTTAATTTTATTTATTGATTTGAGAGAGAATTTGTTGTTCCACTTATTTATGCATTCATTGTTTGCTTCTTGTATGTGCCCTAACCAGAGATCAAACCCACAACCTTGACATATCCGGACTTTGCTCTAACCAAGTGAGCTTCCTGGCTAGGGCCATTTGCTATTTTTATCAATACAATTTTTATTTACTCTAACTTTGTTAGTGGAACTGGAATTAGAAACTAGAACACAAATAAGTGACATGCCTTATCATGTATTTCAAAAGATTTATTTATTGTTAAATCTGGATTTTTCTCTTGAATACCTTGCATGTTAGAAAGGTTCTTGTGATCTTTATTTTCTTGCATGTATTATTATCTGAAAACTAAATGATCGATTCCAGGATTTATCATTTCTCTCTAAAACAATACCTTTTCTTATTTACCCACGTTGGTTATTATGATATTTAATTCTATCTTAGACAAGGGTATGCTGTTATCTAACAAAAGTTTGTTTTATTAGATAACAAACCAAAGAACTTTAGTTCTTTGGTGAAAGAGAAAGAAATTTAAACAAATATTAAAAAGTGAATAACACAGTTCCTTCAGCCTTTCTTTCACAGGTCCTATATTGTTTAATACTTTATGGTTTTCCTTTAAACTGCAGATGAATACTCTGGAAAATTAACCTTGAGAAAAGTATTATGGGTGAAAAGTGACAAGTTAGAGGTTGAATATTACTTCATGACTATACTATTAAGAATGTAACTGTATGATTTGACTTTAGTGTAAAATTGTCCATATATTCTGTGTATGTCATTTTTAAATACATGAAGCCAAGAACTCTGTGTTTTAGTTCACAAAGAGCAACCACTTGAGCACTGTGAGAACTGATAGATTGAACTACGGAAAAAGTAACTCTTTAAGTATGTTCCCTCTAAATAATCGCAAGTGGAGGAAGAGTTCTTCCTTGAATGAAACTGTTAGGCACTCCCTGTAATTGCTCAGTAAATCAGATGGACACAGACAGCTGCACAAGGCAGATAGGCCTACCAGAAACTAAATCAATGGGATTCAGTCCCATCCAAGTGAATTACATCAGTCAATAACTGACTGAAACTTCCAGATGCAAATTTCTCTTGTCAGGTTACTTATTTGTGTCAATTATTAAAGAATTGAAAAATTGCCTGATTATATCAAGGACCTTCTGTGACATGGCCTATATGTAGATCTTTTTTAAAAGAGAAGTTGAATTTCATGTAGAGCATTCAGCACTCTGACCAAAGGTTCTTTGTTCTTTTGAAGCTTTCATTTGTAAAGAAATCATAAAATCAAATTTTCCCTATTTTTTCTTTTCTTTTTAAAAATCTTTATTGTTGAGAGTATTATAGATGCCCCTCCTCCCCCCCCCCCCCCCCCCCCGCATACTCTCATCCACCCAGTTCCTGCCCCACCCTAGGCCTTTATCACCCTGCTGTCTGTGTCCATGGGTAATTATTTCTCCAGAAAATCAGTTTCTGTTCTTAAGGCTTTCAACTGATTGGATAAGTCCCACAGACATACTCATATTCTTCCCGTCCCCCCCTTCCCCCCTCCCTCTGCGATTCCTCGATCTGTTCCATGCTTCCATGCCTCTGATTCTGTTTTATTCGCCAGTTTAGTTTGTTCATTTATTTGGATTTTTAGGTTCAATTGTTGATAGATATGTATTTGTTGCCATTTTTATTGTTCATATTTTTATTTCTTCTCCTTCTCCTTCTCCTTCTCCTTCTCCTTCTCCTTCTCCTTCTCCTTCTCCTTCTCCTTCTCCTTCTCCTTCTCCTTCTCCTTCTCCTTCTCCTTCTCCTTCTCCTTCTCCTTCTCTCCTCCTCCTCCTCCTCCTCCTCCTCCTCCTCCTCCTCCTCCTCCTCCTCCCCCTCCCCCTCCCCCTCCTTCTCCTCCTCTTCCTTCTTCCTTTTTCTTCCTCTTCCTCTGTCTTCTTCTGTCTTCTCCTTTGTTCTTCAATAATACTCTTCAACATTTCATATAATACTGGTTTGGTGGTGATGAGCTCCTTTAGCTTTTTTTTGATTGTGAAACTCTTTATCTGACCATCAATTCTAAATGAGAGCTTTGCTGGGTAGAGTAGTCTTGCTTGAAGGTCCTTATTATCCAGCACTTTGAATATCTCTTGCCACTCCCTTCTGGCTTACAAAGTTTCTGTTGAGAAATCAGCTGACAGTTGTATGGGCTCTCCCTTGCAGGTAACTAAATGCTTTTCTCTTGATGCTTTTAAGATTCTCTCTTTGTCTTTAACCCTTGGCATTTTAATTATGATGTGTCTTGGTGTGGTCCTCTTTGGGTTCCTCTTGTTTGGGATTAGGCGCCTATTGGACTTGAAAGTCTATTTCACCAGGTAGGGGAAGTTTCCTGTCATTATTTCTTTAAATAGGTTTTCAATATCTTGCTCTCTCGCTCAGCTCCTTCTGGACCCCTCATGATGCGAATATTGGTAAGCTTGAAGTTGTCCCAGAGGCTTCTTACACTTTCTTCATATTTTTGGATTCTTTTTGTTCTTCTGATTGGGTGTTTTTTGTTTCCTCATATTCCAAATAGTTGATTTGATTCTCGGAATCCTCTACTGCACTATTCAATCTCTGTAAATTATTCTTTATTTCAGTTAGTTTATGCTTAATTCCTGACTGGTCCTTTTTTATGTCTTTGATATTCTCACTAGGATCCTTGAAAGTCTCATGAAGATCCTTGAGAAACCTTATACCTATGGTTTTGAACTTGGTATCCAGTTTGATTGCTTTGATTTCTTTCATTTGTGACCTGTTTCTTTGTCTCCGCATTTTGGCTGCTTCCCTGAGTTGATAGAGTGGCTTTGTGTGCTAGGTGTCCTATAGGGCCCAGTGGCTCAGCCTCCCTAGTTACCTGAGGTGGACACTCTTGGTGCACCCTTTTGTGGGCTGTGTGCACAGTCTTGTTTTAGTTAAGCCTTGATTGTGGTTGGGTATCACTGGGAGGAATTGACCTCCAGGCCAATTGGCTGTGAGGATCAGCTGTGTCTACAATGGGAGAACTTCTGTGCTGGAGACACCTTATGAGACAAGACTTGCTTCAATGGGGCTTTGGTGCTCACTGAGTCTGCCCCCTGAGTGTGTCCCTTATAGATCTGAGGAGTTGTAATCTGGATGGTCCCACTCTGACCCCCGGGTTCACTGGCTCTTGGATCTCGAAGGAGGTGCTAATTTAGCCTCTGCCTGAGGCCACTCAGCAGGAGCTATGGAGAGATCTGCAGATTCCCCTTTGTTTGGGTTTTGGAGGTGCCCAGATGAGGCCCAGCTGTGAAGCAATGCAAGCTGCTGTGGGGCTTTGGGCCTTCTTTTGGATGTTCTGGGTCTCACTGATTCAGCTGCAGTTTGTTAGGTAAGTTTAGAATTCAAAGGACCAGGCCATTCATATGCAAAAGCCTCTGCACTCAGCTTGGATGGGGCGGAGTCTCAGGGCAGAGCAAACAGCAATGGCTTCCCGTCAGCCCTGCCCTAAGAGGCCCCTGGGTCTCAGTGTCCCTGGGTAATCGCTGCAACACCTCTGAGAGAAAGCCGCCCTCGAGTTCAGCCCGTTGCCAGACAGTCCAATTTCTCCCCGTATGAGTCTGGGTCCCCAGAGTCTCCTCTGGGACTGGAGTTCAGAGCAGTCGGGAGCTTTTGTCTCCCTCCTGATTGAGAAAGCCAACCACGTACTCAGTTGCCAGCCCTCTTTGCATGCACACCTCCATACCTCTGCACTTCCGCAGCTCCTGTGAGTCTCAGTGTGCTTTTCTCTTTCCTTCTAGTTGTAGAATTTCCACTCAGCCAGCCTTCCTGTGGTTCTGGATGATGTCCGTTTTGTCTTTTAGTTGTAGTTTTGAAGTGGTTGTGCAAGGCAGCTGTTCAGGTGTTTACTTATGCCGCCATCTTGGTTTCTCCAAGGAAGAAGTATATTGTGAATCTTTGTATACCTGCTCAGTTTTTCTGTAAATCTACAACTGTTCTAAAAAATAACATTTATTTTTACAAAAATAAAATCAGGTAAGTGAAAACATATATTTAAAATTTTTATTTGTTATAAAATTATACATACCAAAAATTTCTAAAATATAAAAAAATGTTTAAATCCATGTAATTTTGTAGCATTTTCATATATTTTTATCCATGCAATTTTAATGATCTTGTTGAAAATTTCCAAAATATATGGCCGTTCTGTATTATTTGAAAACTAAAAATGTCATAATAATTTGGGAACAATTTTCCATCATAACATTTCTTGATATCCGTTTCCCCTCTGTCCCATTCCTGTGGCTTCCTTGAGGCCTTTCTCAATTTTTGTTTCACTATTCTCTACCACATTGTTCTGTATACCTTAGCTGCTTCATTATTTCCTCTTGCCTTCTTTCTGTTTTTCTCACTTCTGCTTAGCCCTCTTTGGACCTGTTTGCCTTGGCTTTCCTTATTTTTATTGCTAAAGTATAACCACATTCTGTAGACCTAATATGTTTTAATTCCCCAGCCTCTGGGTCTTTCTCTTGCCTGATAAAATGATCAAAATTGGAACTCCAGTCATTGTGGAAAGCCCTCTGGTATTCTCCCCAATGTTCAGAGAAGGCCATATGTTCTCTGCTTCTTCATTCTCCACTGGACTCAGCTGTTCTTTCCTTTTTCTTCCAAATAACCATCCTTCCAAGGCTGGCTTGAGCATTTACTAAGCAATTTAGGGTAACAGAGAAGTCTTAGAGCACAGAACAGTTAAAATCTAAAATCAAATGCTTTACATAACTGTTCTTATAAATTACTTGGCCATATCTATCACCAAGAATGTGGCCTTTTGCCATAGATCTGGCTTTATAAAAACTATGGTCACTTATTTAAATTAATGTCTTTAGACCTAAACTGAGGCTGTATTGTACATCATGAAGAGAAGAGATTCTAAAGGGGAATTAGAAAATAAACTGGGTCTTGTGAAGGAAACTACTTAAAAGTTATTTTTAAATAATGCTTTTCTATTAGTAAAAATTGGGGAAGAGATGTTTAATTTTCAAAATATTTGTATTTATATAATGAAAATAGCCAAACTGCCACTTAATTTTTCTTATTAAGGTGGTATTCTGATAAAATTTGGGTTAATAAGGAAATGTTTACTCAGTGTAATTTTTCTTTTATGATTAAGTTGATTTGATGATTTTGTTAGATGTGTGGAATGGTTAGCCTGTCTCAAAAATTTAGTATTTAATATGTGACATTCCTTGACTTTCAAAATCTTTTGAAACATTAAATCTTTAAATAACTTTGCATGATTCATAACTTTTTTTTTTTGGAAGCCCGAATTTATTTCTACTTAAAAAATGCTCAAGAAACCTTAAAAAGGCCCAAAAGCCCAAAGGTGTCCAGATTTAATTGAAGACCATCCTGAGGTGGTGTCCATTGGTTTCTCTTTTTGTGAGGCATCAATTTGATCCTTGCTAATGAAACACCCTGATAATTCTCATTGGATCGTGGCCCGTGTGACTCCCAGTATCTGTCATAAATGGCCATCAGGTAATGAACGATGAGAAATGTAATACCAGAAATAATCACGAAACATCTGCAGATTCTACTTGAATATCCTTTTTGCATTATTCTTCGCAACCAGGCCCAGTGATTATTAATTTGAGTAGCGGAGATCATGATGAGTGTCACTTGCAAAGATTGGTATTGAATGTATCTCTTTCAGAACAGAACCCAACAAACAGCCTTCAAGAAAAAACACCCTCCTTACTATTTTCATCTTATGTGTTAACATTTCAATTTTTAAAATAAAAAATATAAGTTAATTATTGACAAGTACTTTAAAGAAAACAGAAGCCTGAACATAGTATACATTAATTACATAGTGAAGTGTGGTATTTCTGGAGTATACAATTTTAGAGTAGTAAACATCATAATTTCAAGCACATATAGCAATGAGATGTTTCTTATTTCACTCATTTATTTTTAGTAAAATTTGCTTTTGTAATTTAAAAATTATTTTTAATTGCAGTGTGTTACTATTGCTAATTTTTAAAGAAGGGATTACTTATTATATATTCAGTTGTTTGGAAAGACTTGCACAGTAGCCCCAATTCTGTTACTGGCTAGATCAGTGGTCTGCAAACTCATTAGTCAACAGAGCCACAGTTTGCTGACCACTGGGCTAGATGAATGACCTTGAATTAAGTTACTTCTAAATTTATTTTCTCATTTGTGAAATTTGGTCTCAACCTCATTTTTTCTAAAATGTTGTAACTTTTATAACTCAAAGAGATACCAAAACAAACACTATATACAGTCCTGAAAATGCTCTCTGACTCTGTTATTCCATTATGCATCTGAGACTTGAACCATCTGCCCAGTATCACTACTAAGCAACAAGGAAGGAGCTTCTGCCGGGGATAGAAGTAGGTAACATATTCCATCTTGAAGCAGTTCTGACAATGGGCAGTTTTTCTCTCCAAGAGAGTTGACAGGTCTCTCAATAATTTTAGTGCTTGGAGTAATACAAAACAAGCATAATCAAGCTTCTAGCATTAGAAACCAATTGCAGTAAGTCCTCAATAATGCCATGGATAGTTTCTGCGACTTTAAATGAACGCAAAACCAATTTTACCATGGATTAATTGATATAAACAAGATTTAAGTTCCCACACATCCTAACAACATTATAATGAAACTATGTTGAACGAAATGTTTTTAGATGACCTGCAGTATATTCTTTTCGTATTTTTCTTCTTTTTGTAAAATCAAACATCCTTTTTTAGCTGCTCCTCCTGTAACAAGGTTTTGATTTGTATTATTTTTGTATAGTTTTGGACATATGAAATAAAATTAAAGGTGAACAGAAATTGAAAATAAGATTGGATAAACATTTTGGAGTTGATAGATTTTGATATCTAGGTAATAATGTATAACAATCATATTTTAAATTATAATTAAACCTAGACATATTATTTTAAAGACTTTATCAACTGGAGATTAGGTAACTGAGGTACATAGACACTAAGCATCATGAAATAGAAATTATTCCAATTATATATTGAAATTATACTATATAAATTATGTATTAGAATATAGTTTTCCCCCTTCTACTGAACACTACTGTAGTGTTTGACAAATCTACTGTTCTTCATATTGGTTGCTGAGATTTATAGAGTGCTTATTTATTATGGGCCAATGTGCTAGTGCCTTTTGTATTTTATCTCAAGTAATCTTCACAGCCACCCCATAAGATAGTGTTGATTTAATCCCTACTTTATGGGTGAGGAAAATTAGAAGAATTACTTGTCCTTGATCACACAATTAAAAATGGCAGAATTGGTGTGAGTCTAGGCAGTCTTAACTGAGTAGCTCATGCTCTTGAAGGCATACTGCCTCACCAACTAGACTGCTTTAGCATATTTGACATTGTGGGCAGAAAAGAAGTAGATGCTTCTTCCTAGCAGGCAATTCCAACTATATAAGGTACAGACTACATGTGCATACATCAGAGAAGTCCTTTGAAATTATTTAATTTCTTTTTTTCTGCATTAATTTGTAAGTAAGCATACTGGGTTCAGAGGGAATGAAGACAAAGCTAAAACTTGATCTCTGAAGTACAAGCCTGCAAGTCTTTTATCCTAAGATGACAGCAGCCAAGACAAGTCACATTGCTTACTCTGGCTTTAAGGAGATTTGGAATATTAAGTGAAATTTTAGGATGGAAGAATACTAGTGATAGCTTTTTATTTATTTTTTTCAAAGTTAAACATCAACTTATATTTAATTGGTGGTTAAAGCAGATTTCCTGTTACCCAATGCATGTATATTCATATTCCTATCAAAATTAAATACACGTATATCTTTTATGTTGTCTGCTAGTATTCATCATTTGTGCCTGTAATTAAGAGTTCATTGCACTTCTGTAGTAAATGATGTGGTTGCTTCCTCTTGCATTGTGCTGACCTGGTAGTGCTTAACCTATAGACAAAGCAATGCTCAGAATATATGATTCAGGATGTGCCTAAAGCTCTCACTGAAAGACTGAAGCATTGAGAAAAGTTAGCACATGTAACTATTCAACAAGGGAATTAAACTTTTCCTATCTATTTCCCTGTTATTCAGCAAGTGGATTCAACTCTATTTCTCAGATGTCGATAAGGACATTTCTCTGAAAACTCTCCCATTATATTCTTTTTTCCTTGTACACTTTGGTTTGGCTTTCTTTGGCGGTTACTCAGCTCAGCATGGTAGCTCTTCTCAGTAGTGCTGTGTTTGTCTGTGATTGTGCCACTTTTCACTTTCTTTTTCTCAATGGAACTTGGAAGCATTAAACACATCTCTCTCATAGTTAAATATTAAAATGACCTTTTTCTATGATGTGTGACTACTTGCCAATTTCCCCTCATCTACACTAACATAAATATCTGAATAAAATGACAAATTTGTATGTTTACCATAGGTAAAAAAAATATTCTAATCACTAAGCACCTAAAATTTCTTCTCTGAAAATAAAGGAACAAAGGTAGTAAACGGATATATGTTAATAGGGGAAAATCAATACAAGAAACACTAGAGTAAGTCTTGAGAAATAAATGCAAGTGTATGAGTTTTGAAAATCTGGCTAAAATTGGTGCATTTATAATCAGTGACCAGGTATTTACAGTATGGTGTATTCTCTGTTGTTTTTATTGCACACTCCTCTAAAATAGCTAGTTAGGGTTATGATTTTCATAATTGTAACCAAACATTTCTGGTATAGTTTTTTTTCTTTTTCTTTTTTTAAATAGAAGGCAGTGTTGGCACAGGGAATAAGAATCACTTGAAAATTTCCTCCCTGAGACTCTAGAGTTGGGTAGAACCAGCCCTGTACATATTGGTTAGGTGTGCTTGTTTTCAGCACGGTTAGTTACATGCTTTCTCAAGGATTGTTAAAATACCATATTTGATGAAAAAAATAGCACACTGCTATTTTTTCAAGACATTTATTAAGCAAATACATGTTTGCTTATGTAAATACAAACCCTCCATCAGATTTATTTTTGTTTTGTCTTAGTAAGATAGACTTATCCTGACAACTAAAAGTAATAATAATTAAAGAGGAGGCAACTCAATGTTTCAAGTAAATTAGTTCCATTTTAACTAGTAAGAACCCTACACAAGATCTTGGCATTTAGGTTTAGGGTATGTATCTCTTTGGACCAGATCATATGTTATTTGAATCTACTGTGGTGTTGTTAGTATGTTTCATAAGACATAGTGCAGAGTGCTATGATCTTTAAATGTTAATGTTCTTTTCTTATCACTTTACTGTGTAGATACCCTTCATGAGACCCAACTCTGCCACAGCTCATCCTCGGAGGCAATCCTGGAAACCTCTTTTATAAGTGTGATTTTAAAAATGTGGATAACACTCTCAATAGAGTACATAAAGTAAAGGAGAACAGCTATCTTGTCCTTCCCATAAGCTTATCACTGCAAAAAGTTGCCTTTGCTTGTCAGGTTTGGATAGAATGTAATTGATTGGTTTGTTACCTGGACTGACAAGGCATTTAATTTGCCTGTGTGGATTTATTTTTCTATTTCTTTTTTTTTTTTTTTGGCACTAATCAGAAATATTTGATATGTGCATTGTTGAAAAATACTAGATAATGTCTTGTCAGAATTGTCCTATTAAGTAATGTTTTTCCTCTTGCTTCTTTGGCAAATGATGATATACAGTATTTGGACTTACTGAAGAGCTATGGAAGCCTATGGGACTTAACTGCAATGTGCTATTACTGTTGTTGATCACTACCAGTAACTAACAAGAAAGACAATGCATTCCATTAGTCTGCTACTCTGCTTCATCCAACTCAATACATATATTCATATATGAAATGCTACATTGAGAAACAACTATAGACTCTTACATTAAACATTATTTCTATTTATAATATTCAGTAGGAGTGAAAGACTTGTAAAGCATATGTATTCTAGTTTTGACTCATTGTGTGAAAGCACTGATATTATTAACATGAAATTTTTACAACTTCAGATTTGAAGCTCACAAGTAAGAGTATGTCTGTGTTGATCTCTAGATATTTTTAAATAATGCCCAAATTTATTCAGTCCTTATTGACATAATACAAACTTTCTGTATTCAGTATAATTTTATTTTTTCAACCTTAAGGATGAGGTTAAGAAATAAGGAGAGAGATACAAAGCTTATTGACTATACAAGTCGCCAGCTGAAAGATCTTCATCAACATCTTTATCTTTCCAGAGGTTTACAGAATTAAATTTTGATCTTCAAGCTTTAATGATCGAGGTTTAAGGCAACTACAGAAATTTGTTGAATATTTCATCACTCCATCTTGAACTGATTTAGAAGAGACTCTTTGCTGAAAATGAAATGCACATATACATGTAAATTGTTAACTTGCTTTTTGGAATTTCTTGATCTATAAATGTGGTTTTGGACATCTTTTCAGGTATAGTGGCAACTGAAAATAGTTTAAACTTTAGGAATAGAGTAGGCAATGTGATAGATAATCAAAAGCAAGTGTAAATATAAAGTTACTAGTAATCTATAGTTATAGTAAGCAACCATATTATTGGATAAGATGTTTACTAATAGTAATATGTATATAAAATATATATATAAGTTGAGATTAAGGATTATCAAAAGATAAATTAGAGGAAAAGTATTACTAACCTATAGCAAACCAGTAAGCTTTTGTTTTAAGAATAAGAAAGGACTTATTATTTATTACTACATAAGTTTATTAATGTTGATAATTAGTAGTATTGCCTGGACTCCAGCTCATTTTAAGAAAAATTACACATTGCCATTTTCTTAAGGGAATGTGCTAATGTGTTATATCCTGGCCCTCCTTTGATATATGGTGAGAAATTGCTAGTGATAATTTTAGATTTCCTTAGAAATCATTAAGTCTTGTGGGTTTGGTATAACCATTAATCAGAATCCCTTCTACCTTGGTTCTAATCAGAATACTACATTATCATTCTCTGTCTTGCAGCCTTCAATGGTAGATAGGCTAGCCCTAAGAATATTTGTCACCCATCACAAACATAAACTGCATAACTCATAATTATTGGTCCTAGAAACAGGTATTTGGAATAAGAGAACTTCTGAAAAGAGTAGAAAACACTTTCTCCAGATAATCTCCTAAATGCTTTCACATTTTCACAGTATACAATTAATTTTTCCCATAATGGTCCAGTTGCTATTCAAAGGAAATATTAATATGTGCTTAATAAAATATGGACCAATTCACAGACAATGTGAGAGAAAACTGCACAATAGGTAAATGATGGCTGTTTGTTATGCAACAGGGAAAGAAAAAACAATAAAATATCAGAAAGGAAATTAAATGACTGAAATAGAAGAATGACATGGAGGTATATAGTAGTGGTTCTCAGCCTTTACAGTGCATCAGGATTTCTGCCATATTTCCCTCCTTCTCTTCCTTCTCCCTGCTTTACTCCCTCCTCCTGGCTCCCATCAGTTTCTGATTCAGTGGGTTTGCAGTGAGGCCTCAAAATGTGCATTCCTGTCAAGTCCCCAGGTGATGCTGATGCTGCTGGCCAGGGACACCCCTTTGAGAACCATTTGTATATATTTTTGAAAGAATCATTGTGTTGTGATTGACATTGATTGTTGTTTTAATATCCTTAAAAGGCCCTTACATTTTAAAAAATATTTGTTTCCATATACAGTGGTCAGCAAACTGCGGCTTGCGAGCCGCGGTTTGCTGCTCTGTTGACTGAGTTTGCCGACCACTGCCATATAAAAATGTTTGTGGTAGTTTCATCTACAACACATACAATATAATTTCCTCATTTTCATAAATTCAGTTAAATGTTTATTTTGTTTTATACTTATTATGAGGGAAGCAATATTTTAGATTCAGAAATGAATAAAAAAACATGTATCTTCATCCATAATCCACTAATTTTTTTTGAAAAAAGATTTGAAATTAGGGTTATATTTGAACATGAAAACAAAATTTAGCTTTAAACTTTATCCATCTTAAATTTAGAAATGATATTTCTGTATCATTAAATATCTTTGTTAATTATGTGTTTCTTGAATTTTTATCTAATTTTACATTTATGATATTAAAAGCTGATTACTGACCATAAAAATAAGAATATTCACACCCATTATCGTATTTTCATGGTTTTATATTCTACTGCTTAATGAGACCACTCTCTTTTTATTTTAATTTTAATCTTTTATTGTTGAGACTATTAAAGATTTCCCCTTTGTCCCCCCCCCACCCCCCCTTTTTAAACACTTAATATTCTTTATTTGACAAGTTACCCCTGTTTTGCTTGATTCACAATATGGGCATATTTTATGAATATTTCACCAAAATCTATTCAAGGAATTTAGAAGGACTCTCTGCAGCAGAATGAAGTATTAACATTGTTAATTTTATTTTCTGAAATAGTTTTTGATGGTTGTATAAGAGATTCAGCTTTAGTGCTGTATGGCATATGAAGGCAGAAATCTTTTTCCGTAATCTGAGTCAGCACTTTGTTAAGTTTTACATATACTAAGGACTGTGCATAAAAATATTCCTGAGATGGACATGCTTTGCAAATACATTCTTAATAAAAATGTAGACCTCTTTCTTCCAGCACTCCCCCTAAGACTTTCTGCAGGTCTGCTGATAAGATTCACTGCTGTTCAGGCACAGAAGATATAATGAAATTGGATGTTTACGCTGGGCTTTGTAAATAAAATGAGATTGACCCCCAGCCATTATCTCATTTATCTGATTTACATTGTAAAATGAAGATCTACACTATTGATTAGGGCATAATTAGTTAATTATGAACAGGTAAATACAAAGTTATGTGGGGCTTGAGCACAGCAGGTTGTACTGCTGAAACATTTCCAGGGGCATGAGCAGATGGAGATCAGTTTATTAAAGAACAAAGCAGACGTGTTTCAGGTATGGAAATGTTGAATCATTCTCTCATGCTGTGAAGAGGTACTTGACTTCACTGTGTATTTTTATATGAATTCTTTGATTTCATGTTTCGTTTTTTTTGTTTCACTTTTAATCTTGTAACTTGGTTGTGCAGATGTAGCTAGCTGGAGTGATCTTGTTATTTAAGTGATCATTAAATATGAATTAGGATTTCAATAATTATCCATATATTTTCCAATAATATACTTTCATGTATAAAGAATAGTTCTGTTTTTCTTACCACTCTTTCATTCATTACTGGCTGTGATAAAAGTCTATAGTGGCATTAACGAAAAAAACGTGTAAGGCCTTCACATTAGTCTTATATTTGTGAAATATGCTATGAAGACATTTTCTAGTTATTTTGTTTAGAAAATGCTTATATAAGTGGTTTGCACTAAGATTGTAAAATAAAAGGAAAAAATGTCTTTATTGATATTAAATGTTACTCTAATATTGTAGAATGCAGAACTTTGTGCATGTTTGTATTATGTTAAAAGTCGTTTTACTCATGGGCCACAGACCTGCATCTTCTCCATATTCTAAAACGAGTAATTGCAGTAATTGGTTACTATTCAATGAAAGAATCTTTCCCTCCTGGTTGACAGATCTGTGTAGGTGTTTAAGCTGCTAGTGAGATTTTGTTTAAGTAATGTTAATATTCAAGACCAATTCTTTTTATCTTTCTTGTATAGAATTTTTACATGGAAATGATGGAAAAGTAAAAAAAAACAATCTATGAATTCTCTCAGTATTTAGGGTGTTGTTTTTTTTAAGTGAACAGATGTAATAGTATCTATGTTTAGAGTTAGTATTTTATTTTACTCCATATAGACCTGGAAGGGATCTAAATAAAATGTTTCATGACATAAAACAATAGCTTGATTATGGATCAACTTGATCATAAAAAAACATACATTCCTTTTCAAATCACATGTTGGGGATATTGCTTCTTCCTGACATTTATTTTAGCATCTGGCTACAAATTATATGCATAGGACATGCACTTAATTGTTTCTGTTAGTTTAAAAAGTAGTTATTTATTGTACTCTACTAGTGAAATTATCAACTGGATATTAGGGGAGTTAATGAAACCCTTTGGAACATTGGTTTTTAGCCTGTTTCTTGGGCAAAGGAGGAAATAAATCGGTTGTCTCTCTTTGAATTGTATGTATATTCTCAGCAATCAGATAAACGTGATCGATTGCTTGTTATATGGATCATAGGACATATCAACATAAATCATTTTCTTCCTCTTCTTTGTCTAGGGTGCTATACTTAACCATGTGCTAAGTAAGTATTTTAAATACATATAGAAATATGTTTATTTGCTCACTGCATTTTGTTAAATCAATGTGTAAAAGGCCATATATATAGCTGCTTTATTATCTGGATCCATTATTAATCTGATGCCAAGGAAATTGTATTTAATAAGAATCTAATTAAATAATCAGTTTTCCTTTTATAAATGGGATTCATTTAATCTCATTTAAAATTGTAATTTTAGAGTGCCCTATAGTGTTAATGTGTACATTATTTATTAGATGTTTAAAGGATACTTCTTTAAGCATCTAGTTTGCATTTTATTAAAAATTTCATAGTATTTCTTTACAGGTTTGTTTTATATTCTCTTTGAATATTTTAAGACATTTCCTTCCTATTTAACATATGTGCTATTGGTATAATAGTCTGTTTTTATTACATAGACATTTGCATTATTTAATAAAGTATATTGTTATGTCACTATGCTTTTGTGGGTCAATGACTGCTTTTGCAAAAGATTTTAAAAACATTTTATTCACTATTTATTTAGATAAATATGTACTATATATGTGCTGTAATTATGTATTTCCAAGAATATGTAAGAAGTAAAGGTAAAGACCAACAATAATAATTTCATCACTAACTACTTCAACTCAACTTTGCTTTTAGGTAGCAGAATGATTGCAGGCCTTTATGAGTTTCTAAATTTTGAGTTTTTAAAATGATATAAATTTGTAACATAGCCAGAATTTGTTCTGACAGAATTTGCTATGGTTTACAAAATGGTGTGTGTGTGCATGAAATAAGAAACCTACTAATTTCACCATTTACATTGTTCTTTGATTCCTAGGATTCTTAATGATATCTCTTACATTGGTCTGTGGTATATTCTTGCAAATTCTGCTCAAGTTCACAGTGTCATTCAGTATATTTTTGTTATCAGCACATAAAGATTTCTTCAATTCAATATTCTAGCGTAGAAAAAAAACAGATTTTTTCCTCATGGAAATAATTGTAGTCATTTCTAGAAAGAGCTTACATTTGAATATTTATTTATTAACAGAGCTAATGATTTTAAGATTGAGTTATTTTTTTTTTTCCTCTCCTGGATTTTGGCAGTTCCTAAGTGTTATTAAATACTCCTTTTTTAAATTTAGTCTTAGAGTTGCAGTTTTTTATTTACTGGTTAGTGAGCTATAACCTGAGATAAGTATCACCCCTAATTCAGACAAGCAAATTCTTCCTCACCTCTGGGCCCCATCACAAATACATCAGAGCTCCACATGTAGACTAAGTCATTCTAAAATGTGTCACTATTGAAAGAATTAGTAAGGATTAGGTCATTTCCAAATGGCGTACACTTCAACATTATATTCTAACAAATCTAGCATATAAACCTTTCTTTACCCTTTTGCATTTATTCTTGAGCTGAAAGATAACTTGATTTTACTATTAACTGAATTCATCTACAAATTGGAAATATATCAATGTAACAAATTTGTTCTTAGTTTATTAGCTGGAAATTCATAGCTATTCCAACAAGAATCACCTGCGTACATGAAGGTAAAAAAATAATAAATTAAGATTCACCTTTATATTCATCATGGTGTTTGACAATGAAAATCTTAATTTATAAGTTATTATGACAGAGTTATAAAGTAAATATACAGTAATTGTGTTGTAATTTGATATGAACTAGGAAGACATTAACACCTAACCCTTTACCTATCAAGAGCCCAGATTATTGGCATTCTGAACTGTAAGGAACATTGCCCAAAAACCTAAAGTTAAGCAAAAAATATAGTTACTGAAAATTGTGTCTATATACTTAGCTCAATAGAAATTCTTATTTTTGTGTCTTTTTACTGTCAATTTGTCTTAATGAGCTTAGTGGTCTGGTTTCTGAATCCATAACAAATGACTGTTGGGGAAATGTTGCTTAGACAAATACAGTGACAATATCAGAAAACAGTGGCTGAAACTTTTCAAGCAAGCGAGGACACTGAAAACATAAAAATGTTGAATACAAGAATTCAGACAGAACAGCAAATTGATGGTACTCACTCCAAACCCAAAAGGCTGGCACACTGTTAGACCCATAGCAACATCTGTTACCCATACTCATGACCCTGAGATGACAAAAAGCGTGTAAATTATGTTTAATGTATTTTCTTGAAGTAAAGAATGTGATTCTTAAAATTTCCCTTTCAAAGATGATTGAAATACTAGTTTGCTTTAAGGAATATGGCCTCAGCTCTTTGGAAATTTCTCCATTCTCATAAACTCAGAAATGTTTATAATCTAAAGGTTCTCATAACCATCTATATGCTTAACTGAATTTTTCACTATTGAAAGTTAAATAAATTGAATTGAGGAGAAAGAACATAAAATTGTGTGGGTTTGTCATTTAGTCTGTATTACATTTGATGTTAGCTAGTATTATCTATTGTTTCTTAATGTCAGAACACAGATATTTAAAAATTTTAACTGCTTTCAAATGTGATTTTGGATGGTTCATTTATAATACTGGTATAGTAAATAAAGTACTGTTATTCTTATTTGATTTTATTTTTTTCCATAGCTAGAATTATCACAGTAAACTCCCCCCCCCCCACCCCAACTGCATTTCTTGAGTCTAATAATGAGAATGTTGTAGAGGAAGAAATGCATAAGCTTATGACATATAATTGTGTTTTAAGCTCCTTTATACCTGAATAATTTAGCTAAGTTGCTAACTTTTCTGAAAACTCTTGATTCCTAAAATGGGCCTTTGAGAGATTGGGTTTTGTAGCATTATATGAAATATTTAGTATAAATGTATATTTATAATCCTATTGTGATAAAAAAAATCAGTTTTTGTGTGTTGTGTGTAACAATAGCTGCTTCCCCTTTTTTCTAAGAAAGATTATTAACTAGTAGTTAGCATATATTTAAGTAATGTGGGTCCTATAATTTTCCCCTTGGTTTCTTAGTTGTGGATATCTCAACTTTTAAAGTTTTAAATCAGTAAGAGAAACAATATATGAAGAGAATCTGACAGATTGATTTGGAGAAAGTATTATTTTTTTTTTACTTAAAAAGAGAGCACAAAGAAAAGGAGGAATATAAGTCTTTCTGTAAGATGAATACATCTTTGTTATTTGTTGTTAAATTTTGGTCATGTTATTCCAACTGATAAAAAATTATTTTTATAAGACACTGAAATAATACAGATCTTTCTTCATTGTCAGCAGGATGAGATTGTCTGAAACGAAGAATAGGTATGATAGTTTTCTTAGATTTTGTACATCATAGGTGGCAAAGACACTATCAAAACATTTATTAATAAGATTTAAAATGTACTAGGAGGCCCTTTGAAAACCAAATACACTGAAAAAAAGTGACAGGTAAATTTTGAGAAAATTACATCTAGTTCTTAGAATGATTTTTATTTGCTATAGATTGTGATAGCATTCTATAAAATTGGAAAGTTTATATTATACATTAACTTGGAGAAAGAGTGATGAGATATAAATTGTATAGAATGATTACAAATTGGTGTATGTAGCCTGTAGAATTCCTTCGAGTTCTAAAATTTTTTAGAATAATCACAATGTAG